>NC_137689.1:11794296-12394296 GCF_963989245.1 Nansenia antarctica
GCTGATCTAATTCCGTCCCCCTGTTTTAGACTTACAGGAAAACACGGCACGTTTTGTTTATCGCAGCGCAACCCTTCGTTAGAAATCAGCCAGATTAGCCTTGACAATCGAGCAGATGAGGAGGCTAACAAAGGGAGCATGCAATTACCATACTAATGCACATCAAAAGAGTTCAAAGTGGTCTTTTCATCTGAGGTATAAGCCTAAAAGAGTCCCCAATCACAGTGGGAAGTAGCAGGGACAATGCACATCAGACTCACCTGCTGAGTGCTTGCTTGGTAAGAAGCACAAATATCAGCACCGTTCCAAAATAACTCCACAAAACATGGTGATGTTACATTAGAGTAGAAGCTAGCTAGCTAGTGTCTAATGGTTAAAAAGTAGCAGGTATTGCACTACAGGCTCAGTGGACGGTAGCTATCATTCTCTCACAAGATGGCAGTGTATCGCTTTGGTTTCTCTAGGAGCGATAGGTGTGCTTTTATAAGATCATGTCTCTTAGGGAGGCTGGTGTGGAGTTAAACAAGGCTGCTATTGATGAACACACATCATGGTGAATGCTTCCTATCTTGAATGATATGTTGTTAATATATTGTGATCCTTCCCACCCTGGTCACCACCTCTTCCAAAAGACTTCCATCCGGAAAAAGGTTTTCGGTCTATCAAGACACCTGATAGACACCTGAAGACACCGGTTTCTTCCCCCGTCACGCACGCACGCACGCACGCACGCACGCACGCACGCACGCACGCACGCACGCACACACACACACACACACACACACACACACACACACACACACACACACACACACACACACACAAACAAGCACACACACACACACACACACACACACACACACACACACACACACACGTACACACGTACACACATACAATGCATTGACAGTGTAATTTATATGCATTGACAGTGTAATTTATATTAGTTTCACATTCATTCTAATTTACAGCCTACATAATTATTGTTCTATTGCTCTTTTTGCCATTGTCTTAAATTATTTGTGCTTCACATCTTCCCCAAGTCAATTTCCTGTATGTGCAAATATACTTGGCAATAAAAATAATTCTGATTCTGATTCTTATTACTTAGGTCATATTGATTGGTTCACAATACAAATAGGAATAATGTGTTGCCCTTGGACAGAGAGTATGCATGCAGATCCTTTCTTACTGTAATACCCTATGCAAGTGAACAATTTGCTGTTGTTTTATATACTGTACATTGCACTGACAATTTCATCCTGGCCTAAACGTGCCATGTTGTATGTGCATTTCTCTCTAGTATACACCATGTGTGTACAGTATGTCTGTTTGAATGGAAAATGCACTATTGTTTGATACATACATTGATTCCAGCTTGGTCCTTTGTGTGGCCTATGCAGTCATTTGCTTGTTTGAAATGAGGACAACACTACAGCAAATCCCTAGCTGTTCATTATACAGCATTTGGAGAAAAAAGGAAAAATATTTAGAGGCTCAACACATTTTTTATTTTTTTTAAGAAAAAGAAAAAAGCCCTAATCCTTGGCCCATTTCTCATTTTCTTGGATAAATGGGCATTAAAACCCTTTAGTCAAATGAGTCTATTATGTAGACCTCTTAAAGATATGCCTGGCCTTTCAGCATGTTTCTGTGGCTGTCCTGTGTGTGTGTGTGTGTGTGTGTGTGTGTGTGTGTGTGTGTGTGTGTGTGTGTGTGATTCATATTGTTGCTGTATGATTCTGATATAATGAGGTGCTCTGAGTGCGGATATACATCAAGCCTGGGAATAAGACGTTCTCAAGGGGGAGATCAAATACGAGAGTCTTGGAGTGTCACCAGCTTCACACAGTGTTTAAATGGGATCTCGCTGTGCTCTGTAAGAAGTATCACACAACCTCCTTATAATGAAGCCTATATTCTGTGTGCCAATGCCCAAACAGCTGATAAACAACATGCAAGAATTGGCCCAATTTTAGACAAGGCAAGGCAAGTTTATTTGTATAGCACTTGAATTTCATACAACAGGAGCAATTCAAAGTGCTTTACATACAGCATTAAAAAATACAGAGGAGGAGGATAGTAATAAAATAAAAATGACAAGAATATTTATATATATTAAATAGATACATATTTAACAAGATAATAGACAATGAATAAAAAGCTGATATAAGTAAAGTAAATACACAATTAAATACAATAAGATAATAGTTCATGGATAAAAAGACATTGATAGACTTGTTAGTGTTTGATCATAACTGCTGCAAAACATGAAGGCTTTAAATATCTTTAAATATCTTTACAGGGCTGGTTTGATTTCTTCAGGGAGTTTGTTCCAGGTGCATGCGGCAGAATGACTGAAAGCTGCTGCACCGTGTTTTGTTTTCACTCTTGGAATGATTAGCTGATTAGTCCCAGCTGACCTTAGGGGCCTTGCTGGAATATAGGGTGGGAGGAGATCTGATATGTATTTTAAGTACTTAAATTAAATTCACTGAGAGACTGGTAGCCAGTGTAGGGATCTCAGGATTAGTGTAATGTGTTCAAACTTCTTTTTTGTCAGCACCCTGCAGCAATTTATGAACAGCTCCTTTAGATAGGCCTGTTAGTAGACCATTACAATAATCAAGTCTACTCGAAACAAATGCATGGATGAGTTTTTCAAGGTCTCGTTTGGAGATGAAACCTCTCATTCTTGTCATGTTTTTCAGGTGACAGTAGGCCGATTTATTTATAGAGTTTAAGTGGCTGTTGAAGTTTAGATCGGAGTCTAGGATTACACAAAGATTTCTGACCTGTTTTTTAGTTTTAAGAGAGAGAATCAAGTTTTGCACTGACTTAAGATCTTTTGTCAGATGCACCGAATACAAGTTTTATCTCATCCAGGCGTTTATTTGTTCAATGCAATTACAGAGATTGTCAATGGGACTACAGTCATTCGGTGAGAGGGCTATGTAGATTTGAGTGTCATCTGCATAGTTGTGGTAGGCAATTTTGTTCTTTTTTATGATGTGTCCCGATTGAAGCATTTAGAGATTGAATAGAAAGGGCCCAAGGATTGATCCTTGGGGAACTCCACATGTCATTTTAATTTGGTCGGATACAAAGTTGCCAATGGCGACATAGTAGCATTCTGTCCTGTAGGTATGATCTAAACCAGTTTAGGGCAGTGCCCGAAAGTCCTACCCAAGTTTTTAGTCTATTAGAATATCGTGGTCTACAGTGTCAAAGGCAGCGCTAAGATCTAGTAGTACCAAAACTGAGATTTTTCGTTTACACAAATGCCATTAAGAACCTTAATAAGGGCCGTTTCAGTGCTATGTAGGGGGTGAAATCCTGATTGAAAGTCATCTAAGAGATCATTTAGTGAAAATAGTTGCTCGTGGACAGCTATTTCAATAATTTTTCCAATACAGGAAAGGTTTAATATGGGTCTGCTGTTGTTCAGTACAAATGGGTCCAGGCCGTTCTTTTTTAGTAAAGACTTGATAACTGCAGTTTTCAGGATTTCTGAGAAAACTCCTAATGAAAGGGAAGCTAAATATGTTTTTTAAAAAGCTTGTTGGCAGGACATCAAGGGCACAGGTGGATGGTTTAAGCTGTGACATGATTTTGTCTAGTCTTGTAGTCTATGGTGTTAAATTGTGACACGGTTGTTATGTCAGCCCTATTTGGGGCTGTTATTGAAGACATGTTTTTCAAGCCTGACACAGAGGAGCTAATGCCTTGTCTAATGGTTTCCAATGGCAATACCATCAGTGGTTTTTGTGATTTTTAAGTTGAAATTGTGTAGACGGTCATTTACTGAGGTTGAAAGTTTTGGTGGGGGCTAGGAAAAAGGCCTCTATTAACAGTGCATTGATACATATTGGACATATTTTCAGACATAGTTTGAATAACAGGGAAAATAGATATGTCAAAGAATATGCAAAAATGATGAGATGTCAGTTACAATAACATTTAAAAATATCCAAGCCTTTGGTGATGATAAGGTCCAAAGTGTGACCTCGATTATGAGTCAGGAGTTTCACATGTTGTTGAAGTTCAAAAACATCTAAAAGGACAGAAAGTTCTTTGGCTATGGTGTCCTCTGAGTTATCTACATGAATATCGAAATCTCCAGCAATGATTAAATCGTTAAATTCAGTAGTAATGATGGAGAGAAGCTCCATAAGTTCATTGAAAAAAATAGTAGCGTAGTTGGGTACTCTGTATAAAATTATGAAGACGATTCGAAGGGGGCATTTAGAAACAACTGAAAGATATTCAAATGATACACATTTTCCAAACAATGTCTGCAATTAAAACTGTCTCTGAAAGGTGATTCCACCTCCTTTCTTATGGCATCTAACAACATCTAAGATTCTAAAATTGGGGGGAGGGGGGGCTGACTCAATAAGAATGTGTGCCTTGTTATCTTTGTCCAGCCAAGTTTCAGTTATAAATTAAAAATCTAATTCATAGGAGCTAATCAAGTTGTTGATTAAGAGAGACTTATTAGCTAAGGATCTAGCATTAAAAAGTATTGAGTGGCTTTGTGTTTGGTCTCTGTGTCGGTTGCATGTGGCAGAGTACAGAGATTACATTTGAAGGGTGTACAGAGGGTTCAGACCTGTGGTTAACTGTTCTGTTACTCATATGAACAGGAATAGCAAGAATTGAGAGTCCCAGCTTTATATCAGGAAAGCTAATGTTATCAACTCTATCAAAGCTACTATGGACTATCCGCCCATCAACTGACTGTTTGTTTATTTGTTTATTTATTGGAAGGATCCCCATTAGCCAGAGCCATAGACATGAGCTACTTTTAGTGGGGTCCACATTTAAATCATACATTACAAATAACATTTAACATTTAAAACATACTTTCAATTACAAATATCAAACATTAAAACCTACATTACAAATATCAAACATTAAAATATATCATACATCCTATTTATCTAGTTACATAAAAATAAAACAAGTTACAACCATGTTAGAGGGCAAGAAAATAAAACTTTTGGATGTTCGAAGTTATACCCTATTGTAGTTATACTCCACCTCAGAAATAAAAAGGAATTATTTAAGAAAATACAGTATGTTGTAGTTTTTATCAGAGAAATAAAGAAAATAATCTTTTTCATAATGTCATTATGTCTGCAATCTCATTTTGTTCAAATAATCGTGAGAAAATCGTATCGTGAACCCGGTATCGTGAATCGTATCGAATCGTGAGTTGAGTGTATCGTTACATCCCTATTAGTGAGTAAAGATAGTCTCGAGAACAAAAAAAACACTCAATAACTAGGACAGAGAAAGCACCATGAGATTGGGTCCTTTTTTCATCATGTTAGATGATCTATATCCACATATCAGGCTCCAGATGTTTGGCTTCCAGTCTCTTTTAATAAGCAGCTGAGCATCTCTCTCTAAACAGCCCATCACCTCTGCTCTGATCAGGTGTGATCAATCTGTAACCAGGTCACTCAGAGGCAAAAATATCGACTTCCCCTTGTCACATTTTTCAGATGGATGATGGTATTTTTTGGGTTCGCCACGTAAATATCTGCACAGATAGTCTAGGGACTTTTGGCCATATTGATCAGTCATTAAAGGCGCATTGTACTCTCTGACTCACAACTCTTTTTAGGGATCTGGAAGTTTCTTCTTATATTTTCCTGCATGGTATTTGGCTTTTAAAGGGGAATAACTGCACATTTTGAAAATGTGTCAATGTCTTTTAACCATTCTGACTCAGTGGAGGATTGTCTGTCAAAGTGTGCACCTCTCTCACTTACTGTGCATACATGCAGTTGTAACAACAGCACACGCATAGGAGAACTCCTCATGTCATTGAAAACAGGTTAGCACCTTTTTTAGGAACACACAGCTAGCAATTATAATGCATACACAACACAGC
Source organism: Nansenia antarctica (assembly GCF_963989245.1). Lineage (NCBI taxonomy): Eukaryota > Metazoa > Chordata > Actinopteri > Argentiniformes > Microstomatidae > Nansenia > Nansenia antarctica. The sequence continues at coordinate 11,800,199 of NC_137689.1, forward strand.
CAGTTTTCCAAATAAATCTCACTTCAGCGCACCCAACAAAATATGTTATATTACTAGTGTACACATACATGTAAGCTGTGTGATTGATTACATCAGTGTGTCACTACTGGGCACAGCTGACAGGCACCACAGAAATCCAGATGGGATGGCATGATTATTCAGTCTTTTGGGTTTGTTGAATCCCAATAATTCCACTTGCATGTCCCAGTTGTAGTTGTCATCTTTTTTCGTTTATTTATTTTTCCCAGCAACCACCGTTGTTATTAGCATATTCCCAACATCCAAATGTAAATCCAAATAGAATTATTGTCACATATGGGGATAAGTTGTTATATGGGAACTGGTGGAATTTACCCCATGTTTGTGCTTTTTAACATTTGTTGCAACCTGACACAGCGCACCAACCCATTCTGATCAAAGACAGCCAGCTACTATAGGCAGGGTTCCCACGCTGGTCTTAAAAAGCCTTAAAGTCTAAAATCCAGCGATCCAATTTATAAGGCCTAAATGGGTCGCAAATCTTAGTTATTCTATATCGTCTAAAAACGAGGTGCTAGGTCTTAAAAATGAGATCCTGCAAGGAAATCAGTCCGACCACATCTATTCACGTGGAAATGAATCAAGTTAATCAAAATGCCAATTCGCTTCCTTTTTTGTCTGTATGGCAGTGAAATCCCTAATTTCATCACCTCGAGGATGACAAAAAGCTATCATATGGTGTTGTGAATAGGTCTAAAATGATATCCAAAGAGGTCTAGAAAAGGTCTAAAAAGGGCTTAAATGTGACTTGTTGAAACTTGTAGGAACCCTGTATAGGTAACTAAATAACAAATGCAGGAGATTGGAACTATGCAGTAAAGTTTTCAACATCTCTTTGCAAATACTCTGTTGTTACTACTGCATGCATGCACAGTAAGCTAACAAGCTCCAGTTTACTCTTTCCTTGGCAGAGAGCTCTGAAAAGGTCAAATTGTGAACCTGTGACCCAATATTATCACATACAAATGTATATGCCTTCAGAATTGACCGGGCTCCCGGACATAGCCTGTCTGCTATGAAAAATTTATATTTTTTCTTTGTTGTATTCTACAAAGTTCTATCTAGCGCTGCAGTGAAGAGGAGGGATGTGAACTATGTGACCATGTTGCTCTTGTTTTCCATCTAAAGCAGCTCCCCCCGAGTGAAAGAAGTGCACACTTTGACAGACAGTCCTGAGTCATAGAGAACAGCCATGCCTTTTTACCTACTAAAAGAGCCGCCTCGGGGGGTCAATTTACAATGCCACGCTGCTATTTACACACAACGACCACTAGTTGTCCGCTTGTAAATTAGCCTGCTTCTTACACAGAAAAACTGCTAAATAGTTTTATATTAGCTTATCCTGATGTGGTTTTTAAAATGTAAGGAGTGGTAGTACGCACATATCTAGGAAAAGCAATGAAAGGAGGCTCCTGAAATTTGATCAAGTGCAAAGATATAACATTTTTCTTTACTCACAGTAAAGAACCAAAGAGCTGTTCTAGTGTTAAGGCACATTGACACATTTACAAAATGTGCAATTGTTCCCCTTAAACATGTGCATTGTTCTCCCCTGTTCCTTTTGGGGCAAACCCAAACTGTATCTCCTACTTCTTATTCAATGCTCCCATCCTCTTTCCCAGCACTTTCCATATGATAGTTGTATTAGCTCTACAGCACTTAACCCTGTAAAGAATCAGAATCAGAATCAGAAGACTTTATTGCCATGACATGTAAACATGTTAGGAATTTGGTTTGGGACAGTGGAGCACGGTTTACAGCAGGACAGGTGCAAGACAGGACAAGACAGTGCAAACCAACATCCTAGTGCAAGAGTCATACATAATATAAATATAAGAAGTGCAAAGATCAAGTGTTCAAGTGTTCATGTCCAGACAGTCCAAAGCTCTCTTGGTGGGGGTGGAGGGAGGGTAGATAGATAGGGGTCGGGGGGGGGGGGGGGGGGGGGTCCCCCCCGACCCCTATCTATCTACCCTCTATCTGAAAACTAGATAACTGCAGTTTTCAGGATTTCTGAGAAAACTCCTAATGAAAGGGAAGCTAAATATGTTTTTTAAAAAGCTTGTTGGCAGGACATCAAGGGCACAGGTGGATGGTTTAAGCTGTGACATGATTTTGTCTAGTCTTGTAGTCTATGGTGTTAAATTGTGACACGGTTGTTATGTCAGCCCTATTTGGGGCTGTTATTGAAGACATGTTTTTCAAGCCTGACACAGAGGAGCTAATGCCTTGTCTAATGGTTTCCAATGGCAATACCATCAGTGGTTTTTGTGATTTTTAAGTTGAAATTGTGTAGACGGTCATTTACTGAGGTTGAAAGTTTTGGTGGGGGCTAGGAAAAAGGCCTCTATTAACAGTGCATTGATACATATTGGACATATTTTCAGACATAGTTTGAATAACAGGGAAAATAGATATGTCAAAGAATATGCAAAAATGATGAGATGTCAGTTACAATAACATTTAAAAATATCCAAGCCTTTGGTGATGATAAGGTCCAAAGTGTGACCTCGATTATGAGTCAGGAGTTTCACATGTTGTTGAAGTTCAAAAACATCTAAAAGGACAGAAAGTTCTTTGGCTATGGTGTCCTCTGAGTTATCTACATGAATATCGAAATCTCCAGCAATGATTAAATCGTTAAATTCAGTAGTAATGATGGAGAGAAGCTCCATAAGTTCATTGAAAAAAATAGTAGCGTAGTTGGGTACTCTGTATAAAATTATGAAGACGATTCGAAGGGGGCATTTAGAAACAACTGAAAGATATTCAAATGATACACATTTTCCAAACAATGTCTGCAATTAAAACTGTCTCTGAAAGGTGATTCCACCTCCTTTCTTATGGCATCTAACAACATCTAAGATTCTAAAATTGGGGGGAGGGGGGGCTGACTCAATAAGAATGTGTGCCTTGTTATCTTTGTCCAGCCAAGTTTCAGTTATAAATTAAAAATCTAATTCATAGGAGCTAATCAAGTTGTTGATTAAGAGAGACTTATTAGCTAAGGATCTAGCATTAAAAAGTATTGAGTGGCTTTGTGTTTGGTCTCTGTGTCGGTTGCATGTGGCAGAGTACAGAGATTACATTTGAAGGGTGTACAGAGGGTTCAGACCTGTGGTTAACTGTTCTGTTACTCATATGAACAGGAATAGCAAGAATTGAGAGTCCCAGCTTTATATCAGGAAAGCTAATGTTATCAACTCTATCAAAGCTACTATGGACTATCCGCCCATCAACTGACTGTTTGTTTATTTGTTTATTTATTGGAAGGATCCCCATTAGCCAGAGCCATAGACATGAGCTACTTTTAGTGGGGTCCACATTTAAATCATACATTACAAATAACATTTAACATTTAAAACATACTTTCAATTACAAATATCAAACATTAAAACCTACATTACAAATATCAAACATTAAAATATATCATACATCCTATTTATCTAGTTACATAAAAATAAAACAAGTTACAACCATGTTAGAGGGCAAGAAAATAAAACTTTTGGATGTTCGAAGTTATACCCTATTGTAGTTATACTCCACCTCAGAAATAAAAAGGAATTATTTAAGAAAATACAGTATGTTGTAGTTTTTATCAGAGAAATAAAGAAAATAATCTTTTTCATAATGTCATTATGTCTGCAATCTCATTTTGTTCAAATAATCGTGAGAAAATCGTATCGTGAACCCGGTATCGTGAATCGTATCGAATCGTGAGTTGAGTGTATCGTTACATCCCTATTAGTGAGTAAAGATAGTCTCGAGAACAAAAAAAACACTCAATAACTAGGACAGAGAAAGCACCATGAGATTGGGTCCTTTTTTCATCATGTTAGATGATCTATATCCACATATCAGGCTCCAGATGTTTGGCTTCCAGTCTCTTTTAATAAGCAGCTGAGCATCTCTCTCTAAACAGCCCATCACCTCTGCTCTGATCAGGTGTGATCAATCTGTAACCAGGTCACTCAGAGGCAAAAATATCGACTTCCCCTTGTCACATTTTTCAGATGGATGATGGTATTTTTTGGGTTCGCCACGTAAATATCTGCACAGATAGTCTAGGGACTTTTGGCCATATTGATCAGTCATTAAAGGCGCATTGTACTCTCTGACTCACAACTCTTTTTAGGGATCTGGAAGTTTCTTCTTATATTTTCCTGCATGGTATTTGGCTTTTAAAGGGGAATAACTGCACATTTTGAAAATGTGTCAATGTCTTTTAACCATTCTGACTCAGTGGAGGATTGTCTGTCAAAGTGTGCACCTCTCTCACTTACTGTGCATACATGCAGTTGTAACAACAGCACACGCATAGGAGAACTCCTCATGTCATTGAAAACAGGTTAGCACCTTTTTTAGGAACACACAGCTAGCAATTATAATGCATACACAACACAGCCAGTTTTCCAAATAAATCTCACTTCAGCGCACCCAACAAAATATGTTATATTACTAGTGTACACATACATGTAAGCTGTGTGATTGATTACATCAGTGTGTCACTACTGGGCACAGCTGACAGGCACCACAGAAATCCAGATGGGATGGCATGATTATTCAGTCTTTTGGGTTTGTTGAATCCCAATAATTCCACTTGCATGTCCCAGTTGTAGTTGTCATCTTTTTTCGTTTATTTATTTTTCCCAGCAACCACCGTTGTTATTAGCATATTCCCAACATCCAAATGTAAATCCAAATAGAATTATTGTCACATATGGGGATAAGTTGTTATATGGGAACTGGTGGAATTTACCCCATGTTTGTGCTTTTTAACATTTGTTGCAACCTGACACAGCGCACCAACCCATTCTGATCAAAGACAGCCAGCTACTATAGGCAGGGTTCCCACGCTGGTCTTAAAAAGCCTTAAAGTCTAAAATCCAGCGATCCAATTTATAAGGCCTAAATGGGTCGCAAATCTTAGTTATTCTATATCGTCTAAAAACGAGGTGCTAGGTCTTAAAAATGAGATCCTGCAAGGAAATCAGTCCGACCACATCTATTCACGTGGAAATGAATCAAGTTAATCAAAATGCCAATTCGCTTCCTTTTTTGTCTGTATGGCAGTGAAATCCCTAATTTCATCACCTCGAGGATGACAAAAAGCTATCATATGGTGTTGTGAATAGGTCTAAAATGATATCCAAAGAGGTCTAGAAAAGGTCTAAAAAGGGCTTAAATGTGACTTGTTGAAACTTGTAGGAACCCTGTATAGGTAACTAAATAACAAATGCAGGAGATTGGAACTATGCAGTAAAGTTTTCAACATCTCTTTGCAAATACTCTGTTGTTACTACTGCATGCATGCACAGTAAGCTAACAAGCTCCAGTTTACTCTTTCCTTGGCAGAGAGCTCTGAAAAGGTCAAATTGTGAACCTGTGACCCAATATTATCACATACAAATGTATATGCCTTCAGAATTGACCGGGCTCCCGGACATAGCCTGTCTGCTATGAAAAATTTATATTTTTTCTTTGTTGTATTCTACAAAGTTCTATCTAGCGCTGCAGTGAAGAGGAGGGATGTGAACTATGTGACCATGTTGCTCTTGTTTTCCATCTAAAGCAGCTCCCCCCGAGTGAAAGAAGTGCACACTTTGACAGACAGTCCTGAGTCATAGAGAACAGCCATGCCTTTTTACCTACTAAAAGAGCCGCCTCGGGGGGTCAATTTACAATGCCACGCTGCTATTTACACACAACGACCACTAGTTGTCCGCTTGTAAATTAGCCTGCTTCTTACACAGAAAAACTGCTAAATAGTTTTATATTAGCTTATCCTGATGTGGTTTTTAAAATGTAAGGAGTGGTAGTACGCACATATCTAGGAAAAGCAATGAAAGGAGGCTCCTGAAATTTGATCAAGTGCAAAGATATAACATTTTTCTTTACTCACAGTAAAGAACCAAAGAGCTGTTCTAGTGTTAAGGCACATTGACACATTTACAAAATGTGCAATTGTTCCCCTTAAACATGTGCATTGTTCTCCCCTGTTCCTTTTGGGGCAAACCCAAACTGTATCTCCTACTTCTTATTCAATGCTCCCATCCTCTTTCCCAGCACTTTCCATATGATAGTTGTATTAGCTCTACAGCACTTAACCCTGTAAAGAATCAGAATCAGAATCAGAAGACTTTATTGCCATGACATGTAAACATGTTAGGAATTTGGTTTGGGACAGTGGAGCACGGTTTACAGCAGGACAGGTGCAAGACAGGACAAGACAGTGCAAACCAACATCCTAGTGCAAGAGTCATACATAATATAAATATAAGAAGTGCAAAGATCAAGTGTTCAAGTGTTCATGTCCAGACAGTCCAAAGCTCTCTTGGTGGGGGTGGAGGGAGGGTAGATAGATAGGGGTCGGGGGGGGGGGGGGGGGGGGGGGCAGCAGCATTTAGGAGCCGGATGGCTGTGGGGAAAAAGCTGTGTGCATGCCGGGCCTTCACAGTTTTTAGAGACCGCACCCTCCTGCCTGAGAGGAAGCCCAAATATAGAATGAAATTAGCAACCGTCCCCATGTTTTGGAGATGTCTGCTGATGCTAAATACTAATTGGATGAGCATGTAGTACTATGGGTAATGACAGCTGACAAAAGATGACATAACACTTTATGTGACACAGTTAATGTCATGCAACTGCAATGACAGATCATCCTGGCACCTATCATAACACTGCACATGCACATACACTAAAAGATAAGGTAGAGGTGTGTGTGTGTGTGTGTGTGTGTGTGCATTGGCTGACTTTAACATATTTTAGTGAACCATCATCCATGATCCATGATTCATTGTGATTCATTCATGGCACTCAGCCATATGTGCCACCACAAGACTACCTGGTTGCTTCCCTGTTGCACACTATCATTTTTGCAGCTTTGGTAGCCGAGACAGTCAGAGCATAACAAAGATATAATTGTATCACATTACAAGTTGCTAACATATTTCATCAACCAGTGGGTAAGAAGGACATGTAATCACAATGCATTGTATGGTATGTGTGACGACCCTCTCCGCCCTGTCTGCCTGTTACCTGTGTTTGTCAGTTTGTTCTATCCTGGTAGGTACTGGAGGAGGGCGTGGCAGAGGTCGTCGGGCTCATTGGCAGCACCTGTGCTTTGATTGACTGGGCCTTTAAAGTCTCTCTGGAAGCTCAGTGGCAGTTTGCTCTCCGCTCCGAGACATCTTTGTTTTTGGCTTGACGTTTGACCATAGAAATGGAAGAAAAAAAAAATCTTTCTTTCACCTCGATCTTTTGAATTCATTCTCTATGGCCGAGAGCAGTTGTTGCTGTGCTAAAAGCCACAAGTCCCCAGGGCTTTAATGATAACTGGGTTTATATAAAACTCACTTTGGAACCACAATTGGTGTGGTTATTGGTAAATTACAACATAGAAAAAAAATCGCAGCGAGCAACCAGTAGCTTGTAGGGCTAACCTCCCAAAGGATATGGAAGTAACCCATTAGACAATAGAGTCTTTCGTGTTTATCAGGCTCTTTATTTAAGTATTGGTCAGTCAGGTATGTGTTCATCACTACTGTAAGTGTGAGTAAAAGGATTGGATTTCCAAAAGTATCTAAAGCAGCAAAACAAGAGATTACAATCATTCATAATGTTATTGACGGTATTGATAATCTGGTTAAGGTTGTGACACAAAGCTCTAAGCTTGACCATCATTGTCAACCACAGCTTGTTGGTGTTCAGAGGATCATTTTCTGATGCTAAATCAGCCCACCAGGATTTTAGGAGACATCACACTCAATTCTCTGTAATTCCTATCGGCCAATTGCCACCATCTTGGCAGACATGCAAATGATAGTCAATATTCCCCACAAATGAGTTGTGCACATTGCCATGCTTTCAGAAATTGGGGTACGACCTCTGCTGTCAAAATGCATATTGGTCTTTCTTCGTCATATTGCTACTATCCAGGTCCCAAATTTCTCATCTGGAAAAACAAACAGACAAACAGATATTATTGCATTCAGAGGGAAGAATAGAATGTCAGAGTTCTCGCCTGATTTGCAATGCACTCCTCAATATAATTTCATGGACATAATTATCAGTTTTTATACATAATATGTATATTATATAAACATATATGACATGTATGTGTATATCATTACTCTTTACTCGTGTATATATGATATGGCAATATCACACACATACCCCAAATACTGTATGTGTTGACACTATTTAACATCATTATTTGTTTGGAATAATACAAAGACAAACGAGAAACCGTAGTAAAAACAGTCCAGTTTTGTGAGCTCAGCTGACTAAACCATAGCCTTAGTTAAAGCTTGATGATTTTGGTTATTTCTTTTGCTGGAAACTGGTAGAGCCTGACTTCTGTGGGCTAAACAAAATAAAACATTGCAGTCTACATGAATCAACCGCAGACCCATTATGGGGCAATAACATCACATGCTGTAAATTTTACGTGAGCACAAGCGAAGGGGTCTGTCGCATGGAATTGCGCTTTGTACCATTCCCTCTTTGAACATGTTAAACAGGGATCGCCCCTGGGGGAAGGCAAATCCTGTTTACAGGGCACTCCAGCGTCTGAACAGCCACCACCGCAGCCGAATTACAGGAGACATGACAGCCATACGGTCCCACTGCACAGCTCTAATTGTGTGCAACATGTCTGTAGAGTGAAGGGCCCTAACCCCCACCTCACTAAGGTACACAAAAACAAGAAAACACCCTCTTAACTGTTTACAGGGTATCGTAAAAGAAGCAAGATAACAACTGTATGTTAGATGCAAGTACGATACATTAAAACATAATAGTATTTTCTGCTGTTGGCAATAATATCAGAAACAGCTACGACATGATCTTGCGGTCATTCAATACTGGGTAATCGGATCGGTATCTGTGAAAATGTGCCACGCTAGATTATTGTATGCAAGAAAAAGAACAATTTCAAATATTACAGTTAGTAGTTTGATCAAAATAGATGACCTAATTTATCTTGCCTAATTCAATCCCCCTTCAAAGCACCCTCAGGGGATAACAACTCGGGGAGAAATACCGTCCCTGGAGGAAATATGACGAGTAAAAGCCATAGACAGTTTGACAAAAAACAAGACTGGCGTAGGTAAAAGGCATTCCCTCCTCACCATTGTGGTGTTCATCAAACATTAACTGGATGCCATAGTGTAAAGCCAGTGTTTGGAGAATACTCATGACGAAGAGCCTCGGAATGCATCTGACAACAAGTAAATATTGTATTGGAAGATAAACAAGGTGAACACACTTAATTATTCATCGCAAAGACTGATGATAAAACTTGATAGCAGGGGCTGACACTGTTTTATTGCCACTTCTCTCATTAAAAACATGTCAGACTCCTGTGTTAAAGATACCGCCCCACACCAACAATGACCTACTGCTGAGTAATTATGTTATCCCCAGAAATGACACACATAATGCCACAACTGTGGTGAACTTTTGTTGACACCTAAAAGTCAAGACTGGAGCTCTCGAGATCTGGACCCCGACCCCTTGAGACCCAGACCCAACCCAGCCCAAGAACCAGTGTGTCGTGTCCATGAAAATATCAATATCACGACTGCTTTTATGTGGTATTGAGAACAAAACAACATCGCTGCATCGCAACCAATGGAAATGATATCTGTGCACTGATAATAAATGTTCATCTTTGATTTCTATTAAATGCGAGTCACACCCTCCCAGACACACATATTTATATGATTGGGCTGAAAGGCACAGTCTATTTCCATCCATGCGGTGCACACAATACTGTTTGCTGCTCTGCTTGGAGTAAGTCCATTATCCCAACAAATTCATGTGTGTGATGGTCTGGTCCACTTTTATTATGCGACCGCATTTCAATATCCCTGTATCACAGCACATGGGTGGGGGGGTTGGTTGGGGGGTGTAAAGAGGATGGGGTGTGCCAATCCTTGCCTTGTGATGTAGGTCCAACTACCCCTACCCACCCCCCAGGCATCTAACGCCCCCCCCCCCCCCCCCCCCCCCCCGCCCCCCCCTTTCTACTTGGCAGCCGTCGCCAGATATGCAATCATCCCCATCATTAGGCCTGCCACCTTCTGTGAGTCGCCAGGAGCAGAGTGATCCAAACCTGGCAACCCTGTACAGCCACCTCGTCCTCACAGTCACTCGTGTACATCACCTCACTGGGACCGTCTGCTGTTCATGGGACAATGAACCCAACCAGGCTGGGGAAAGATTGGGGGCAAGAACAAGGGAGGGAGCGGCTATGGCCTCCGCTGCGGGACAGGACCTGGGTAGCTGTCCTATGTCTATGTATATCTGCTGGTGTCTCTGCTGGCTGCCAAAAGCCCTCACATCGCTATCCAGATCCCAGACTCTCTGACGCTGTGCTGAGCTCCCGAACGTGCCCCCATGTCCCACTGTATCACGGCCACATAAAAGGACCTGGTTCCTTATCCTTCTCTCACTCCCTGCACTTTTTTTATGTCCGAGACCCTGCGTGATTCCTCATTTAAAAATCATTTTGCCTTTTCATCATCTCCAACCTCTCCCTTTGGAATTTGAATTTCTCATAAGCTGGATCGGCTACTCTTATGTAACATGCTAATGCTACATTGGGGCAATGTCAGTGTTTTGTATCGTCTTTTGCTGAAGGCTACAGTCGTGCCTTCATCTGCATGAGAAAGTGCTTGGGTAAAGCCAAGTGAAAACATACCGTTGCACCCTCTCAAGCCAACTAATTATGGACTTTGATTATTCTCGTTTTGTTGTATTGAGTGCACTGCCATTGCCAACAGGCGGGCTCCCATAAAGGCCAGTGCCATTGATGGTCTCAGTTTCAGCCCTAATTGAGCCAAATGGGAATGGCTGTTGCCAGAGTTCACTCTCCTCCAGTGTTTACACGCTGATCCACCAGAGAGAGGCTCATTATCGCCTCCCAGAAAACACTTCCACTCAAACACGCCACAGACTGGGCTCAAAACACAACATTTATACTCATATTAAAACAGGGGTGAGGTTTCAGTAGTCTGCAGTCACAGCTGTGACTGCAGATGCTTCGGGGAAATGGTATGTTGCTTGGTGCACTAGTCATACTCATACTCTCTTGTGTTTTTTGTTTGTTTGAAATTATTAGATCAACACCTTAAGCTGATGTGTGACAGCAGCTGGTGAAAGCGGGAACAAGTCGGTAACCGGTAATCAAAATGTTCTGACTTTTATTCTGAAAAATTTTAAGAAATGTCAACGTTCTTGAGGGTTAGCTGACAATCCCACTGACAGATAGTGACAGGTAGTGTAAAGAATCATATTAATTACACTACCTGTCACTATCTGTCAGTGGGGTTGTCAGCTAACCCTCAATAAACAAATTCACAGAGCTTGTGTAATGATTCAAGATACATAATTTTGTATTGCCATGTGTGCCAAAAGTTTATTACATCCCATTATACAAGTACAAGAGAGTACAACTATTATGGCTTCACTGCCATAAAGGGGGGAGTGGTTGTCCTGGGGGAGTGGTTGGGGGTGGAGTTAAACAGCTATTGTTCCCACCCACTACCTGCCTGTGACAAGTGTGAAAACGTTGACGGTGATTTTCTCTGTTAGTTATTTAGGTTTAGGGTTACTTGATTTATATCAACATTCAAATATGCATATCTTCTTCAACTTTTTTTAGAGGGTCCAAGTCCTTTTTCTCCACACTGAGATGTAATGATTGTACTCTCATCCTGTATAGAGAGACAATGCCTCTTATAGAATATGAAAATAAAACTTTGAAGAATAGATGACAGGTCAAACATAAGACATACATTTATTCTCAAAGTTTATATTGATTTCTAACAGTTATGGACATGATCGAACAAACTCAACACAAGTGGTCACATGACCCAACTTAACACAAGTTAACATTAGGTTATATCTGAATCAAAAAGACATGTCATGGTTAATAATGATTGACAATGCTTTGCTTATCCCTCTGTGACAGACAGTCGATCATATCGGATCCCAGATTCATCAAGAATACCCAAAATACTATTTCACCATGCCCTCACGTTAAGATACATTGGCTTGCAAGGAGTTTAGGGGTGCAAGGAGTTTAGGCTCAGGCCAATAGCTGAAGCTGATGACACTCTCTAATGTGAACATTAGACATTGATGGTAAACTCTTGTGATAATCTGGTCACGATTATGTTGTGCTGTTTTAACATAAAATGAGAATAGAGTATCAACAAAACAGTTTCAAAGCAACACATATTTTAACCATGCGTTAACGTGGGTCAAGGACAACACAGGACAATGATGCCCACGAGGGCCTAACCCAACACTACCAGAATATCTCACAGTCCCTCTGCTTAAATATCATTCCCAACAAAGGACAAAGTGTGACACATTACGATCGCAAAGGAATTGACAAATGGTGAGGGTGTGACTTCTTCAGATGTCCGCCAGGCTCATTCAACTGCAAATAGTTGTACACATTGAAATCAAGGCTGACGCTCCAAACTCCCTCTACACTCTGAGCTGACATCTCCTTACAGACCTGAGTAAACATCCGACTTCTCTATGTGCATGGCACTTTGGGGGATGGATTGGATGTTCCGAAATGTTTTCAGCTCCAGCTCCAGGGTTTAAAAGTGATACGCTCTATTGTGACAACAACATTATTTCTCCTTTTTTTTGTCCTGTCAAAAATTCCACCTATTTAGTATCATTTGAGCTTGTAGAATGACAAGCTACAGAGCTATTACCCTGGAGTCGTACTGTGGAGGGAGACGCGTGCGTTGCCATACAATGGCTCTGTAGGCATGCGGAAAAAATAAATCCAGTGTGATAAATCCATGGCATCAACAAGCAGGAGATGACAGTGCCTGGCAGTAATTCATTTCTTATATTCGGCTCATTCATTGAACAGGGATTATCAGCCACAATAAGCAATGCGGTGGGAATAGAACACCTTTCTGCTTACACACGCCTGATATGATTAAGGCTCTCTAAGCTCTGTCGATGACACTGACACGGGATCCTGAATGTGAGCATGTTTTATGGTCGCATATCTATCTTACAGCACACCCACTGTGGATCAACGGAGTGTGTAGATATTAGTGTCTCCGGTCTCTGTCTGATCTGTTAAGGGAACATCTTTCTTGAATAATGTGGATTGTGGTATAGATTGGCATTTATAACCCACAACCCGAGCCTTATAGACCATATAGGGCAGCAATGCGCAAAACTGTGCTTTGCTTATGATTTACCTTTAAGTTTTGAATGATTTCTTTTTTTCCACCACAAAATGTTAATATGTGGACAATTTGGTACAGACGTGTATGCAATCAGAAAAAGGCCAGGTCCAAGTTGCTATTTATAGTGTACACTAGCTTTTCAATATCTGGTATTATAATAGTGAAAATACCACCGCTCATCCATGATCAGACTTTGCTGAGGTACTGGAAGTGAAGAGTATCAATAGAGTGCAAAAAAACAGCATCCGCAGCATCCGCATCCGCACACTCAGATCTGTGCAAACAACGTTGTTTATTTGCGCGAGCTTTCGGTCATAGACCTTCTTCAGGTATTATGCCATATTTGCGCAGATCTGAGTGTGCGGATGCTGTTTTTCTGCACTCTATTAATATCTTGTATTATAAAGTAGAGTTGAGTGGAATATTCCTATCCACCGAGCAACCATTTAACATGCTTAATCACCCTTGTATGAGGAGAGTACCGTATATACATTGAGTCAGATGGTCAATGGTAGAGACAGGAATGAACAATTATCACTAAGCCTTGTCTTTATAGTGGATAAAAAGGAGCCTAATGAACCTATTACTGTTACTATGTGCAATTTAACCTGATCTGCTCAATAGGCAATGAGTTTTTAATTCTGTGAAAAAAAATCTGCGTACCTGAAGTGTAGGGCCAGTATTGATTATAGCAGCATTAAAAATGTAAATAATCGCTGCACTTAGTTTAATGATTGTATAATGAATAAGGCATGAGATACTGCCTGACAAGCTAATAAATGGTCTCAGTGAAGGGAAGTGATATCTTGCAATGCATCTTTCCAGGTCCACAGGGACCCTCTCTTTATGGAGCTCTGGCCAAGGCAGTACAACTCGCTGCTTGCAATGACATAGGGACAGATTTGTTTTCCTAGGGCAGATTGATTGTTAAACAATGTCAAAGGATCTGGGCGGATAATACTATCGCATTACTGTATATAGATACTGTATCTCTGTTCACTAGCTGCTGTAAAACAAACTGCGATATGACCAAACAACCTGCCCTGAAAAAAAAACATGAATGTTTATCTGTTTAGTCAAGCTTTTTAAAGAAAATAAATGTTGAACAATGAACAGCTCTATGGTGTGAGGGATTAGGGGTGCATTTGTTCTTGCGGCACTGGAGTCTGCAGTGTGTCAAGTAAACATTTAGATATCACCAAGTGCAGTTGACAGAAGCAAGACAGGCAAGTCAATGGGAGCTGTCCACTGCTCTGACATTCTCTTTGAAGGACACTGCATTCAATCACTTCATGTAAATAGGGAGGAGCCTTCACTGGTGTAATTCACATCCAGAGGGTTGTCTAATGTGATGGATAAAGATTGGTGTGTGTGTGTGTTTATCATTCCAATGTGATTTCAATCCATCCCTCAATGTGTACCCCCAATGTCATTTTATCCAGCTCTGCCTTGCAATTCCCCCTTGCATGGATGAGACAGCGGGGGTAATTAATCTTAAAGGACTCTCTTGATGAACATACTTTATTAATGATGAGGCATTAGACCACATACAGACTAGCACCCAGAGACGTTCTAGATTACATTTCATATCTATTGATAACATTTTTGTATTTTGTAATAAAAAACAAGCTTAGCCTGGATGTTCTGTAAATGTACTAAATATCTGTCTTTTGGAAATACATCAAGAACTATATAATAACTAACGGTCCATCAATGCAGAGGGCAGAGGGCATTCTCCTACCGGTTTAGTTTCTGATGATTGCTGCTTCTCACTCAGGGCAGCAATAGCAACTCCAAATCTATTAGTTCCCAACAACACCTCTCATGAATATGAAACATTCAATAACAACAGGAAATACATTCGGTAAACCTTCTACACTCTATTACTGTGTCCTTTTTCTAATATTATTTATCTGGATACTATATGGAGGCATCAAGCATACTATATGGCTGTGTAACATTATCTCTAAGACCGTAATGATATATGGCAATATATCACGCACGCACGCACACACACACACACACACAAAGGCAGACGCACGTACAGTACACAGTGTGTTTTTCCGGTGTGATAATGGAATGACAGTGGGCATACAGATGCCATCTGAGTCGGCTCAGCCCAGTGTGTTTTGAGTCTCAGGTGCTAATTTATGCTGCCACACCACTGTTCTCCCTGACTTCACTGCCAGACACGTTGCACAGGGCCAATCCCTTTCACTAGGACAAAGTCATCACTCACTCTCCAATAAGATCCCCTGGCTAGGTAAATCATGGAAAACAGCTAAAAGCGCATTGACGCTTGAGTCAACAAAAGAAACAACGAACAATACAATAGGAAGTAGTGTTATACAACCTTTACGTATAAGTAAGGTCTACGGTAAAAACACAGTTCTAGTAGTTTTGCCTGACAGGTCTAGGTGGTTGTCATACTGTACTACAGCCGTGTGTCCTCTGGGGAAGGAGAATGTGTCTATTGTGAGGTCAGAGACGGATAACTCCAGTTGATGGCTAGTTAAAGCAATGTGTTTGTGGTTGAGGGAGTTTTTAGGTCAATGCATCGTGAGTTGTTGACTGGACAGTCAATAACACCTTGGAACTGGGACGCCCATTTCTTATTAATGATCTATGTGCCATCCACATTGTTATGGTATTACCTTGGACACACGGTCACACACACACGCGCGCGGGCGGACACACACACACGCGCGCGCGCGGGCGGACGCGGACACACACACACACACACACGCACACACACCCACACACCCACACACACACACACACACACACACACCAAATATACAAAAAAGGGCTCCACCTGCCTCTTAAACTCTTCTCTTAATCGGTGCTCTCTGTTCATCAGTGGGAAAGAGAACTTTGAGGATGCCCTTGAGATGTACTGTACATAGCGAGCTGAAGGAGAGTGTGGGTGTGGGCAGATCTGTGTTCAAAGCAATCTGGGGTGCCTGTAGAGGTCCTCTATTCAGCTCCACTTCTCAAAGCCCTGCCTGTGACTCAGGGTGCCCATGATAGACAGCATGTCACGAGCCCTTCCCTGACACCATGAAAGACTATGGAAACTTAAAGGCAATGTGGGAAAAGGCAGAAGTGATAAGAAATAGCTTTGTAATTCATATCCGGAGGGGATAACTTGATGGCCATCATAGGATTATTCCCTTTGTTGTCCATTTGAATTGTCTTTCATCGATCAGACAGCCTAATTTTCTATTGGTCTTTCTATCCGTTTCATGTTACAGCGGTGACCTGCCATTATTGCTCTGCCACAATGCTAAGGAATATAATTAAGATGATGCTTTATGATAACATTAA
The DNA here is from genome assembly GCF_963989245.1 of Nansenia antarctica. Lineage (NCBI taxonomy): Eukaryota > Metazoa > Chordata > Actinopteri > Argentiniformes > Microstomatidae > Nansenia > Nansenia antarctica. Next base: position 11,816,797 of record NC_137689.1, read on the forward strand.
ATGATATTGTATGATCATAATGCATTTTGGAGCCTATTCTCAAATAGTCAAAGAAATGCACGATGATCATCATACGCTAGAATCGAACTTGGGCCAAAATCAGTTGGCCAATATCCAAAATGTGAGATGTTGATTGTCCTGTTACTCAATCCGTTACTTTTATTCTCTTAAGCCCCAATAAAGCTAGCCATTTTCTTTTCAGTAGGTAAACAGAGGGTTAGTATAGGACCACTATTAGCCTGCCAAGGGGGTTGGGGGGGGGGGCACCATTTGAAAGTCAACCTGTGAAAACGAATATCAACATTGAGTGACTTTTATTGAAATATTATACAAGTAAACCCACTGTATCTTTGGAACCCATTTACTGAGATATCCAGATGTCAAACTGAAGCTGAATCGATAAAACACAATTATAGCAGGACATAAACTTGGGGGGATTCCTGAATGATTCGGAGATAGTGGCTTAGTCAGGGGCTGAATGCATATAATGGCTATGGGACAGGAATGTCACACACACAGCCAGGATGTGCTCCTCTGAAAGTATAAGTGTCTTTCATTTCCAATCACAGTGCTTTGTTTACCTCCGATAGCTTTTCTTTGCATTCATGTAGGGCTTTGATGCCTATGATCCTTGGCAATAGTTGGAATCGTCTGTGATAATGCCTAAAGTTACAGTAGGGAGGGTCTGAGCACGAGTTGGTCCCACAAAGCAATATGCAAACTGGTCAGTGTATTTACAATACAGTTAACAGTGGGTAACAATTACAATAAAAAAAACTAAACAATATACAGACAAAATGTGAGCAAAAATAACCAAGATACAAACCTGACAGACCAAGACAGAGGCAGCTACAACAGCTCCACATAAGCCAAATGCCCCCCAAAATTGAACAGAATGACTTTGATGGGAGAAAGTGCGCTGAACCAAGCATTCCCAAGGTCACAGGGCGCATAACTTGCAGAGATCAAATCTAATTGATTTCCAGAGGCAGGACATGTAAACTGTGCATTTTAAATGTGTGTCTCTGCTACAGATCACTGGGTTTTTGTCATCATCAACAATGATTCTTTTATGTGCAAGTGATCGACCATGGCATACAACCTTGAACCTTGAAGAAATGTCATCTTCACTGTGTGTCGGCGTGTATGTTTTTGTGTCTTTGTCTTTGTGTGTCTCTGTGTGTATGTGTGTGTGTGGGGGGGGGGGGGTCAAAGCAAACCTTCAGAATCCCACATCATCCTCTAAGAAGATTGAGCACCGCTGAGCTGAACTGTTGCCAAAACCGAGCGCCCTTTGAATAAGGGAAGGGCTAGGTCAGTGAGGGAACGTTGCACCAGACCGCAAAGGTATACAGTACAGTATGCCATCAAGGAGAGCCCAAACAAAGACTCCTCGTCAGGTAAATCAACTATGACTTTTATTTCTTTAGGTGACAAAGCTGTGTGGCCTTCTCAGACTGGGCAACGGTAAGATGTCTTGACAGAGGCAGTGGGAAGGGCACTCAGGGGCGAGGGAACAGCGCTGTGTGTGTGTGTGTGTGTGTGTGTGTGAGAGAGTGCACGCGTGTGCGTGTGCATTCGCATGTGCGTGTGAGTGTGTATGTGAGGTGAGCAAGAGAGAGTCGGCTTCGGGGCAAATACAAAATAGCTGTTAGTGTTTGTCTTCTTATTCTTGTTGCTAATGCTAGTGTTTACTAATGCCTTCCGCAGACAACATACCCTTTTGTAACCTCTCACAGTTAGTGCCTAACCCTAAACCTTATCATTCAAAGTGAATGCTTAACCCTAATCCTAACTAATCAAAGTTAATGCCTCTCTCTATCCCCTATCCTGGCTTCACCAGATCAAATCAGCATCACCCAAATATGAAAATTAAGTTTCTGTCATTTTAAAGTACTCATTCTAAAAAACAAATCTAGCTGTGTCTACTCTCCCTCAACCACTCCGTTTTGGATGGGTGTGATTTATGAGGTAATGCATTTGTCAACATGATCTGTTCATGTAATACTCTAATAAGATGATTGTTCTGAGAGGTACAACTCAATCAAATAAACCAATAATATAATTTGTTTACATTTTACATTCCTACAGTTTGAGTAACCACTAAAGGGACAGCTGTTGGAAAGTACAGATAACAACCACTACACTAAATTAAACTGGCCATTTAGAATATTAAGGTAAATTGAATTGAGAAAAAGTTAGGTAAAATGCAGCAAGACTACAATGGTAATACAATTATGTAGCTGAAGTTATCTTGTTGTTTGAGCTATAACAGTGTTGTTTTTTGCAAGATGGACAAACAACCTATTCACTAACTTAAATTGGTAGAGTGGCTAACAATTTTACATGTCATGTAGTATCTTGTTGCAAACAGAAATGCTGCATAAATCCACATAAGAGACACTGTAGTTTGCTAACAAATACAATTTAAAAACTAACACACACACATACACCTTATGCCAATGCACACAGAGGGACTCACGCTACGATATTGATGATAATGTGATAATGTGTGTGTATTGCGTAATGTGCATTGTGGCAACAAGGATGGTAGACAGGGAGGTGGGCGTAATAAGCCTGTAATGAATTTGTAATTGCAATGAGGAAATGTGTTCTGGAAGGAAGGAAGGAAGGAAGGAAGGAAAGAAGAACGGAAGGAAGGAAGGAAAGAAAGAGGGGAAAGAAAGAAAGAAGGAAGGCAGGAAGGAAGGAAGAAAGATGGCTAGAAATTATGAAAGAAGGACCGAGAATGGTAGTACACCACCAGACATAATGTTAAGACTTTAAACATTTAAGCAAGTTCCTGCAGCATTACATTCTGATTCCAACAATTACCATGGATCTATGTGCACGCCAGAGAACGTTCAATTTCAAAGTTTAAAGTGGTCGTGCCACTTAATTAAAGTGTGCTCTGCCAGCATTAATGTTTTCCTTCAAAGGCATGATTGTTTTAAAAGGCATGCCATATTCTCTATGCATGATTGTTTAAAAAAAAAGTTATTTAATGAAGATGAATTTGATTTTGAATTTGAAATTATAATCAATATTCACAATTAATTAGTTGTGTTCCTGATGGGGCAAATTGTCACAAATGCACGCTGTCTATTTAACAGTCTACAACTCTGTACTGAAATAAGATATGAAGATATAATAATCCATAATCCATACAAAATATGTGCCCAAGACTTTCTTCTTTCATTTGGTATGACATTTATACCATTCTGGTTGTTTTTAACAGTAAAATGTTAGACAGTGTGTGACAACATACCCCGCGTTCTTCTTTTGACAAGGCAGCATAAATTGGCAGAACACGGGCAATGGTGCTGGTGTTTCGCCCATTGACATTTTGCGTTTCCCTGCTTTTCCTGGCACCTGGCCAGTTTTAGGTGCTTGAAGGAACATCTTGTTTGCTGGCTTGAATAATGTGTCGGTTTCTTTCACTAAGTAACAATCATCACTTACTTAAACAGCATGCTACTTTTCAAAGAATTTACAGGATAGCTGTTAACATTATTTTTGCAGATGTTACTTTGTAACTGTTTATGTGGTTGTCTGCTAATTAAGTCTGCAATTCATTATGGACATTGTGGGCGAAGCCAGAGGTTATAATAAAGTAAAAACAAACTGATTCCTCTAACCAGTTTGTCATGCATTTCTTTATTCCAACACCACACATGATTTCGTTTTATCTCCCCCCAAAAATACAAGTAAATACTAGTATTTTAAACTTGTGATTAATCATGATTAATCTGATTAATCACAGCATATTATTGTGATTAACTTGATAAAAAATGTGAAACGATTGACAGCACTAGTGTAAACACAACCGACAGGAGGAAGGGGAAGCTTCTGGGGGGACAGCTGAGGTGCAGCCCAAAGAGGACGGCCTGACACTCCCCTATGGTGGTCTCGTATTGGCGTCATAGCTAAACTGTCAATCTTGGTTTCCAATGTAAGAACAGTTATTTATAGTTATAGAGTTAAGTTATCTTAGGTGACGTCTTGGTGAACAACTGTTTAGATTCTGTTTTCTAATACTCTACTTGTAGTAGATCAGCACTAGTACCCTCCAGAGGAAGTCTGTTCCTAGAGTAATTTACTGTAAATTATGTTTAACCATTTTGGTCAGGAACCGAAGCCTAAACATTTTACTCTCTTACACTTGTGTAATGTGACGTATCAATACACTTGAAACGTGAAAACTTGCTGTACTGAGTGGACCACATTAGCAATTTCCAGGATAAAAGGTAAAAGTACTGTATATGACTACTGAATTACTCTGATTACTATGAATAATAATGACTCATAATTACTATGAACCTGCCTTATAGGCTGGGAATATGACACAATCTCTGCTTGCTGAATTCCTTTTAATATAATTACCTATTCAGTTACAAATGTCACACGTTGTCCATGTCACATTCATAGTTCTTGGAACAAGAAGGGAAACTGAGTTTTATTCATTGCACCATTTTACAGGCTGTGGTTCTCTGTCGACTGCAATTGTAGATTGCTATAAACTATAACAGCCTTATTCAGGTACCATGGCTACAATCTAAAACATATACATTAAAAAAGGCATTTTGAGTATAGTTATAACACATGCCCTTTAAAGCAGTCACATCATTGCAGTCTCATTCTTGACTGCTAAAAAAAACCCTGGTGTCACTGTCGAATTGCTATCCCTCAAGTAGAACACCCAAAGAGCTTAAAGTGATATAAATGTCTCTGAATGACAGCGTAAATCTGTATGATGACAAATAACACCTTTGAAGCCAACTCTGCATCGAATAGGATACCAGTTTGTATTTTAAAAAGGCAGAGACTCAACAAAAAAAACAAATGTTAAACTGACAGTCCAGACTGTGTAACTGCAGGAGAGGGTGTGTAGTGTTTATCTGAATAAGAATGTCATGCCTGCTTAAATTTACATTTTGTTACTAGGCCCCACTGAGGAGGACAAAAAAAGGAGACAATAGAGTAACCCAAATTAATATTTTTCCTGTCCAATGTGTGGCGCAATTCATCACAATTCAGCGCCTGGGCCCAGAGTAATATATAAACTTAGCACGCTGTCTTGTTGCAAAAATGGAAATGGACTTCTAAGAAATGAACAATTTCCCCATGGAAGAATTGAAAATTCAGAGGGCCGTCTCCAGCTGACCTGTCATCAATCACAGCGCCAGTCTTCGGGGATGGGGAGACACGGAGGAGACTGGGCACCCATTGACAGGTGATACCCGCTGCCTAATGGCACACAGCAAACACAGTCAAGAGCTAGGGAGAGAGGCAATAGAACTGTTAATTGCTCTTGCTCGATTCCAGAATGCAGAGAGAGTGGCGGCGCTGGAGGCAGGGGCAGTCTCATTCCCTTAGCATTGGCCTTTCGGATTGCTCACAGATTACTCACTCAAACCAATTTGGTTTAGGTCTCCCATCGTAATTGAGGAAGAGGGTTGTGACATTTTATGGTATACGGATAGTGGAGGTTGGAGATGACTCTGAATGGGCAATACTGTTTTCCCTTCCAATACTACTCTGATGAGTAAATTGCTTAATTAGGAAATCCTCATTGACCTCAATAACAATATAGAAATTATGACAAACTCAAAAGACATATTTTTTTTATGTGACTAGTAAAATAACAAGTGAACCAATATTCGCTGTTAAGATGTATTTTATGTCAGGCTAGTCACTTATAGGATACATGTTGTTCCTATGGTATTAGTTAAAGGCTAAGCGGTTGTACATGCACGTATCAGGCAATAGCAACTGGCAGAGGGCTACAAGAGGAACATTGGTGTGATCAAAGTTTGAGTGTTTTTCAGCTCTTATTTGCTTCTGCTAAAAAGCACGATGCAACACTAAAACCATGTGCAAAGACCACTTTGGTAATTCGGTGTCACCACAAAGTGCATCTGCCCAAACCAACACAAACTTTGCACCAATATGGACTGGGAGTTAAGGGGAGTTGGAACACCTATGGTGTTCCACGTTCAATAATTACCAATAAGCAAAAATGTACACTTACTTGATCATAATGGGCAACAGTTGAGGAAACTGTCCCTTATACCACCTGTACATCCTCTGAAAATATGTGGTAGTAGTTAGTGTATATTCTCACATTACTCAATTCTGTAAGCTATATTCCTTAAAACTTTGAATGACCAATTATGTTTACAGAGAGGAAACTACAAGTTATAGGTTATGACTGATAGGTCATAGGTTATGACTGGTAGTTGAGAGAATATCTTTATTCAGCTGATACTATGATAAAAAACATAAGGAAAGTCAAGTCATATTCAACTTGTGGTTAAATGATGGTCATTTTATATAATTAACGATTACCCATTCCAATGTTCACAGTGAAATCCTAATTGGCGAGGACAATGGACATCTTCATGTCATATTCAATTATCCCCACCTGCCCTCTGCCTCTATGCTTACTGAAACATTGCTGAATGAAATCTTAACTAAACAACGGTCATCAATCAACAATGTCGTTTTGAGGGAGCATGCAATAAGCATAAGCCGCCTTCAAAGGCGTTTCGAGGAATTGTAATTGGAAATGACTTTGGAGACGGCTTATGGCAGAGAAATGAACATTCAATTCACCTGCAACAGCTCTGGTGGACATTCCTGGAGCCAGCATACCAATTGCACGCTCCCTCAAAACGTGCAACATCTGTGACAGTGTGCTGTGTGATAAAACTGCACATTTTAGAATGCCCTTTTATTGTGACCAGCCGAAGGCACATCTGTGAAATAATCATGCTGTCTAATCAGCATCTGGATATGCCACACCTGTCAAGAGGATGGATTATCTTGGCAAAGGAGAAGTGCTCACTAACAAACTAAACACAATTTGAGAGAAATAGGCCTTTTGTGTACATAGACAAATGATTGGGTCTTTGATTTCAAGTGGTTCCATTTATATGTTTGTTCAGTGTAGATACTCGTGTAGCTGTTTCCTCCAGCATCTTCACAAGATCCTTTACCGTTGTTCTAGGCTTGATTTGCACTAAAAGTACATTCATCTGTAGGACACAGAAGGTGTCTCCTTCTTGAGTGGTATGACGGCTGCATGGTGTTTATACTTGCGTACTATTGTTTGTACAGAATGAATGAATGTGGTACCTTCTGGCATTTGCAAATTACTTCCAATGATGAACCAGACTTGTGGAGGTCCATAATTTATTTTCTGTGGTCTTGGCTAATTTCTTTTGATTTTCCCATTATGACAAGCAAAGAGGCACTGAGTTTGAAGGTAAACATACATCCACAGGTACACCTCCAATTGACTCAAATGATGTCAATAAGCAGAAGCTTCTAAAGCCATGACATCATTTTCTGGAATTTCCCAAGCTGTTTAAAGGCACAGTTAAAGCCTGGTACACACAAAGATTTTCATAAAAAAAAAAAAAATACTTATTTTGTCTTCTTTTAGCTTTACACAGTTTACATTTATTTTAAATCAAACAATTACTATGAGATTAAAGGATAAATAAAGTAGAGATTACCAGCTTTAATGTATTCCTGATTGGCATCGCCATTTAGAAATGATAACCCTTTTAAACATATTATTCCTATTTCAGGGCAACCAAAAGTTTTGGAAAATTTACTTGACAGGTGTTTGTGGTTCGTCAGGTGTATTCCATCAAATCATTTGCGCAGGCATAAGAGAGCTATCAAAGTCTAGTATTGATTGTAGGCTTTGCATTTGCCTTTGGAGTCTGCTATTGGTGTCTGTCAACATAAGGATTATGAGGCTAACATATCAGAAACATAGCCAAAACCTCAGACTTACCAAAATCAACAGTTTGTGACATCATTAAAACGGATCAGAAAGCACTGGTGAGCTCAGCAATCGCAAACAAGCTGGTAGGCCAAGGAAGACTTCTACAGTGGATGACCAAAGAATGCTCGCCATCATTAAAAAAACACCCAAAACAACTGTCCCACAGATCAGGAACACCTGTCCAAGAGGTAGGCGTGAATATGTCAGAGACTAACATCTGCAGAATACGTCAACAGACAAACTACACTTCAGCTTCACTGCAAGGTGCAAATCTTATTATCCTTGTTATCCTTAAAATGTATGGTCAGGTTACAGTTTACTAAAAAAGTACATTAAAAGTCTGGAAAAGGTATTGTGGACAGATACCATGAATATCATCATGCTCCAGAGTGATTGCAAGAGGAACGTTTGGATGGTGCTATTTAGCCTAATGCAGTACAGTAAATCAATGACTGAAAACATACCGCCACATACAGCAACTAGGGAGTTTTTCTGGGTGTAAAAGTGGAAAGGTCTTGACTGGCCAAGTCAATCTTCAGATTTAAATCCAATTGAACGTTGATGTATTTAATGTCCTTAAAATACGATTGTAGGCAAAAAGACCTCAAAATAAACAACTGAAGATGGAGTCCTGGCAGAGCACCACCAGAGAATATACCCAGCATCTGGTGGGGCTAATGGATCGCATACTTTGGCAACTCAACAAGTTCTTAAACCACCTGTTACACCTTCTATCCTGTACGCACTCTGTACGTTTACATCACTATGACAGTGTCGTACCAGATTTGTGATCAGGTGTTTGTCTACTTTGCGAACCCTGCCAAGGTGTTTGTCTACACAGCCTCTCTCCCATTGGATTGTGGGGGTTCATTGTTGAGGCTTACAATTGTCAGGGATTGCAGTCCCCTTTGGGCATCCAGCCTCACTCCACCTGCGGATTAACAGTATTGTGGGCCCTGTTCCAGGGTGTCTATGTTTCAGCAATATGTGCCACAGCCAGCATCTCCACTTACCTTTCAAAGGTTTTACAGCCTGGACGTGGTTGCGCCCTCTGTGGTGTGCACTGTTCTTAGTAATGGTTTGGAGACTGTGTGATGTAGATGGTGTACATTATTGTATTCATACAGGTTTCCTATCAGACCAGGTAATTGGGGTGTTTTGCAGGGTTGATGATCAAATAATTTGCACCAAAGGTCTACAAATGGTTTATAAACCTTTATTAAAAGGTCCAAATCAGAAATGCTGTGGACCCTGAAGCCGAACGCAGGCAGCTACAGTTGGCAGGGGTTTAATCCCGCTTTACTTCAAAGCTGCCTGTGCACTGTATACATGGTGTGAAGTGCTGCCAAAAGCCACCACAAGATGATGAGAAGAGCTGGAGCCCAAGTATGTTTGAAAACATACATGACACTTCAGAATAAAAGTCAAAATGTTGATTGGTTGCCGACTTGTTCCGGCTTTCACCAGCTGCTGTCACATATAGGCTAAAGGGTCCATCTGACAGCAGCCATGTATTTTCTCTGAAATATATAGAGGGGAAAGGAGGTGCGCAGGCAACAAGAGACAAAAGACACTTTCTACATGTGTTCTCTAACCAGCTGCTCCATTACTGGAATAGAAATGGCTTACAAAGTTCGCGCGTGGGTGTGTTTTCTGAGCATGTGAGGAAGATAGAGAGAATGAACTTTTGATAATTTTTGGGATCACTAATGATTAGATTTAGATTAGATTCCGTTTTGTCTCCTTCCTTCTTGCGGGTCTTTGCAGCCTAGAATATGACATACCCACTGACGACGTGACTGTTCTACGTTTCGGTTCCCGCTTGAGAACTACTATATTCTGCTTCCCGCTGCGAACCAACTTTTCAGGCTCCGAACCAATTTATTTTCGGTCGGAACGTGCCAGCTGTCTCCAGACTTGGCGAACGCGAATCGGAAACGGTTCCGTGGCGCTGTGAAAGCCCTATGAGAGGGCATTGTAAAGCACTTTGGAATAAAGCGCTATAAGTCAGTCCATTTACCATTTATTTTCCATTTATAACGCAAGTACAGAGGAGGAGAGCAACATTGAAGTAATCAAGGTGACAGTGACACATTCAATGACATCCTGCACACTCTTGCATCCCCCCTAGCCCCCTACTCTCACACTCATTGTATTGGAAAGATTACCCTCCCCCATCAACATTAGATGATGGTGGGTAGGACATCTTCATTCATTGTCGGAATTGAGACAAATAGACAACATGCGAGGGTGATCAGATCAGATTGACATACTGACAAATATATGCAACGCTCATGATCAGGGGCCTTATTTATAAACGTTGCGTATGCAAAACAAGAAGGCGCATTCATATGATGACTCTCTAATTTCTGGTCTCAGTTTGACCAACCTCTCACTATTCAGAATTATTGGATTGTTCTGATTCAAGATATGCCTATGTATTTGTATACATGCCTGCAGGAATAATCTATGTTTTTTTTTTCAATATGTGGTTCTACCACATCTCAAAAAAAGGCAAATCTGTGTTCATCAAGACTGCTTCAGTATTAAGATGGCCTCACTAAGACATAAGTGGACACATATCCAAGTACAAATGTTTCATATTTCATCCCACTATTACCCCACGCAATCCTACGACAGCCAAGCCAATAACAGTTCAAGGAAAAGAAGACTGATTAAAATTTGAGGTGGGAAATCCTCCCTTTGATTCCCTGCGAGTGGTTTTTCAGTGTGGAGGAACAAGTCAAGAAAACGCTATGGGGAATCTTCATTATGAAAATATCACGCTGTTTTAGGGAACAAAGAAAAAAAGACATGTTGGGCATAGCTTGTAGTGATAACTGATATCCTTTTCCTAATAATGAACCCTGGAAGACATGATTCATGAGACAAATTATATAAATACAAACATGAACAACCTGGAAGATTCTAAGAAAAGATGTTCAGAAACGAGTTAAACTTTTCCTTGTGGGGTCGAGAGGTTGTCAAGCACATTGGAGTACAGTTAAATGTATTGATAATGAGCAATGTGAGATTTTTTTTTAATGAATGATGTTAGACAGCCGTTTGGACAATAGGATCTCACACAAAATGTATATGAATTCATACAAAAAGCAGAACACAGATCTGTTATGTAGGACTAGATGTTGATATCCCTCGATAGATACATACTTAAGGCACCGATGAGACTCTGTGGTGTTCAAATGAGCGATGGCATCCTTTGGGTTGTCAAGTGGGCGCCCTCCTTCATGAATGTTTCGCTGATAAGCCCACGACACCTCCAGAGGGTTCAGCAGTGAATCCCAGCGTCCCAGGTTCACTCCCTAGATGCGATCAGCTCATTTGAACGCCCGGGTCAAGTCCTTTCTCTTCATCCACAGCCACTGGCTCCCCTTTTCAGCAGCCCTGGAGAGGTCCTTGATTGCCTGCCGGTGGGTCTTCCCTCGCACTCCCATCTCCCTGAGTAGCCTGGATGTTGAGGTGGCTACGAACCCTCTGCAGCCTACTTCCACTGGGCGTACCTTCGCTGTCCAGCCTTGTTGTTGGGCATCTGCTGCGAGTTCAGTGTACCTCAGTCTCTTCCGCTCGTAGGCCTCCTCCACTGCACCCTCCCAGGGCACAGTGAGCTCGATGATGTAAACGAGCTTGAGCGAGGCTGACCACAGCACAAGGTCTGGTCGCAGGTTGGTGGCTGCGATCTCAGCTGGGAAGCAGAGTTTCTTGTCCAAGTCTGCCAGCAGCTTCCAGTCCCGTGCTCTGCCCAGCTGCCCAGTGTCTGGTCTTATGGTGGTGAGGCTGGCTTGACCCTCGCCCTCCCGAACAAATGGTGCTGGCTGCCACCGGGATGACGGGGGAGGAAGGGCGTTCACACTTGTCACAATGTGTATGAAATCTTACAGTCCGGTTTATATGAAAAGCTATGAATGTGACTTGCATTTAATGTGAATTTCGAGTGGTTAGGGTTGGGGTATGTTCCTACTCAGGGTTCCTGGCTATAGTGGACAATATTTAATGTACATAGGAAGGTCAGTATGCGGGGTCACTGTTGATGCACACAGGGGTCACAGAAGGGGTCAATGCGATGCACTCAGTTCCAATGAAGTGGGGGCTACCATGTATCCTTACATAGGCCTATTGTATGCTTGTTTATATTATCTCGACTCCCCCACTATTACCATTATTATTATCTATTGAATAAATTGATTTTCACAACTTTCACGACTCTAACATCCTTGTTAGATGGCTATCCAAACTTATTTTCTATGAAGTAGGAACGCAGATCGTCTGTACAGTAGACAGCGTTTAAGTCTCTTATTTGATTTTATAACCAATTATCAATAAAATGCACAGTTGCCAGGAAGCGATCCCCAGAAATTGGGACCTAATGAATGTAAATAGCCTATTTGTCAGCATCTAGGGCTAGAGATTACATCATTACCTGCCTGAAAGCCTTATGTTAAAAAGCTTTAATGCCGGTGCTTGGTCTGTACCGGCATTAAAGCTTTTAACTTCAGGCTTTTGTCTGAAGGTTTTTTGCCCTTGTGTTCTTGCCCCCTTTTAAGCTTTCTTCTTCACACAGAACAGTTTTTATGTACCTGTGCTTGCTTCTCTGGAGGTCTAAGGTCAGGCCTCTGTGAAGCACTTCATGCCAAAGTCGTTTTTAGCAAGAAAGCGTTATGTAGCGTTATGTTATGTAAACATTATGTAATCTACTAACGGTTGTGCATTGGTAGACGTTGAATGAGAATAAGCTACAGAGAACACCCGACTGGCCAACAGAGTAGGCAAAAGCTTTGAGCATCACGTTTTATCGTTTCGAGTTGAGAGAGAGAGAGCGTGAGAGAGAGAGAGAGAGGCTTCAATGAAAATACCTAAAAAACAAGCTGCCATTTGCTTGGATGGTCTTTGACTGCACCTTGAATCCCTGATATGGAATCTATTGACCATATGAGCCATTCTCATCACTGTGCCCTGGGTGTCCAAAGGGAATCAGTCGACCTCCCAGTGCAGTTAAAGGTCACACCGCAGAGGTATGGCTTTTTAATGCAATGCCCTTTGTGGCAGCACCTCCACTGTATATTCCCTTCACACTCTAGGAGAAAATGCTTTCAAAGCCTGGATAAGTAGAGTCTTATTGACACCATTCCTTAGGGCCAGCATGCAGATAAAACAGCCCAAATGGCTCTTTATTGCGATGCGAGGCAGTAGGGTTGATATTAAAAGAACAAAAACAATAGGCTTTCACCTCACTATACCATCAGAGAACTCTTGAAGAGGGTTGCTAAGCTATGCTGGTAGTGACACTCCAGTTCTTAGGGGATGCTCTTTTCAGATATTCTCAAAGAGGAGGGGGGTATGAAAATGTGTGCTGGTATCTCTGCACCACAACACTGTGTTAGCCCACTGAACTTAAACCACTAAACCCTTCACTACATCCCAGCTCTTTACTGAGTCATGGCACCAATATAACTAACCAGGTTCGAACCTGCATCATCAATGCACACAGTGCCACAATCAGCTGAGCTTTAAGGCATTCGCTCAAGAAGCTACAGTTTTTCTCTATCGCTTTGACACGTTTTATCAAACCATAGCTCATTTACTCTTAACTCTTAACACAAAGCCAAAAACTCACACACAAAACCCTACACTCCACAAATCTCTTGCATGTTATGTCTTTTCAAAATGATCATGCAGAATGCACTGCATTCAAAACAACAAACACTTATTGAAATCAAACTTTCATACACTTCATTCATATTACCAGATCTTTTCTAACCAACTACACACTGTTCTGCTTAATCAAAAGCAGTGTCATATTTGGTGGGCTTTGTCATAATAAAAAAGTTCTGCAGAGAGAAACAAAACCTTTTTATTTTTCTCCACAACAAATCAGTGCAACATATGCACAGCACATACAGTACACATTACAGTTGTATGAAAAAAAAGCTCTATCGAATAAAGAAAAAATACTTAGGCTGCATCTCGCCGACTAGCTGGGTCTGGCCACAGCACCTCAACAACATCACAGGAAATATTCCCTGGCTAGACATTGAAGGAAGAAGCGCCTTGAGTGTTGTATACAGCCCTGGATAGCACCCACATCAATATCATCACATGCCTCTTCCATTGCCTGCAGAAGAGCCATGCGCACATAGGGCTGATGGTCATACACCTTCCCCCGCCATGCTGAAAATAACTCTTCAATTGAATCGAGAAATGGAGAGTAGGGTGGAAGGTATTGTGGGTGGTCAACAAACCAGTTTTGGACCAGGGCTGCACGGTAGAAGCTGACATTGTCCCATACTATAACATATCTGTGGTGCTCTGCGTCATCCATAGGTCTCCATATGGTCTGGTATCATAATGTTGTGCATAATGTCTGTCCATAAATGTGACCATGTAGGCTGTGTTGTATGGACCAAGGTTGGCATGGTGGTGGAGGACACCATTAGTATGTGTAATTGCTGCAGCACACATTGTGATGTGGTCACCATGTTGGCCAGGAAAACATGGTAAATAAATACTGCTGTACTATGTGTAGTGTACTGTAGTCAATATTGTACTTCACATATTCATGTCTCAGAGATTTCATTCTTTCAGAATTTCTCTCTTAACTTACCCTGAAAAGCCGCTTCCTGTGCACTTGGCTTTGATGGAGAATACGGGCCAATGTGGACAGACTGACTCGCCAGACGTTGCTGAAAATTGTGTTGTCCCTTATGATGTGGCTTTGAATCTCTCTGAGTCTAATTGCATTACTTTCCAAAACCAAGTTGGTTATTGCTGCTTCCTGTTCCTTATTGAACATTCAAACCCATCCACTATTATGTGGGGATCCTATAATGGGGATCCTAATCAATCAAATAAAATGTCTTTGTCTCTCTGTCCTTTAGAAAAAACACAAATATAGTGATTGGTCAGTGAATTATTATTTTTTTCACAGTAAATTGTGCAGTTAGAGAATGTAGACACTTGTGAAGTATGTGTGTCCTCATCCTGTCCTCATCCTTTCCCTCCCCTTCCAGCTCTACCCCTACCTCCCACTCTCACCCTGCCTCTACCAATTCATCTCACTGCTATGTTGGCTCCCATTGTTGTTGTAAAAAGGTACTCACCTGTGTTCTTTTTTTATAGTGCTTACATTCTAATTGATGAATCGACAAATAAGCAATGAGGTGTTTGGCCAAGTGGCACGTGTATTGGTACTGCATTTTGATTGGGAGTGTTGAAATGGCAAACAAGTGACTTCATGTCAGATTCCGGTGTCATATGTAGAGAACCGTGTGCAGTGTGTTGCAAAAAGTGCCATGTTGAATTGCAAATAGGGTGCAAAGCAGAAAATGTGTTTACTTTTGGAGACTTTGGAGCTGAGATTTTGCTCTCTGAGTGTCAGTTTCAATACTTGTGGTTTATGTGTCATTTTAGTGTGTTAGCAATTAGTGTATTAGCAATAATAAAAAAACAACATCACCTCAGCCATGGTTTCTCATCTGGCGAGTGTGGTGCCAGAGGGTTTTATCGTCTACTGGGGCTCGTCTGTTGTTCCGTCTGTGTGTATTGTAGATTTACTTAGCTACTATATAATTCTATGACATGCTTGATAATGAAATGTAATAAAAGAAGATTGATAAAGGTCACTGGGGATAAAATACATACTTGTGCACATGAAAAATAAACTCAATCAGTGGGAAAATTCATCCATGAGCCTGCAACATTATTTAAAGGTCCCATATTCTACTATTTTTCAACAAGTTAATATAGGTCTGTGGGGTCCCGACAACATGTCTTTGACATTTTATGCTGAAAATACCACTCAGATTTGAATCTAAAGGCATTCTAGCATGCCTCTATACCCCCCTTTTTCAGTCCTGTTCTCGATGGGCCGTTTCTGTGTCTGTAGCTTTAAATACAAATGAGCTGCTGCACCCCACGCCCCCCGACTGGTTTGGCTTTTCGGTGGTGCCTTCTTGATACCTTCGTTACGGTTAATTTATTCAATCAATTATTGAAGAAGAAACTCATTACACAGAACATTTTAGTTTAGTGTAACTTGTTTTCTGACATACCAAAAGCTTGTAAATGCAGTATAAGGTGTTTGGCGCAAAAGTGACATTTACCTCGTGAGTGTTCATAATACAATTATTATATGTGACAGGGGCTGGTGAAAGGTGTGTCGGGAATCGTGAAGTCTTGGAAATGACAAAAACGTATAAATGTTGAAGAGCCCACTCAGTTTAACAAACAGCTATGTGATGTGATGGTAGCAAGCACATCTGTTTTGATTCAGCGCCGCTATTTGGTTTGAGGTGTACCAAAATTCAAATAAGCATATGTTCTTCAACTATTTTCAGATTTCAATGTATGACACACAATTTGAAAGCTTTACATGTGACTAATCAAGGCTGAACCCAAATGCAGACACAGGACAGGCAGGTAAGGGTTGAGCAAGTAGTTCTAATAAGAGATACAGGCAGGCAGGCGGGCAAGGGTCAGCAGGCAGGTGCGTAGTCAGACAGGCAGGGGTTGGGCAGGCTGGATGTCTTCTGGAGGGACAGGGAGCCAAGTGTTAGGCAACGGGTTGCCGGGCAGATAAGCAGGGTACTAGATGCGATGCGCATGAACAAACCATGAATGGCAACAATCCAGCGTTGACTGGCAGCAGGTGCAGGGTATTTGTAGAGCAGAGTTGATTGTCAGATGATCGCAGGCAGGTGTGCCAATCAACGCAGGTAGTGGTCATGGAGGCAGAGATGTGACATTACAATCAAGCTTTCATAAATCTGTAAACAACTGAAACATTACCGTGCCCTACTTGGGGACCAAAACACCCCTGTCACATATGACCACAACAGGAGAGACCGGGGGGCTGTTGACAGTATTCATATTCATACTGGAAGTGCAAGAGAGCTGCAGTAGTGTCACTAATGCTAGCATTACAGTAAGGCTAAGTGTATCTGTGGATCAGAACAGTCGTGTTAGAGTGGGCTTCATTACTCACACACTGTTCGGCTACTACAGCTTTATGGTCTGAGATGGTTAGCCGCTGGGTGCTAATCAAAGTAACACAACGTTGCCAAGCAAAGTACTATTCCTGCAGTTTGACCATTCCTTTTTCACACGTGTGTGGTTCAACTAATACCGTCAACTTTATTGTGTCCTGCAGCCATGGGCGGAGATATTCGGATGGGGGGGGGTGATATAATTCTAGTGAGACCCCTCTGTTCCATAGGAAACAGAGGCAAATCTGAATGACTTGTTGAATCGCATTTTTCTAAAAAAAGGAGACTACAAAAAAACTGACTGGAGCCTCATAGCCTCAAATGTATGTGCACAAGCACTGAAAAAGTGCATTTTTCATAATATGGGACCTTTAATAATCACAAGACTTCATTGTAAGACTGTGACTAAAATGATCTTGACAGCCCAGTTCCATACAGGTTGAATAGAATCATGAATAATTGTATGAATTCTGACATTGCTTTGGCTGTGTATGACTAATACCCCGTTTGAATGTTCAAATATTCCTTTAATGTCTGACGCAACCTGTTGCAAGACTAGACAATGAGCGGGCTGGTAGATATGGGAGGGAAAAATGTAATTTATCCCCCCTAGCAATTAGAGTATAATCTTTGTAATTACCATTATCATCATAGTTAAAAAGGAAAGCATTTGTAAAATGCAGTGTTCACGACACTGCACATTAAGCTGATATTATGTTCAATTCCTTATTAAAATCAGAAAGAGCAATTATGTCTGCTGGTGATGAGTCATTAAGTCATATGAAAGGCTCCCCAACATAAAATGTAAAATTCTTCCTTTCTTCACCAAAGTTGGCGAGCTCAGCACAGCACTGTCACTGTACAACACTGCAAAAAAAAAAGAAAGAAAAAAGTGAATGCCAGTCACATCAATCTGAATAAAAAAATGAAGATGAGATACTTTTTACTGAAACAATCATGTTCCTGCAAGAGAAAATGTGGTCCGTGCTGAGAACAGGAGAGCGCAGTACTAAAAATACATGTAAGACCTGAGACGAAAAAGGACCTCCTCCATAATAAAATACTCCTAAAACCCTCAACCCCCAATCTTTACACTGTATTCATGAGAAAAAGTTGGTTCAACAACATTGTTTTGGAAAAACACATTACTTATTGTGTAATATACACTATATATAAAGGCATGTAAAAACAACTTTATGTAACATTACAGTCTTCTCAGCAACAGGGATTGATGCAATGCCACCTTGCTCGATTGAACACCAGAGTCCTCTACGCCGTTCAACTAATTCATTTTTTTCTACTTGTTTATGTGAGCCAGAGCTCCATGCAGAGTGAAAATCAATTTGCCATCTCAGATTGTCATATTCCCTTTCACCTGTAGCCTGCCCACAATTATTGTCGCAGCCTCTTCTAGCAGAGAAGGGGTCCCCTGAGTGGCAATGTGTTTTTTTGTTGCAACCAGGCACACGCATGCCTCCCCCCATACCTAGAGGAGATTACAAATGGCTTTTCGTGACCCTGCTTAGAAAAGCGAAAGGAGAGATGCTGAGGGACATATGGGTTGGTGGCTGGCTCTCCGTCTCACAAAAGTAACAATCAAAAGACAACTGCTTCTGCCCATAGGCAGAGTGAAGTTAAGGACAGGGTTATTGCTGCCTGTGCTACAACTATCCCTCTGTGCTACTGCTGCTGGTTCCACTATCTTTATTACACGTCATTGTAATGTGGACTAGGGAGGAGGATGACGGTTTTATTGAATTATTTACAAGACAAAAATAATGACAGCGGGGTCTCACCGCTAAACAAATAAATAAATCACAGCTATAATCGAATCCGGGGATGATGTATTGGTCGAGGATGTTGTCAGGTTAGATGCTCAAAGTTAACACTGACGCTGCCAACACAATAACAGCATATTATTCTACAGTATGCAGACAAGAACTAATTTGTGTTTGCCTCTTATTTGTTCCTCGCCCCAACATTTCAGATTTTCAGTGGATATAAGGGGATATGGAGAACAGAAATGTTGATAGCGACAAAGAAAGACACAAATGTGTTGGGTGTCTCTTTGGTGGTACTTTGCCTAAAATGCAAATGCATTATGTTCTTATATTTAATATCTAGCAGTGAATTGGCTTTACCACTGGAAGTAGAGTGACATCAGAGATGTTTCAGATTCACTGAAGAAAGACCTCATAGTAAGTCTGTAGGCGCAGAACCACAGCAATGCAGTGTGATAGTCATATGTGACACGGTCTGGTGAAAGGGGGTAACAAGTCGGCAACCAATCAAAATGTTCAGACTTTTATTTTGAAACACGGAAATACAATAAATATCTTCAAAAAGGATGGTCAGGTTACAGTTTGCTATGAAATACCTAAAACTTGATGATGTTATTGCTGACAGAAGCAGCAGAATGTATTCTCGAGTGTACAGAAACATCTTGTCTGCTCGTGTACAAGCAAATGCCTCCAAATTCATTGGATGACACATTGTATCATACAAGGCAATGACCCTAACATACTGCCATAACAACTAGGGAGCTGCTTTTCAGAGCCAAAAAGCAGATATCTCTTGACTGGCCAAGTCAATCTTCAGATTTAATCCAATTGAATTTGGATTATAAGATTTTAGGCAAAAGGACCTCAAAACAAACAACAACTGAAGACGGCCTGGCAGAGCAACACCAGAGAATATACCCAGCGTCTGGTGGGGTCAATGGGTTGTTGACTTAGTTTAGTTTAGTTTATTTAGCACACATGAAACGGTGGAAGGAGGGAACGAAGCCCAGAAGGCTTGTACAAAGTTCCACTCCCGTCAATAGCTAGGTTTCAATATAACATAAAGAACACTTAATACATGTAAATAAGATAAAAGAAACCACAAACAAAATCATATCCATGGGGCAAAAAGGTAGGATAGTACAAAAAAAAGAAACTGAAAAAAGACACAAGGATGCATAGTTTGCTCAAAACACATCAAAAGAAAAACAGAAATAAGAGCAAAAATCATGGAAAGGAAAAAAGTTATGAAGAATTTAAAAGAAAAGACAAAGAAAGAAAGAAAAGAAAAACATTCTATTATAAGAATATTAACACAGCACCAAGATGAAATGAATAGCATATGACGATATTAAATAATCT
Source organism: Nansenia antarctica (assembly GCF_963989245.1). NCBI lineage: Eukaryota > Metazoa > Chordata > Actinopteri > Argentiniformes > Microstomatidae > Nansenia > Nansenia antarctica. Next base: position 11,836,737 of record NC_137689.1, read on the forward strand.
TTCAGTTGCCCTCTGAATGCTGACGTTGATGTTAATCTCAGTGGCAAGCTCAAAGTGTTGCAGATTTTTGGACCTCTATAAAAAATGTTGAATTGGTGGCTAGATGTTTGACAGAAAGGTAAGTGTAGATGATTACTGTATCTTGTTGGATATGAGTGAGTGTGAAAAAATAAAGAAACTATGGAAGGTGGAGGGAAGATCTATCTTATTGTTAATGAATTTGTGAATGAATAAGCATGTTTGATAAATATTCAGTTTGTCAACGGGTAATGTATGGGTGAGTATTTCCTAAATAGGGGTGCAGATGGTTCGAATCTGTTCGATTGAGAGATCCTCCTTAGGAACCTCTTCTGAATTGCAAGTAATTTGTTGAGATATGAGGGATATGTTGCAGCCCAGAGTATACAGTAGTTGATGTAAGGAAATAAAAAGCTATAATACAAGGTTAAATGAGCAGAAGGACGGATCAGGGGGCAAACCCTTCTCAATATACCAAGCATCTTCATGGATCTCTTGCAAACATGATCGATGTGGTTAGACCAATTTAAACCCTTGTCAACAATAACACCTAAACATTTAGTATGTGGCACTTGAATAATGTCATTTGCATTCATTTATATTTTAGAATCTTCTTTGGAGTAGCACTTGTTTTTGTTGGAAAAGATCATGAAGTTACATTTTCTTTTACATTGAGAGTTAACTTATTCAGTTGGAACCAGTTAAAGGCAATTGATAATTCCTCATTTACACATTCAATCAGTCTTGAAATCATCATGTACAGCTATAAGGTTGGTATCGTCAGCAAATAATAAGGGGAGAAGGTTTTTACAAGACATAGACAAATCATTGATGTAAAGTAAAAATAGTAAAGGGTCCAAGATGGAACCCTGTGGAACCCCAAAAATAATTGTTGATTTCTTAGATGAGCAGCCATTGGAGGAAACAAATTGCTCTCTGTTATCAAGATAGTTGATGAACCATTTAGGAGCAATATCTTGCCCTCCATATCTATTAAGCTTGGAGATAAGAATATTCTATTATATCTTCGGTGATACAAGGTTTCCTTTTGGATGATTTTTTTCTTATTTTCTGAGGTAGTCAAAAGAAAGCATGCATCCAAAGCAGAATTAAAAATAACTAAGTTACTTCAGGCAGTTATTGCATGTAAATGATTGTCAACCAAATACTACACAATTTCTTTATTTGGAAAGTATTTTTTCCAGTACTGTTGCAACCCTAAAATAGGGAGAGTATGCATAAAACATGTCTAAAAGAAAACACTGAATTAAAGCTGAGAATTTCTACGTTGACCCCATAATAATTAACTATGTAACTCCAAAATGTTGGAGTATAGAGCTAAAAGAAGAGAAAATGTTTTCTATAAAAATGTAGTATTTTGGCAAACCATCCCTATAGCAACCCTCTTTAGCCTAAACATCCTGTATACCTGTTTTGCTATATACTGTATATATTATATTAAAGAATAATTAGTATTAACATGTTGTTACTTAGCAACTTCTGTGTATATTTCTTTATTGCATTGTTCCCATGTTATTGACCCCACTTTTTAAAAACTGTGTGGATGGAAGAATTTCTGCATGTTATTCTAAAGTGACTGTTTTTATTTAATGTATCGATTTATTTATTTTTGACCCTGTGGCCTTCACTTTAAAATCTACCTGAAACCCCCTCTAAGAGTGTGTGCCTCATCATATTCATACACTCGCCTTTCTCCCATCTTCACCACGGAGGGCCTGACCCTTTCATTCCATTCTCCATCTTTGAATTACAAGATCCTGCCTTCAAATTTTATAACCCAACATTATTAAAGTGAAGTGAGAAAAAAAAGTGGATACATTAATTCATTATCTGAGAAGGAACGCAACACAATTAAAAGACACACAGAGAGAGAGGTACTGGAAATTCAGAGCCTCATTGTACCTGGGCTCCACTGTAATTACCAATCAAAACCTGTCCTTTTGTCCCTCTCCCTCTGCCTTTATGTGTCCCCCATCCAGACATGTTGAGGATGGTCTGGGGTTTGCTTACCCTTTATGTGGCAGTGTCCCCTACTCTCATCCACCTCCTTGGGGATTCAATAACCTTAGAAATCATGGCCCTCAGACCTTATGCTCCGACCACTGTTGAGGTCATGCAGATAATACAATCTAATATAATACAATCCTTCTATTTGAGAAAAGGTTAAGTATATAGAGTGGGGATGAGGGGGTAAATTACGATAACCTTCAGTAAGTATAATAGCCCTCAAATGCATTTCGCTGTAACCACTGTCTCACTGTCCAAGCGGGGCGGGGGAGGGGGGATAAGGAACTATCAGTAAAAAGGGAGGTGGAGAGAGTCTGATGGGGGTGTGTAATAGGGGGAGGATCTCCATTGATAAAACCATCTGTACTTCAAGGTTTTCATCTGACAGCCAGCCCGAGAGGAGCTTCTGTAAAGAAGCTGGTGAGCGATAAGGGGGACATTATTCCCCAAACTTGAATAATCCCTCGACATCAGAGCCTCAACCTCCCCTTGGGTGATGATCTGAGCCGGCTCTAAAATTATTAACTCATTCACAACTGCCTAGGCAGAGTGCAATCAGTAGTTTTCACAATTGGAGCCTTTGCCAATGTAAATTAGAAGTTTATACAGTACCACGAAGCGAACGGTTTGCTAAGAGGAGAAGAATATAAGTTATAATATATATTCCTGGTCTGGACTGTGTTGTTAAGACACGATCGCCATCATCTGCTTATTCGCTAACAACATGAAATAGGTTTCACTCTGATGAACTCTAGTTTCAAATACTTGGTTCTGGGTCCAAATAGCATTTGTTTCTTTGGAATACTTTAACTGTGCTTTATTGAGTTTGACTGGAGCAATGGAGCCAACTGAATACTCCCAAAAGTTCTAGCTCTGCCAATCCTTCACTCCAATCAAAGATTATTAAATAAATATATATTATTTTTTCTTTTTACAGTAAACAAATACCATTGTAACCCAGATCCAGCTCATACTTATTAATGCCTCTGTAACAGTGTATCTTGCTTGTATCAGATGCACTCAACACAAACGTACCAAAGCATTATTCTCATGTCATATTCTCATCAGAATCAGAATGAGAATTATTTTTATTGCCAAGTATATTCGCACATACAGGAAATTGACTTGGTGTGGTTTTGATATCAATCCTAGTTTTAGGTTTCTTATATCTTTGGTATCAGTGTCTCTATCTGTCTTCCACACCGTCAGGGATACTCCACCTGCAGTTTCTGAGCCTTGTGGCCGAAGATCAGAATCAAGTTCAGCCAGGCAGAAAATGGATGCTAGGGCCATACGGGCGGGGGAGAATGATGAGCAGATGACCATTTTCAAGGGGCTCCTTAAAAAGTTAAAAATAACTGTTATGTGACGTGAACTCAATGACTTAACTGCAGGGTTTAAATTCAACAGCGGAGCAACTCTCTGAGCTGTCCAGTTGGTAGTTGATGGACAGTGGAGCTTTGATGAACTAACCCTAACCCAGATTGAATGGTGTTCTAGAGTTAATGCAGCCAATTCAATGCAGGACCAATTATTGTACGCTCTGAAACAATAGCATAGCTCCCATTACTGTTTTAAAAGTAAAAATGATTTTGAGTAGATTTAATGTGTGTGTGTGTGTGTGTGTGTGTGTGTGTGTGTGTGTGTGTGTGTGTGTGTGAGCATGTGCATGTGTCCGTGCTTGAGTGTGTGTGTGTGTGTGTGTGTGTGTGTGTGTGTGTGTGTCTGGCATGTGCAGGTGTATTTGTTTGTTTGTTTGTTTGTTTGCATGTGCATTTATACATTTGTTAATGTTTAGTGTTAGGTTCACCTGTGCTAATGGCCCTTTGAGCTTTAAACTCAATGTTTTGCAGTTTCATTGTGAAACACTCGCATCGTTTTCTCATGACGTCTCCCGGTGAGAAGCAGCGGTTTCCAGTGAATCACAGCTCACACACTCTGTCTTTACAAAAGAACAACTAAGCTGAGAGAGAAATGAAAAGAGACCCAGTAAACAACACAGGAGTCTCACCCTCCCCAGTGAGAAACTATAGGGAAAGAAAGTAAGCTCACAAGGAAACTAACCAACAAACACTGTCATGTACATTTTCAGATCTGGTAATCCTCCAAGTTCATTAACAAAATCTTGTTTTGCTAACTTGTTATGTCTTTTGTGTCATCCGAGCATATGTTGGAACAATACACGTTTTATTTGGCTAATTTGCAGAGCAAAACAACTTTATTATTTAGAGACAACAATGACTAAATGTGACTGGATCATGTGGGCCGGAATCGTCTTAGAACTCTTACAATCAAGCCACATTTAGTGAACACTTGACTTGCAACCTTGGATTGACATTGTGGTTCCATTTGGGATGACTGACATCGTATCACAAAACATACTGATACGTTTGTAATGGGTTATATAGCTCAGCTTATGCTGACAAGCACCCCCCACAGAAATGCTCTGAACTGCAAGAGATCAATTTCTCCACAAGCACCATGGTGGATTTGGCATTCATCAGTACCTGCCAACTAATGTATTTGGTTTTATGTTTCATCTGACTTTTTTGAGCTGTTCTAAAATTGTGGTTGTTCTTTCAGCAAGGCAGGTGGAAGCTAAAAAAACGTGTTGAAAGCAGCAGGGCAGCCAAAGATGTATTCAGACGGAGAGGCCTGGTGAAAGCAAGAACTAGAGGACACACTGATCCCAGAGGAGGGCATCTAGGGCTCTGTGACCTAGCTCAATAGCCTTCTAATATGCTCAGTACACAATGAACAAGATTTGAGGGATCAAGGATCATTTCCATTTTTGAAAAACTTGAGGTGCGCTGGTCTGGATATAAAGTAGTATCTTTTCGTGCATGCAGCGTTTAACGTCTGTGGAATATTCCATTAAGTCCATGCAGTTGGACATGCTAAACCAAGCACATTGCAAGTAGTTTATATATTTTACATATATATTTGACCCAGGTCAAAACCCTCAAATCTTATATGGAGTACTGGTGCTATTTCCCATTCACATACAATACCTACGTAAAAATGTATGATGACGAACCAAACAAACAAGTACAAGACCCCAGAAATGAATAAGATAGGAATGAGATAGGAATGTTTTCTTTTGTCAATGCTGCAAAGCACTGTCCTTCATAGTAGAACAATGCGATAACAAAAAACGTTACGTTCCTAAGTGCATTCTTCTTTTAATGAATTCTCCTTTAACATTCTCCATCTTGATAATTCCTCCTCCAAACACTTGGTGGGGCTGTTATGTTATTGCCTCAGATCAGAGCAGTGGAATAAAACAAGAAAAAAAGGGAACGTGAGAGCCCATGTTGATGAACATCAAATGTGTGCAAATTTGAGCTTACATTCATGGCACACTGTGCTTTTCTTTGAGGCTATCCGGCCACTTATTTCACCTTTTGTATTTTTGCCTTTCACAATGAATGCACTGTATGTACGCCCAAATTTCGTTTTCCTTTAGCAGATCCTGATTGCTGTGCAATCAACTTGTCAGTCAATTGTTGGAATTTGGTATGTTATGCTCTAGGCAGGATGTCCGCCATAGACCCTGAAGCAATTTAGGGGTTCAGTACCTTGCTCAAGGACATTTCGACACATGGCCAGCCAGAGTTCGAACCGCCGAGCTGCCGACCTTACGATCAGTAGACGCCGGCTCTACCTCCTGAGCCACAGCCACCCCAAACACTAACTAAGTGTATGTAAACGTCTGACCTACTGGGAATGTGATGAAAGAAATAAAAGCTGAAATAAATCATTATCTCTAGTATTATTTCACATGTCTACATAGACTATTTTCACTGTAATGACAACTAAATTTACCTACAGAAGAGCCTTTGATTGCCCACAACCTCACCTCACATGAAATTCTACCTCTTACAAAAATGCCTAAAAATCTCGAAGCACTGTGTGGCACATTACCATTACACCACTAAAATGGCACATCTTAAATTCTACATACGCTGTGGAAGCTGGATACTATTGCCTTGATATAGCATTATGATCAACCATAGTATTTTAAGCTTGTCAACACAGAGACCTGTTTCCTATTGATATTGATTACGTTGGTTTTCTAGGTCTTCTTTCATCATACAGTACATGTGCATTTGGAGACAGCCTCTTTACTGCTGTAATGGGATTCAACAAGATAGGCAGGCTCGTTGATCACAAAACAAAGATGGATATACACAGAGGCAAGAAAAAACCTCATAACCAGGGCTGAATTGACAAATCCTCTAAATTCTTACATCATTTAGCTAACGTAGAATTGTTTTTCTTCTCCGCAACTTCATTTTAGTTGGTCACTGAATAGATGATGCAGAGAGACCTGTCACTTTGAAAGTGTAATGATAATCACTTCTCAAAGAGATGTTTCACTTATCCTAGTGACTTGTCGTGTGACAAGGCCTGTGCTTGTTTCATCACTCACTGTAGAACTTACAGGATGAACACTACACACCCCACCCCCATACCACTCAGGACTTCAACTCAGTTTTTGCCCACTACTGTGTTTGCACATTGTACATAATACTGCACATTATTGCATTGACAACCACTGCCCTGTACATATCTACTACATATATCTTACTGTACATATCTCGCTCTTGTCTGTACATATAATATATATCTGTACACATATCTTAATGGCTTTTGCACTATGCACTTATCTAGCTAAATGCCGAATGCATTTTGTTGTCTCAGTACTTCTCAGTACTATGCCAATGACAATTAAATTGAATCTGAATTTGAATCTGAATCTGAATACAGATTCCCACCCACCTACTGTAAATTATCATCCTGACTCTCTCTTTCCATCCAACTACAGGATATGTATACGTACTGTATAGCCAACATCTGCTGAATACCCCTGGTCAGCCATAGTGATATTGAGCTGGTATCCATAAAAGATGTACAGTAACACAATTACAAAGAACTCTGAAAGCTCCACGTTGTGTGGTGCGTTCCCCAAAGTAATTGTGGTTATCATAACTATAACAGTGATGATCTTTCAGCTAAAACTGTCAATTCACTGTAAATTCATTATCATTACGAGGAGGAGCTTGTAATTTTTCCTCATCATCCTGATCGCCTTACTTATTGCAGCAGAGATCTTCGTCATGGTTCTGTGGTCTAATGAGACTAGGGAGTCTAATAGGCTGTGGACGTGTTAATCTAACCTCACTAGTTGCGTAGACTAAACATTTTGGCTACAGTAATCAAGTAATCAAGTAAAATCAATGGTTGCAAGACAGTCTTCTATGCAGGAACTAACACAATTAAGTAAAGTAAAAACGTTATTGTTCTAGGCTAGGAGTGGGCCTAGATTGTACTCAGCATTTTTAATTCCATTTGACATTTGATGCTGCAGAAAAGTCTTGCTACAGTGATGTCCAGTTAGTTTGGTTGTTCCATTCCATGAGTGCTGATATACAGTATAACAGCACTGGGACTTTTAACTACTGTATCACTCCGAAATGACCGTTAATACAAAGTAGCTAGCCTGCAGATGTTTGTGTTCAGGTCACTAGGCAACAGTCCAGTTGCAGAACTATTTTTTGTTGAAGGAGACAAAATAAATGATTAAATAAACAAACAAATCATAATCTGTTGTCACTTATTACTGTTAAAATAAATTGCGCTGTAGAACTGTCGTATAAAAGCAATATCACACTCGAGGTCGTGCTGTTATACTGAATATCAACCCCAAGACAGATGGAAGGTGTCTTTACTCATAACTGATATAGCACATACTGTATTTAAACACCTGTGCACTTAATTATCTGGCTCCAAAGGTTAATATATGAAAATGTGAACCTACCTATTTTTATGTTAAATGATGGATGAGCTAATTGGGCAATTAACAAACTAACAGGTGTCCTTAATTGCCAAATGCATAAGGAGGCCCGTAGAGTCTTGAGTATAATCTAAGGAACTTAACATGCAGCTTCTGATGTGGTCATTAGAAATCTCGCCATAATAGTTCAATGTTGCTGTGTATGTGTGTGTGTGTGTGTGTGTGTGTGTGTGTGTGTGTGTGTGTGTGTGTGTGTGTGTGCGTGCGCGTGCATGCGTGTGTGTGTGCGCGTGCGTGCGTGCGTGCGTGCCTGTGCCTTTTCTGTGAGAAGGTAGGCACTGCATCACACAAGGAGGTACTCACATTTTAATGTATTTCATTTTGTGATAACCAGGAAGAAAGTCAGTGTGCCAGCTGTGAAAGCAGCTCAAAGTCTTGTTGAAACCAGGGTGAACCCAGTGCTGACACTGATACCACATAACTGTGGGTGATAGCATGAAAGAGTCTGTTGCAAGAGGTTCAGGAATACAAGGCTCTCATTTGAGTGTGTCATAAGCACTCTGTTCCTTTGAAGAAGAAAGAGAATGAGAGTCTGAAAGGGAAAGACTCCCCCTTGCCTCAAAGCCTCTCATTCTAATATCCTGCTTAAGAGACTTTTTGGGAAACAACAGTACAATAGGATCCTCCTTATTAGGCACTGTCAAACAGAATAAAAGGTATGTGACATATTTAAACTCCCAAACGGTGTAATTACAACACCGGTTACATGTTTTCCCGTTTTGCAAATCAAAACATTTCTGGATTAAAGGGCAGATGATGAAATGTTGAACAACATAAACACATTTTTGTTTGTCAAGCTAGCTGCTTACCATCAACCCCTACTGGGTGTAATGCTATCTATAAGCACTGCATTTTCATTCTGCATGGTCATAACTAAAGATTCCTTTTGTCTAACATTCATTTCCTGGCAATAAAGAAATAACTGTGGAAGCATTATGGAATTCGGAGAGAGAGAGAGAGAGAGAGAGAGAGAGAGAGAGAGAGAGAGAGAGAGAGAGAGAGAGAGAGAGAGAGAGAGAGAGAGAGAGAGAGAGAGAGAGAGAGAGAGAGAGAGAGAGAGAGAGAGAGAGAGAGAGAGAGAGAGAGAGAGAGAGAGAGAGAGAGAGAGAGAGAGAGAGAGAGAGAGAGAGAGAGAGAGAGAGAGAGAAGCTGTTTGGAGAAGCAGGTCCACCTCTGGGACTAGGAGAGAGTTCCAATGGTTGTAACCTATTTACTTGGACGGGGGGGGGGGGTATCATTTTATGACAATATCAGTTAGGACGTTGCCTTCCTTTTTTCCAATTTTGCTTTCTTCACATGTCTTGCTGAATGACTGACTGGTATAGCTGCTTGGTCTGAGAGCATCGAGTAACAGTTGCTTCACACGTCTCCCTCCCTCACTCCCTCTCTCTCTCTCACACGTCACTCCTGCCATCCTTCTGTCACTCCTGCCATCCTTCTGCCATCCATCCATGCCTCCTTCTGACCTTCTGTCATATCTTAAAGTCAAGGGTAAAAAATGGAGCTAGCTGAATGTGGTCTTTATGACTTAGAACTCGAAAGGTATGAGTTTCATCACACATTGCCTCAGGGAACTGGTTTTGATTTGTGTGTGCTAAGAGGTCTAAGAGGGCTGGGTGAACTAGTTTTTCAACGCGGGCTTTAAATCTTATTCAGTGCATTGAAAATGCTACACCTCTTTGCGCTGTGTTATTGAACTGCGAGCACATTGAACATTACACCTAAGTGGAACGATACTCACTGGCAGGGACTGGCACAAAGGCTTCTCACACACTGCCTACTCAGTCGCGAGTGTACAGTGGAAGCCCAAATAGCACAGCGTGAAATGTTATTCGGTAAAGATGACAGAGACCATATTGCCTGTCCTTTACTGCCACCATGAACCGTCATACTTAGAAATCCCTCCCAACTTTGAGGTTTGGAGTGTAGAGCCATGCCTGTCAATACACTGTCATCTCTAACCCTTTCTCTCATAAAACCAGGGGCTTAAAAATGGAATATTTGCATTTCAATTAGCATAAATCTAAGAAAGTGGAACAAGTAGCTTTGAAAGTCATCCAGCGCAAAACATTTACAACTAGCACTGAAAAGAAAGTGGGGGAGGAAGCAGAAGAAAACACACATTATACATTATTCTTTGCCATACTGTATCATATTTCCCGCTTTTGGATACATAGCCTGAATCACTGGGGTATTTCTTATATGAGCTTACAACTTCACACTGTGTGGAAAATCCTCCTGCTGCCTGGGTCCTTGGGCATTTGAAATGTCACTTTTAATCACATTCCCTTCAGAGATTCGATCCCTCTGATCAAAGACACATAGACTTTAAGTTAACATGTCAACAAAGACAGGGATTGTGGGGCGCATACTCCACTGCTTGGCACATGGGTGAACGGGTGAGTGAGTCGGTTTGATGTTTGTTAGTGGTTGGGTAGTGTGGATGGGGGGATAGAGCAGAGACATGGGTGCTGTCCTCATCATGTACTACAATACAGGGTGCTGAGAGAGGAGCGGTTAAAAACAAGAAAATATTATCTGCCGTTTTTTGCATCAATGTGCAAATGAAGTCCTGGGCGTTTGTTGGAGCAATCTGGATAAGAGCTTTTCACAATTTATTGCGAGGACTCCCCTTAAGCACATGCAAAACAGACACATGGGTTCAATGGTTTTTTTCAAAAACACTTGAGTTTTAATGTACGGTAAGTGTGGACATCACTGTATGATGAAAGGCAGAAATAATGAATTACTAAATAGCCACCTGGATAGTCACATGAATGATTCTGGAAATCAGAAAACTGTCTAACCGAGACGAAGAGAGAGAAAAACATATTAAAATGATAGCACACTGACATACTCTATGTGTCAGTGTGAAACGGTCAATATGTATGGAGAATGGCAAGGGAAAGTCATCAATACCACTTGACTCTGCATTATTAGATTAGATTATGAACCTAGAACCTATATTCTAAAATGCATTTCTAGAATGGAAGGGCCACCATTTAGGCTGTTTTTTTTGTTGTCTTGCCATTGTTGTCTGCTGGCATTTCTCTGTAGCCTTTTCCCTTTACAGCCCCATCTTGCCATGGAAACCTGGAGCAGGTCTTTCCATGCCTGCAGAGTCTCCCAGTGGGATGCAGCACTGCTGTGTCTTTCAATCAGAGTGTCACAGTCTGGCAGCATGGGACCAGCGAATCACCACACAGTTTCTATGGAAAAAAAGATTGTAATGGTGTAGGGGAATGTCAGTAGATTTTCAAACTGTGGTGGCATTATATACTGTAGATGTACTGTTGGAAAGAGGAAGCAATGCCCTACCATAACTATTGAAAAGAGGGAGTCTTCGTTTAGCTCTATTACTCCTACAGTTTGGATTTGAAATCAAATGTTTGAAGTTTAAAGTAGAGATTTTCAGCTTTAATTCAATGTTTTCTTTTTTCAGATTGTTTTTTATCATTTAGAAAAGACAACACTTTCTATACACAGTCCCCCTATTTCAAGGCACCGAAAGAATGGTATAATTGGCTTGACAGGTCTCTGCCTAATCAGGTGTGTTCCGTCACATCATTTGTGTCGACATAAGAGAGCTGTCAAAGTATTGATTCTAGGCTTTGCAATTGCTTTTGGAGTCTGCTATTGGTGTCTGTCAACATGAGAACCAAAAAGACGTCAATTAAAATCAAAGAAGCCATTATGAAGATGAAATATCAGAATAATTTTTTTTATCAGAAACTGCGAAAAGTTCGTAATATTACATATACATATTTTTTCTGAATATAGCTGAGAATCTCTACTTTGACCTCATATCATTTGTTTGATTTCAAATCAAACTGCTGGAGTAGAGAGCTAAAAGAATACTCCCTGTTTCCAATGACTTATGGAGGGCACTGTATGTGTCAGATAACTCAAAGGTGGTCAAGCACTTGGGTGAGAGTGAATGAATGAATGGTCTTTATTGTCATTGCTCTAGTACAGGTACCAAACAACGACATTTAGGAGGGGTGGCTCCCCTGGTGGTAGGAAGAAGAAAAAAAAACAGTGACTACAAGGGAAGTGTCAGGCCATAACATGAAAATACTGTAAACCAATGCCATAATATTCCTACAAATGTTATCTTTTCAGATGACATTGTCTCTATAATATGCAGAAATATTGCTTCTTCAAACGAGACTGAGCCCTAAAAGGAGTATAGAGCTAAAACAAGACAAAATGCTTCCTCTTCCAAACCCTTATGGAGGGCACTGTATAGTGGGCCTATATATTAGTTAACTTTGAGAGGATATTATAAGATACATTTCTGACATACGCACCCCTTCTAGCCTTTCTAATTATCAGCTCCCTACATAATTAAGCCTTATAAGTGAACAAACATAATTAGGGAATATTATGCAGACTTAATGGAGAGTTAACAGGTGAATGCATTCAGCCCTTTGTTTATGAGCTAAAGGTGTGTTCTAATGAGATAGGAGAATAAAGTTGATTAGGTATGACCTAAATATTGTCCTGACATTATGGTTGGATGCTGTGCAAGGCTTTTCCATATGCATGAGTTGTACTGAAACTCCTTAGCGGTCTATATGTATGTGTGCTCTACAGTATGCAGCTGTGACACAGTATACAGTGAAAGCAGTCAATATAGTATTGTGAGATATACTGATAATGAAAATGTCATTAGTTAGAAAAAGGTGCTGCGTTATTAGCCGTCAGGGGGGGAGAATAAATCATTTTGTCAGCATACTGTACCCATAGTTTTACGAGCCATAGCTGTACTGAGAATGATGTGGTTGTATGGAGTATCTAATAACAGGGCACATGTCACCTCTGAATGAAATACTTCTCCCTGAGGCAAGACCAATCCTGTCCTACATGGCACAGCCTAAAATGTAACAAGTGTAAATCTGACATACGCTGAGTAAAAATGTATGTGTGGAGCCAGGCTGCAGACAAGGGGGAGGACAAGTTTTAGTTTTGTTTTCCAGGTGTAGGTCAGCTTTGAAATTGATAAATGGAATTTAAGTTCTATCAGACAGCATTGTTGCACCATTTCTAGTCCCTTTTTTATTTGTTCCCTGCCCCATCCGCTAATTGCAGAACATGAAAAGAGAATAGTAATTATAATTGTACTTTACTGTACTGTACAGCTAACATGGTAAGGTGCAACACATATACATGCATATCACTTACAATTACCCATCACTGCCTGTAATTGGGATCATAAGTGAATTGGCCAATAAACTATCTATGATATCAAATTCCAACCTTCAGATGTCCATAGGTCAACTCACCTTTCCCAGTATATTACTATTTTGCAATACATCCTTCTATTTTACTGTGATGTTTTATGTTCTTTAAGCTCTCTACTCATAATCATGTTTCCCAGTGAAAGGGCCTGGACCCTCAGATCCCTACTGATATTATGCCGTAACAACCATTTCCACACCTTATCCAGAAGTGATCCACCGATGGACAGTAGCAAAATAGCTGATAGATTTTTGTATTTCTTATGGCAGAATCTGCACATGGCTGAGCATTTTTTAGTGCGCATTTTTTTGTTGTAGTAATCATTTTATATAATACTTTAAATTGAAGAAAAAAAACAGATTATTGTGTCAATTGTTGTCATGTTGGGGGAGGAAGAGTTTTCAAAAGAAAGTTGTGCTTTCAAAAGACAAACCAATTAAAATGGTTTAAATAGCCTGGTATTATTACCGTACTAATGTTTAAAAAGGTTTTTGTGTCCTCGTTCATCTTCCTCATGTGTATACGGATGCGGGGGAACTTCATTTATAAAGAAGATGAAAACACAAGGGGAGGCCTAATGAAAGAAAGATCAAAAGATTATTTAATATTCAACCACATTATTAAATACAATGCTGATCGCGAGCAAACAGCATATTTACACAAATCCTTTCAGGGCATTGGATCACTGCTAAGCTCCCATTAACACGCGCCGTCCCACACAAGCACCACTCCGGGCCTCGCAGCAGAGAGTTATTATTGTTTATTCCTTTTCCATTTGAACTCTAATTCAGTGTTACTGAAACAGCATGGAGCTGGTTTCCAGATCATGTGCTCCCATGGCATATGGCTAATGGATGCGTATCTCTCCTACGCTGATTCGACATGGGCTTGAATGGCACAAGAGTCAACAAGCGAATGTTAGGTGGTGGTGGTGGTGGTTGTGGTGGTGGAGCAACATAACATTGCTCAATGACTGTACATTACAGCCAAACTATAAAATGCCTATTTACAGATTCTCTGTGTGATACCTCAGGGGTTGAGAAAATACTGACCTTAGCCCAGTGAGCCTTACTCTATGTCTCCACACCCTTCAGTGGTTGGAGTGAAGAATATTGTGAAAGAATGCAGACAGAGAACCACAGATAGAAGGGTGGAAGAAGCATTATCTGCAGAAGCAGAAGCTAGCCAACCCCCGTGTGTCCCTCACCACTCCAACCCAAACCCCTGTCGGTGGTTAACCTTGTAACCCCACTCTCGAGGCCCCTGTTCTAAATGTCGCTCCCCACTGTAGCTACCCATTACAGCTGCCCTGACCTGTGTTCATTATTAACCCACTCCTTTCTCAGGCCATGGCAATGTGAGTGCTTTAGACCACAGTCAACACCTCTGTTATTAGTCCCAACTTTAATCCTTTATTCTCCTTTAAGGAAACTGGGTAGCTATGTTTTTTTTATCATATGTATGTAGTATTTTATTCTGCAGTATCTGTCTTCACAAACGCATACTGTGAAAAGGCTCTGAGGAAACATTATGCTTAAGGAGGTCTAGCTGAGTTTAGAAAAGACAAGTTCAATCGTATTTTCCCCTGGATTTAGACTGAAAATAGAATGGATCTACAGCGTCCAGGAATTGAGTGAACACATCGTGAATATCTTTCACTGCTCCTTTTTTATTTATGTCCAAGGCACACACCCATCAAAACATATTGAAAGCCTAACACAGTGGTTCATTTTAATTCAAATGTGGAACCATTGTGATTGAAATGAAAAGTGCATTTCTCAAGGCAAATTAAATCAATTTCCAGTTTCATCCTGAACTGTAATTGCATAGGTGGAAAAGAGGAGCCACTCCCTTTTTTATTGGTAATCCATTTCACATTGGTTCAGGTAGCAGTTTCGAGAATAAATTGAATCAGATATGATGATTAATATATGATGTATGAATCCAGTATCATAGATATATGCCAGAAGAACTTTGAGATACCAACAACTTCGAGATAACAACAACTGATATACACTATATGGACAAAAGTATGTGGACAGAATTATCGTCTGGGGCTATTTTCATGGTTTGGGCTAGGCCCCTTAGTTCTAGTGAAGGAAAATCTTAACACTAGAACAGCCGTGCCTATTTTACCTACTATTAGAGCCGCCTCGGGGGTCAAATGACCATAGTCTTTACAATGGGAAGCTGCTACTTACACACAAAGACCACTAGTTGGCGTGTCTTGTAAATTAGCCTGCCTCCTACACAGAAAAATGGCAAAATAGCTGTATACTGGCTTATCCTGATGTGATTTTGAAAATGTAAGGATACTGGGTGACTGGACTCACATATCTAGGAAAAGTTTTGAAAGGAGGGTCCTGGAATTTGATCGATTGCAAAGGTATACATTTCTTTTTAATCACTCGGTCAAATTACCCCACCCATAGCTGTTCAAGTGTTAATGCTACCGCATACAATCCGATTCTAGAGAATTGTCTACTTCCAACTCTGTGGCAACAGTTTCTAGTTTCAGCATGACAATGGCCCCATACAAAAAGTGAGGTCCATAATTACATGGTTTGCTGAGTTTGGTCTGGGAGAACTTGACTGGCCTGCACAAAGAGCTCTGACTTCAACCCCATCGCACCTTTGGGATGAATTGGAATGCCAACTGCGAGCCAGTCCTTCTCGCCCAACATCAGTGCTAACATTAATGCTATTGTGGCTGAATGGGAGCAAATCCCCACAACCATATTCTATAATCTAGTAGAAAGTCTTCCCAGAAGAGTGGAAGCTGTTATAGCAGCAAAGGTGGGACCAACTCCATATTAATGCCCATGGTTTTGGAATGAGAAGTTCAACAAGCACATATGGGTGTGATATTCGGGTGTCTCAATACTTTTGTCCATATATATATTCTCATCAACGTTTCCATGTTTCTAGTTACTCTGATATACTTGAAAAAAGGAGCCTAAGACCTAATTCATACACTGAAAAAACAACCTCTTTCATATTCTAGTCCTTAATGTAAATCCTAAGGGTTTGATTTTGTCAAAAACTTCTACTTTCAAATAAATTAATATTACATTCTACATTGAAACAAGAAAGCTAATGGATATACATGCTCAGAAGCAGATGCAATGGCAAAGTTAATTAAAACGCATATATCTGGTATAGTTTCTCTAAAACTTCATATCTGGTTGCAAATATTCTGTTGTATCTGGCCTCTGTTTATCCCCAAATCTCATTACAAAAAATTACAGACAATTGCTTACTATATCTATGTCCTTTCTTGTCCCTACGGATATGTAATATAATTAAAACCAAAACTCAAACAATCAAAGACTCGTCTTAAAAAACGATAGAAGTTGTTTTCAACTTTAATACAGTTTCCTCTCCACCTATCGGGAATCAATTACTACATGGCCTTGTTTAAGGAGTGCGCAAGTTCAGAAAAATATGTTTTTTAATAAAGCATCATACTCCAAAAGTGAGCAAGACATGTCATGCATATCTTTTCATGTGTTAATAGACTCCAGATCTGGCTCTAGCCAATTAAGAGCAGCAGTGAGTGAAGAGGGAGATAGGCCCTCTAAGGGCCTAGCAGTTTTCCCCGGAGACACTCATTTACCTATTGTAGTGAATTGCGAGCTTCCTGTTGGTAGTCATCCTCAAGCCATGAAAAACAAACCCAACAAACCCCAAAAGTCTAGTTTCAAGTGTATTGAGTTTAAAGTTTACATTCATAGTGTATTTAACACAAAGGTCACAACACCCTGTACAGCCACAAATGCCCCCACCTCTTCCCCACAACCTTGTAACTAATGTAGATTGAGTTGGAATCAAATGTAGCTGCAAATACAATTCAAGATGGCAGAAGACACCTCTCAATGTCCCTATTTTTGCAATACTACAATTAAATCATATATCAAAGGCTATAGTCAACAAAAGTGGCTACTTGATTAATTGCTAGATATGCGGCCGTAGTTTCTTTCTCATGTTTAATTCAAATAACATACCAGGAGATAATGTCATTTCAAAAAGTTATTCCTCTTAAATCACACAAGGGATCGCCAGATGTCTGAAGACCATGGGTGGAATCCTAATCAATGGGTGGAAGCCTCAAGGCTGCGGCTGTGGCAGACGGGAGTTCTGATGTGTTAACAATGTCCGGGGTGAGAATTAATGGACATGTGAAGGACAATGGACAATGGACATTAGAGAGGGAATGGCTTGTGATTGCAGAGCGTCACTCAAAATAATCAAGTATTCCCCTGTGATATTTGTTACTGCCGATGAATTAACAAAACCACAAGGGATCCTAATGGCCATGATCAAAGTCACCATTGGATTACGGTTTCAAGTTTATTGTTACGTCACATTACAAAAGTGTCAGAGAGTAAAATCCTTAGGCTTCGATTCCTGACATTGCAGCACAAGACAATAAGGCAATAGGCATAATACAAGATAATCATTTTAAAAAGTGACAGTAGTACTTTTTAAAATGAAAATAAGTGACAGATAAGATTGTTTACAATTAGCAGTATTTTACCATTTGTAGAAAATAAGGCACTGGCATAATTCAATAAATATTGTCAATAGTACAAGACATAAGTAACAGTAGTAAAGTGACTGAGCGGTAGTCCGTATGCAGGGGATGTGCTTGTGGATGATCATGAGCCTGATCGCCTGGGGGAAGTAGCTGTTGAGCTTTGGCCTTGAGGCTCCGGAAGAGGCTACACCTTTTGGACGGTATCAGTTCAAACAGACTGTGGTTGGGGTGGCTGGGATCTTTGATGATCCTCCGGGCTTGAGCTCGGCTGTCCAGTTTAAAATTAGAGACTGCACATGTGGAATGGTAGTATATTGGTACTCCAATGGAAAACACACTAGTGTAGGTAACACTTCCGCCTGGTTATCTTGTCAGATTCTATTGCCCTGGACACCACCCACCCCTGCCTACTAGTTAGCACTGTGCTGCTGATGTTGTTAAATGAAGCAGCAACTGTTTGTGTGTGTGTGTGTGTGTGTGTGTGTGTGTGTGTGTGTGTGTGTGTGTGTGCGTGTGCGCGTGTGCGTGTGTGTGTGTTATTATGTTCACTCATATTTAAACTGCTTGGACAGTTACTTGGCAAAATATGTACTGTGTGTGTGTGTGTGTGTGTGTGTGTGTGTGTGTGTGTGTGTGTGTGTGTGTGTGTGTGTGTGTGTATGCGCTGGTCTGTGCCTGTGTGGGTCTTTATCTTATTCCACTCCTATCAAGTAAAAATTGTCTGGACAGTCATTTGGCTCATACCTGAATTCCATTTTTAATCTTGGGTAGAGAGGGCATAAATGCAGGGCCTCAGGATGGTAGCAAAATCAATTGCCTCAAAATGACATCTGCCAGGATTTGCCATCGGAGTGCTCCTAGGTACTATAAATGAAATCACAAGTCCTAATTGTGTGCTGATTTATTCACTTGTCTGAGTGCATTGTGGCAGGACAAGCTGCCCCTGAGCCCTCTCCGACTGGTCATACATAACACATTTATTTACCCTCTCTCCCGTTCACAGCACCAGTGGGGAACCCCCCCCCCCCACACACACACACACACACACACATTTCATTAATTCAAAACTTTTTGTGGCCCAGTGTAAAATGAAATAACTGTCACTTGATTCAAGTACGATAAATATGTCTTTGCCCACAGTGGTTATATGATGCATTTGCGTGTTTTGCCAGCATCCCAAAGAAAGACAGATGTTTCCATGAATATCTTTCTGTTAGGCTGCCTTTCCTGTTTTTCCCTTTGTCATCTCTGCCAGCTCTGTGGTGAGATGTTAAGGCCGGGGTTGAGGCTGCATGCAAACAACCAACGCCACAGCTTTGAGAAGAAGCCTTTTTGAAAAGTGAGACATAATTTTCACTCTGATACCGCTCTCTCTGATCTTCAATGAGGCACCGTTTTGCCAACGTAATATTTCTATTTCCACCGTTGCACCGGAGGGGTGACAGCCTACTGAAACTTTAACCTAGCGCAGCTCTAAATAAAACATTAAACAATATCTACTAAAGTGGCTCTGAGCCAGAAAACATAAAAAATGTATGGGGCTCGGCGGGTCACACCAGGAAATGTATCTAAGCCGTGAGTTCATCCCTCTCCTCTCTTGTCACCCTGGCGACGGTCAGGGAGGTACTAACATGCCCCTGACGAGACCAGATATCTCACCACATAGAGAAAGCGATGGGGCCAGAACTACAGAGCTGGAGGGATAGAGTCATAGGGTGAGATGTACCATGACCAAGAAAGAGAGAAAGGGAGATTTAGAGGGATAGAGAGCGAGACAGTGAAAGGAAAACAGGGGATAGAGGAATGGACAGAGGGGAGTCACAGAAGGAGAGAGAAAGAGTGGGTGTGAGCGAGAGACTTTCTTTACTGGAGGGAACAGCTCTGCGTTTTCCAGCTCATTAGGAATCCCTTTCGTGCCTTAGACCATTTGATAGCGGCATTAATCTAGTGCTACACTAGGCTTCCTCTCCCTATTTATGCTTAGTTCATGAAGATTATACCAGCCAACCATGTAAATGTGTGCTTTATCTGGCTAATGTGAAGGCTAAAACCTGCAGTACAACTTTTGTTTAGTGTATTAGCATACGGTGGATTAAATAGAGGTAAAGTCTGAAACGCGAAGGAACAGAGGCAAACAGATAAACAATGAGCAGCATATAGATAGTTTAACAGATGGTGGTGTTATGGTGTGATGGTGTTTTCGCGCAGCGTCATCATCTGGAACTTGGAATGGATTACTACGGCACTGACTGGAAATGAAATGTACAATGTCGCTGATCTTTGCTATACCGTGTTTGTTCATTTTGTGCGGCACTGGTGAAAGCCTCCACGGGACCGACAACTCATGTGCAGTGCTTTCAAATCCGGATGCAACATGCCGGGGAACGTGCACATCTGGCTGTGCACGGGGCGTAAATTCGCCACCCCTACCCCTGTTCTTCTCCTCTGACTCTGTGGACTTGGCCCGGATATGATTCATATTTGGGCCCACTCAACTGATGCTGATGTCATTGTCTTATCTGAAACTTGGCTAAGCAAATTTGTTCTGAACAAAGATAGTGATGGTTATAATATATATAGGAGTCATCGCCCCAAAAGGGGTGGGGGGTTGCAATCTTTATCAAAATTAAGTTTCATGTGAATGTGCTTCTCTCTAAATCAGTGAGTTTGCTCTTGATATTGTGGTCTCTAAAACTCTCCATAGTACTATTGTTGGTCACTATAGGACACTTTCAGCTGTCAGTGATGCTCTACTGTCGTTCATGCAGCTTCCCAGCTAGCAGGGAATGTTCCCACAACATTGGCTAACATTCCCTACAAGTTCTGCTAATGTTTTAAAGAAAACGTTTTCATCTAATGTTCAAAGAGCATTTTAAGGATGTTTACCATTTCAAATAATGTTCCTATAACGTTAAATGTTAACAAAGTAAGAACGTTTTAGGTGCAACATTCTGAGGATGTTTTGGGGACATTGTTTAGGTAACAGATTATAGAATGTTCTTTTATTAAATGTTCCCACAATGTTACAAGATAACAAAGGAAGGACATTTTCAAAGCAACATTTGGATAATGTTTTCAGGATGTTATTGATGCCTCAGATCACAAAACGTTTTTTCTAGAATGTTCCTGTAATGTGATATGTAAACAAAGGAAGAACGTTTTACCTGCAACATTCCATGGATGTTTTGGGGACATTGTTTAGGTAACAGATTATAGAATGTTCTTTTACAAAATGTTCTCACAATGTTACATGATGTTACACGATAACGCAAAATGTTACCTGTGTTGTTAGTTACCTGTGTTGTTAGTTACCTGTGTTGTTAGTTACCTTTGTTGTTAGTTACCTTTGTTGTTAGTTACCTTTGTTGTTAGTTACCTGTGTTGTTAGTTACCTGTGTTGTTAGTTACCTGTGTTGTTAGTTACCTGTGTTGTTAGTTACCTTTGTTGTTAGTTACCTTTGTTGTTAGTTACCTGTGTTGTTAGTTACCTTTGTTGTTAGTTACCTTTGTTGTTAGTTACCTGTGTTGTTAGTTACCTTTGTTGTTAGTTACCTGTGTTGTTAGTTACCTGTGTTGTTAGTTACCTTTGTTGTTAGTTACCTGTGTTGTTAGTTACCTGTGTTGTTAGTTACCTTTGTTGTTAGTTACCTGTGTTGTTAGTTACCTGTGTTGTTAGTTACCTTTGTTGTTAGTTACCTTTGTTGTTAGTTACCTGTGTTGTTAGTTACCTTTGTTGTTAGTTACCTGTGTTGTAAGTTACCTGTGTTGTTAGTTACCTGTGTTGTTAGTTACATTTGTTGTTAGTTACCTTTGTTGTAAGTTACCTGTGTTGTTAGTTACCTGTGTTGTTAGTTACATTTGTTGTTAGTTACCTTTGTTGTTAGTTACCTGTGTTGTTAGTTACCTTTGTTGTTAGTTACCTGTGTTGTTAGTTACATTTGTTGTTAGTTACCTTTGTTGTTAGTTACCTGTGTTGTTAGTTACCTGTGTTGTTAGTTACCTGTGTTGTTAGTTACCTGTGTTGTTAGTTACCTTTGTTGTTAGTTACCTGTGTTGTTAGTTACCTGTGTTGTTAGTTACCTGTGTTGTTAGTTACCTTTGTTGTTAGTTACCTGTGTTGTTAGTTACCTGTGTTGTTAGTTACATTTGTTGTTAGTTACCTGTGTTGTTAGTTACCTGTGTAGTTAGTTACCTGTGTTGTTAGTTACCTGTGTTGTTAGTTACCTGTGTTGTTAGTTACCTGTGTTGTTAGTTACCTTTGTTGTTAGTTACCTGTGTTGTTAGTTACCTGGGGCCGGATTCACCAAGCGTTTTTAAGAACAAATTTGTTCTTAAGAACAACATTTGTTCTTAAGACAAAACTTAAGAAGATTTGGTATTCCCGAAGAAAATCTTATCTTAACTTTAGTTTTTTCTTAACTTTCTTCTTAAGATTTTTCCTAAGATAGAACTTAAGAACAAATGAGATTCTCCAAAACAAAGTTCTTAGATTTCTTCTCAAATGTCTTCTTAACTTTAAGAGAAGCTCTCACCTGTCTTAAAGCAGCTAAAGTGAAAGGTAAGTCTTACTTGAACAATTTTGTATTGCATTTATTTGATTTTATTAATATTTAGTTTAGCCCTAGACAATGTGTTAACACATATTGTTAATTCAAGTTGGTCAGAGTACTTTTGTGTGAATGTTTTGTGTGAATGTGTGAATGTCTATCACATGTTTGTATGTTTGAGATATAACTGAAATGGGCCTTTCAGCCTGTGTCACATGTAGGCCTATTCCTAGATTACACCACAATGTACTCAGAAAGTAAATCAAGGAGGCAGTTGTTGTATTTGATGTATACTACTTAATTAATCATTATGAACATGTTATTTAAGTAGGCCAAGTAACTGAAACAATGTCCTTACTATTATTTATTTTATATTCACATTTTAGATGGAAGTTCTTCATAAGTTCAAAAGAGAGAGAGAGAGAGAGAGACACACAGGTGTAAAAATCACAGTTCAAAATCTAAGAACTTCTTAAGTGAGAAAACTAAGAAGTTCTTAAGACATAGGACAATTCTTAAGAAAAAAATGGTGAATAGCGTTTAAGAACATTCTTAGGAACATCTTATCTTTTTTCTTAAGAATTGTCTTAAGAATGATCTTAAGAACACTTTGGTGAATCCGGCCCCTGTGTTGTTAGTTACCTGTGTTGTTAGTTACCTGTGTTGTTAGTTACCTGTGTTGTTAGTTACCTGTGTTGTTAGTTACCTGTGTTGTTAGTTACCTGTGTTGTTAGTTACCTGTGTTGTTAGTTACCTTTGTTGTTAGTTACCTTTGTTGTTAGTTACCTGTGTTGTTAGTTACCTTTGTTGTTAGTTACCTTTGTTGTTAGTTACGTTTGTTGTTAGTTACCTGTGTTGTTAGTTACCTGTGTTGTTAGTTACCTTTGTTGTTAGTTACCTGTGTTGTTAGTTACCTGTGTTGTTAGTTACCTGTGTTGTTAGTTACCTGTGTTGTTAGTTACCTTTGTTGTTAGTTACCTGTGTTGTTAGTTACCTTTGTTGTTACCCAGCTAGCAGGGAATGTTCCCACAACATTGGCTAACATTCCCTACAAGTTCTGCTAATGTTTTAAAGAAAACCTTTTCATCTAATGTTCAAAGAGCATTTTAAGGATGTTTACCATTTCAAATAATGTTCCTATAACGTTAAATGTTAACAAAGTAAGAACGTTTTAGGTGCAACATTCTGAGGATGTTTTGGGGACATTGTTTAGGTAACAGATTATAGAATGTTCTTTTACAAAATGTTCTCACAATGTTACATGATGTTACACGATAACGCAAAATGTTACCTGTGTTGTTAGTTACCTTTGTTGTTAGTTACCTTTGTTGTTAGTTACCTGTGTTGTTAGTTACCTTTGTTGTTAGTTACCTGTGTTGTTAGTTACCTGTGTTGTTAGTTACCTTTGTTGTTAGTTACCTGTGTTGTTAGTTACCTGTGTTGTTAGTTACCTTTGTTGTTAGTTACCTGTGTTGTTAGTTACCTGTGTTGTTAGTTACCTTTGTTGTTAGTTACATGTGTTGTTAGTTACCTTTGTTGTTAGTTACCTGTGTTGTAAGTTACCTTTGTTGTTAGTTACCTTTGTTGTTAGTTACCTGTGTTGTTAGTTACCTTTGTTGTTAGTTACCTGTGTTGTAAGTTACCTGTGTTGTTAGTTACCTGTGTTGTTAGTTACATTTGTTGTTAGTTACCTTTGTTGTAAGTTACCTGTGTTGTTAGTTACCTGTGTTGTTAGTTACATTTGTTGTTAGTTACCTTTGTTGTTAGTTACCTGTGTTGTTAGTTACCTGTGTTGTTAGTTACCTGTGTTGTTAGTTACCTTTGTTGTTAGTTACCTGTGTTGTTAGTTACCTGTGTTGTTAGTTACCTGTGTTGTTAGTTACCTGTGTTGTTAGTTACCTGTGTTGTTAGTTACCTGTGTTGTTAGTTACATTTGTTGTTAGTTACCTGTGTTGTTAGTTACCTGTGTAGTTAGTTACCTGTGTTGTTAGTTACCTGTGTTGTTAGTTACCTGTGTTGTTAGTTACCTGTGTTGTTAGTTACCTTTGTTGTTAGTTACCTGTGTTGTTAGTTACCTGTGTTGTTAGTTACCTGTGTTGTTAGTTACCTGTGTTGTTAGTTACCTGTGTTGTTAGTTACCTGTGTTGTTAGTTACCTTTGTTGTTAGTTACCTGTGTTGTTAGTTACCTGTGTTGTTAGTTACCTGTGTTGTTAGTTACCTGTGTTGTTAGTTACCTGTGTTGTTAGTTACCTGTGTTGTTAGTTACCTTTGTTGTTAGTTACCTTTGTTGTTAGTTACCTGTGTTGTTAGTTACCTGTGTTGTTAGTTACCTTTGTTGTTAGTTACGTTTGTTGTTAGTTACCTGTGTTGTTAGTTACCTGTGTTGTTAGTTACCTTTGTTGTTAGTTACCTGTGTTGTTAGTTACCTGTGTTGTTAGTTACCTGTGTTGTTAGTTACCTGTGTTGTTAGTTACCTGTGTTGTTAGTTACCTGTGTTGTTAGTTACCTGTGTTGTTAGTTACCTGTGTTGTTAGTTACCTGTGTTGTTAGTTACCTTTGTTGTTAGTTACCTGTGTTGTTAGTTACCTTTGTTGTTACCCAGCTAGCAGGGAATGTTCCCACAACATTGGCTAACATTCCCTACAAGTTCTGCTAATGTTTTAAAGAAAACGTTTTCATCTAATGTTCAAAGAGCATTTTAAGGATGTTTACCATTTCAAATAATGTTCCTATAACGTTAAATGTTAACAAAGTAAGAACGTTTTAGGTGCAACATTCTGAGGATGTTTTGGGGACATTGTTTAGGTAACAGATTATAGAATGTTCTTTTATAAAATGTTCCCACAATGTTACACGATAACAAAGGAAGGACATTTTCAAAGCAACATTTGGATAATGTTTTCAGGATGTTATTGATGCCTCAGATCACAAAACGTTTTTTCTAGAATGTTCCTGTAATGTGATATGTAAACAAAGGAAGAACGTTTTACCTGCAACATTCCAAGGATGTTTTGGGGACATTGTTTAGGTAACAGATTATAGAATGTTCTTTTACAAAATGTTCTCACAATGTTACATGATGTTACACGATAACGCAAAATGTACTTCCGGATCCACACTGTTGCGCTCTATACAAATGAGCATGTCATTTATTATGTAATAAGAAACGCATAGATAGCATATTGAAATAGGTTTTCTTAACCCTTGTGTGATGTTCACTTTTTGGACCCTTTCTAAACGTTTTTAGAATGGTTTTTAGAGCACGTTATCCTAAAACATTCTGGGAACAAACAAAAAACTTAAGCTGAACATATTTTGAGAACACAAGGTGTAATGTTCTAGCAATATTGTCAACTCACATTTTAAGAAGGTTATTACCAAACATTTGTAGAATGTTTTTTGAGAACATTATCCTAAAACATTCTGGGAACTTAAAGAAAACTTCCCGCTGAAAACGTTTTCAAGAACATTAGTGTCACAGCTCCGCCCCTGGCTCATCAGCCGTCTATCAGTGGTGCCAGGTGTGGCCGATTAAGACCGCGACTGGCTCCTACTTAAGCTCTGCTCCTGCTTCCAGTCAACGCCAGATCGTAGCCATTTATGGATTCCCTGCCTGCCGACCTCCTGCCTGCCTGATCCCTGCCTGCCTAATACTATTCCTCCTGCCTGACCCCCTGCCTGTCTGCCGACCACTCCGCCTGCCTGACCCCCTGCCTGTCTGCCGACCACTCCGCCTGTCTACCGACCACTCCGCCTGCCTGACCCCCAGCCTGTCTACCGACCACTCCGCCTGCCTGACCCCCTGCCTGTCTGCCGACCACTCCGCCTGCCTGACCCCCTGCCTGTCTGACTACCTGCCTACCTACATGACCCCCTGCCTGTTCTACCTACCTCCAGCCTGATCCCCCTGACACCCCGATCCCCCTGACACCCCAACCCTACAATAAATCACTATTATTGTTGTACTACCTGTTCTCCTTTGTCTGCTTCTGGGTTCCGCCCTCTGGTCGTGACAATTAGGGCATAATGTTCTAGCAATGTTGTCACTTAACATTTTAAGAAGGTTATCACACAACATTTTAAAAATGTTTTTAGAGAACATTATCCTAGAACATTCTGGGAACTTAAAAAAAACTTCCCGCTGAAAACGTTTTCAAGAACATTAGGGCATAATGTTCTAGCAATGTTGTCACTTAACATTAAGAAGGTTATCACACAACATTTTAAAAATGTTTTTAGAGAACATTATCCTAGAACATTCTGGGAACTTAAAGAAAACTTCCCACTGAAAACGTTTTCAAGAACATTAGGGCATAATGTTCTAGCAATGTTGTCACTTAACATTTTAAGAAGGTTATCACACAACATTTTAAAAATGTTTTTAGAGAACATTATCCTAGAACATTCTGGGAACTTAAAAAAAACTTCCCGCTGAAAACGTTTTCAAGAACATTAGGGCATAATGTTCCAGCAATGTTGTCACTTAACATTTTAAGAAGGTTATCACACAACATTTTTAAAATGTTTTTAGAGAACGTTATCCTAGAACATTCTGGGAACTTAAAGAAAACTTCCCGCTGAAAACATTACGAGAACGTTCTAGGTAACATTCTTTGAACATTTTTAGAACCAAAAATTGCTAGCTGGGTTCTAGCTGGAATACTGTCGTTGTTGGAGCTCTAAACTGGAACTGGCTACAACCAGTATTTGATGATCTTAAAGCATATTTGTGACCTGCTAAATCTCTTTCAGATTGTTGATAGTCCCACTAGACCTAATCTGAAATATCCTGAAAAATAATCAACAATGTTCCTCATAATACACAGTTACTTCCGTATTTGCACATTACATTAGTGACCACTGTGTTGTAGCCACAGTAAGAAATAGAAAAAAAATCCCCAAACCAAGCCATGCATCATTATAAAGTGTGACATGAAACATTTTATGGAACAAGGATTTTTTTTATGACCTGTTTTACTTTGAAAATGCCTGGAAATGATTATTTACTGAAATTGTCGACAAGCATACTCCCCTCATAAAGTTCAGAGTAAAAGGCACAAAACGCATGGTTCACACCAGATTTATCCAACTCACTTCACGAGCGCAATGTGGCATGGGCAAAGGCCAGGAGAACAAGTCTTGATTCAGACTGGCTGCTATTCAAGCGACAGCACAATGCATGCACATTTGCAATTAGAAAAGCCAGAGCTGACCATTTCCTCACCAAAACTTCAAACAATCCGTAGCTGGAAATAAACATGGCATAGAGCTACCTCCATGCATTGTTAAGGACTCACATACACTCTTTGATAAGGCTGAAATGCTTGGTTATTTTAACGAGCATTTCAGTGCCTCTAGTTCCTTGTTTGATTCTCTCAACCTTACTCATGAGAATTCTCCTACTGTTTGTTCTGACGGTCATGTTACGGTAAGTCAATCCTTTAGTATTAATCCGGTTACAGTCTCAGAGGTGCATAAAGCCCTCAACATTTTAGACACTCCAAAATCGGCAGGTCCTGATAACGTGGATCCTTCCTTTCTAAAGCTAGCAGCTGATTTTATCTCACCACCTTCGACACACATTTTTAATCTCTCCCTGGACACTAACAACATTCCTCTTATGTGGAAATCTGCCTTTGTTCTTCCCCTGTTGAAAGGCGTTGACCCGACAGTCTTAAACAATTACAGCCCATGTCCAAATTGCCTGTCCTGGTTAAGGTTCTGGAATCCCTTGTGAGTGAACAAGGCAAGGCCAGTTTATTTTATAGCACATTTCATACAGTAAGGGCAATTCAAATTGCTTTACATACAACAACAAAATACAGTAAGAGGAGGATAGTAAGAAAATAAAAATGAAAGTAAATATCTAAACATTTAACAAGATAATAGACAATGAATAAAAAGACATAGATAGACGTGTTAGTGTTTAATAATAACTTTGACAGAACATGAAGGTTTTTAGCTTAGTTTTAACACATTTTAGGGTTTGGGCCTGTTTGATTTATCCTGGGAGTTTGTTCCAGTACACTAACACTAAGTTGTCCAGTGGTATACAAGTAATCCAGTAGTGTGCAAGTAGTTATAATAATGTGATATGTTCATTCGTGTGTAGTGTGTGGTTGGTTGGTTTGGGGGTGACAGTCTTTTGTTTTCTTTGTGTGTTTCTCCAGGAGCCTGATTGCTTGGGGAACATTTGACATTGGATACTGTTTACCATGGACTGGATACTGTTTTACCATGGAGCACTGAAGTTTATTACAAATTTGAAAGCCCTTACTCACCATTGCTCTTTGTATGCTCCGGTTGGATGGTCTGCCTTCTCCACCCATAGACTTATGGCATTGGCATATTTTTATTGATAAAGCTATTCCTGGTCTGCTTCCATCTTACCTACAGATCTTCATCCTTCAGAAAAGTATGGGAAGATATTGTCTTCGCTCCCAGGACATATTCCTACTATCTGGCTGTACTGATTTGGGATAAAGGGTGTTTAGGTAAGCTGCTTCCTCTGCTTGGAATCAGTTGCAAAATCTTCGGGAGCTTGTCTCACTGGATGCATTTAAAGCAATTCTAAATTACTCGGAGGCAGGCACATCTGGCTGTAGATGTTTGGGCTGATTCATTGCCCCAGTTGATGACTTGTGACGAATATTGATGAATATTTTTAGATTCTGTAATTTATTCTTATTTTCATTGTAAATTGTATGTTTTGGGTTAGGGTTAAAAAGAGAATTGTAATCTCAATGAGACGTTTCCTGGTTACATAAAGGTTAAATGGATACTGTTATAGCCAAAATACAATACTATATACAGGATCCTTCTATTGGCAGTTATCACACAAGCAAGGTTGGTGAAAGTTGTCAATCACTGATGATGGACACAATGGATTTTCTAAATAGACTGGACAACCTGTAGAATTCCACAGATATTGTGAATTAATTGCCCTGTCCAGTTAGTTTTGCCACTAGTCAGCAGAAAATTGAGCCATATGGTTGTTCTGTGTCACAAATCATCCCTCAGCAAAAAAGGAAGAAAAGAGGAATAAATAGAGACGTCAACTACTATCATTGTATCAGGCTCAACAACAGTGTCTAACCATGCATTTCAGTAGAACAGGGTGTCAGATGACTGCATCTCACCAGGGTAGGTACTGTAATCTTTTGAGATACACCCATACACACATCTCTTTGCAGTGTCAGGCAGAGTTCCCATCATAAAACACCAACTTTGTCACAAAGTTCTTAAGCAAGTGCTCCAACAGCAACATTCTGATCAGTCTGGCAGATTCTGTTCTTTACTGTACATCTTTGTTTTTATTTGTGGTACAAGAAAGGAGGCAAACTCACTCTGCCTTGTAAGGGGGTTGCCATTCGTTGCCATTCGAAACAGTAGGTTTGGTGGTAGCTCTTTGAAATATTATAAATATTCACATATACTGTACTGAAACAGAATTCATAAGAGGTGAAACCTTGACAGAATAATGCCCAATAATCATCATGGCTTTGAAAAAGCGTATAATACATCTGACTGCTTCACAGTCCTATAGTACTGAAAATGGTCCCATCAGAGCACAGGTAGGCCTGTTATTTCATGATGCAATGTGGAATAAGATGGGAAAAAAACAGCCCTATATTTTACAGACCCAGGTGATCGTTGTGGACTTCAATTCTGAGTTATTATGTGGGCATCATACTTTGTCATCTACCATTTAGACCAGTTGGGGGGGTGGGGGGTCTTGTTAAAGGTATTTACAGTATATCTGTAAGAAAGCCCTTCAGAGAGACAGCTCTCGGTGTGTGGGAGACAGTGAATGGGTAAATGGAATACATCACTGAAGTAAACGACCCGGTGCTGAGTAAACGACTTCCTACATTAGAGCGCCATCACAAGCCTGTATATTGTTAGCTTTGCACACTAAGTACTCAGGCCTTAACCACATGTCACTGTCAATTGTGAAGCAAACAGTCTGGTTTTTTTTTCTCTCAAGAAAACCAGATGTTTCATTAGAACTACATTGATACGTATCAGCATGACATGTGAATTATAGATGTCATCACTTAGCGCCACCACACACATTCATTATTTTGTTTGTAAAACAGATTCTATTTTTTCTTTGTCAGAAGAACAACTTGTGCCCACTTGACCCTCATAGTTAGTACAGTAGATATTGCTACAAGCTACCCTGTGTTACAGTATAATCATGGATATGCATTGAACAATGAATCACAAATAACTTATCAATGTTATCACTAAAAGAGTACTTTTAATTCCAATGAATGTAAAATAACACAGTCATAGCAAATATAATTGAAAAACATGAGTGTTTTTCTGCCCCATCATAATTCCTGTCCTGATATCCCCTTCGCCTCATTTAAGACTGCTAAATGCTATTCATTGTATGGAAATGGGCAACGTTTTCCATGCTTATAATTTCTGGATGCGATGCATCGGTTTCGCCCACGGATCACAACTATTTTGCATCACAAAAATGCAAATGTAACGCCAGACACAAGGGGAGTTTGAACATACCAATGAGCCAGGCCCTAATTCTCCAGAGAGCATGGATAGATTATGATAAGGTCATTAGCCGGAGTATGAAGTGGATGTGCCAATTCTGTCACCCGGAATTAGAGGAGAAGCTGTAACTTTCCCACATTTTTTGTCGTTCTTGTTTAGTAAGGGTTCTGGCTGTCAATAAGTGTACCATGATGGTGTGGAAGTACTGCCAGTTCCAATAAAACAACAGAGAGATCAACAGAATGAGAGGTGACCTTGCCATAATTGAGATTCATCACATGGAAGGCAGGCAGTGGAGGGAGGGAGGAAGAGAAAGAGGGAAAACATATAAAAAAACACAACACAAAATATGCACTCCCAATTTTATTGGGCGATGGCGAGACCTGAATTTCAATTGCTGTCTTAAGCACGAGCTTATATTGTGATCGGTCCATGTGTTCTATTTTTAGAAGCGGTATGCACGTATAAAAGCCCTGGTTCTGCCTTCCTGACCAAAACAATACAGTCTGCTTTAGGATGTGTAGCTATCTACTCTGTAGGTGAGATGACAAACCAGGCAGGTTATGTGACTAGAGAAGGATACAATGACACCCCTACTCACTCATATTCAACTTTAATAGAACAGCATACCTTACGTGGCGGTTAAAGCCACCAGAGAGATGCAGGCGTGTTGGATGTTGAGTGATGAATGGGGATTGGACTGGTATTGGCACACACAGGGATGGATTATACTGTCTTTTCAGACCTGCACAATGGGTAGGTTTGGGTCTGGGCTACAGCCTTAACATAAAGGCACACTGAGCAGCCATGCTGGGATTCCCCAGACATCCCAATATTCTGTGTTATACACAATGGCCCATATGAAACCTCATTCTGGGTCCACAACCCACCTGGCCTTGTCTGATAAATGATTAAAAGAAGACACCCAACCCCATTTCCAGCACAAGCAGCAAATACATACACTACTCATACATTATGTAGGCTACACACCATGAATATCAAGACATAGTAATTAGTTGACCATCAGACAAAAAAAAGAATGTATTTTTTGGTCCTGAGCATTCTTTTTTCCATATAATTAAATAGCTTTATAATCTGTTAAGGATTAATAGGCCAAGTAATGACCCCAAAAAATGGGATTTGGCAAAACCAAAAAGGATTAATTACTTTTCTCACTTTGCAAGGTGCCAGTAATTACTTTCATCAACTGGAACAGAAAAAGTAATTGGCAGACACTTAATTAAAGGTTACGGCTTTGACGTAATTGTGAAAGACAAGACAATTAAAAGTCTTATTAATCAATCAAGATATACATGGAATAATTGTTGTATTGTCCTCTTGAGGAATTGTAAATGTAAGGCTCTGAGGGCTGGCTAGTGTTTAGTAAACATTGAGGAGATACTGAGCCATGGACAGCTATCCATGCAGACATGCCCAGACAAGGTTACTTCAGTCACAACTAGCTAATAGACAGCCTGATTTATTTGAGCACCGAATTAGATTATTCGAACATCCCTATACCTCTGATCTGAGGTGAAATTATTTTTGCTGGTTGAACATAATGCATGCTACTTGAAATGACCTTAAATACACACCATCATGTCACCTTATATGGGTAGACCAAACATGTAATACAAAGTTACACTTTTAGGACCGATAATATGTGACACGTTCTAATGCTTTGGTCGTCATATTGGGATCCGATGTAATGATCAGATATTTCTTTCAAAGAATGTGAATACATTTCCGCATTGTTGAAAATCAATGACACATCGCTAGTCACCTAACACAGCTTGTTTTGTGAGCCTGCTAACAATGTAAAGTAGTGTTATAGTTAACTAGGTAGCGGTGGGGATTACTCACCGAATCCATTGCAGTGCAGTTTTTTGGCTTGACTAGTAAGTTTGTGTTGTGACTCTCAACAATGTTGAAACGTAGTTCCGTAGTTTCAAAAGAAAAGTCTGAACATTTTGATTGGTTGCCGATATGAGGACCAAAGCATTAGAACGTGTGTCACATGTGTTCTCTCTAGAATCGAAATGTGAGAACTGGACAATATCAAATCAGTTTCCCCAAATCATGTAGCCATGACCCCTATGTGATGCCCACGGTATTTCGGTCAAACTTAATCAAACTAAAACATTTCAGCAAAAATGTGTTCTCATCAGTCAACTTGTCTCTTCATTTGATAATTCCTCCCTCCTTCATTATTTCCCCCTCTCCCAGTGCCTTCCTTTCTCCTGATGATGGAGTGAGCCCCGTGCCCCCCCCCCCCCCCCCCCCACTCTAATGGATGGATGACTGAATCCTTCCCCAGGTGTGCCAGAGAAAGGTAATTTTCTTCAGGTGTCTCTAACTACCTATAATTTAGTATTTATGGCTGAAGGTATTCATCACCCTTATCTCTCCCATTCTGTAAGAGGAAGCTATATTTATCTCCGAAGAAATTACCTGAAGAGAGTAGGGCTATAGGTGCGAGGGTAAGAGTTCTTGGCCAGGCAGACACTACAATGAAGGAAAATGAGTTTTTACTTTTGCATTGTTGTTAACACTATAAAAAGAGGTTAGGCTAATCGTTGGCTTGCCGACTTATACAACGACCTCTACTATCTACAATACTGTATATTGTGCATTGATGTTGCTTGATAGTGATCATTCATGTCATGCCAAATGCCTTGGAATGTGTTGGCCTATTTCCCACTATATATTTATATAAATAAATAGTGATAATAGATATGATAAACAGCAATATTGCTCTAATAATAATTTTAATACAATGGCATGAGGTGTAATATATCTGTCCAAAAACTGTATAATATAACACAATAATATATAATAACATAATATAATAATACAATAACACAGATAATAACACAATATAATACAACATATAATACAACACAACAATGACTACTATACTACTTGATATTACACCTATACGGCAAGACCAGGGTGAGGCAAGACCAGGGTACCGGAGAGATGCAACAAACTGGGAATGAGAACATTATTAATGAGAACATTATCTTGACAGTCCACAATGTACATCCCATGTCATTATCTGGGACATAAAGAGTTCTGCGAATTTCCTAGCTTCTGAGACACGCTAGAAACCCTTTGTTCAACTGTATTTGCCTTGAAGGGAAGAACAGGCTAATCACAGCTGGTGCCCCAAAAGAATGCAATTAATGAGTTGCTTCATTTCAGACATTTTCACTTTCTTTATTGGTCTCTATTCATATTGTGCCTAATTACAATGTGAAGGAAATTGTAAAAGTCAGACAGCTGGAAATATGCATGCTCACTTGAACATTGTGCATAGCCTACACACACAGAGACACTTCCAAGAATTATGTTGTGGCATGCATAGGATATCTTTCAACTTTAACAATACTGGGACCAACAAACATGAGCCAAAGTACAAGCAAATAGGGAACATACTACATTATGGAGGATTCTGCCTCTGGGGGCGCTCTTGAGCCAAAAGGGGTGCCCTAAATAATCAGAAATAATGCCCTGAAATGATCTCATTGGTCAAAAGGGGCACACCCCCCAAAGCATATAACCTTATTTTGTATCGTGCGATGTAATAATGAGGAAGAAATTGATGAATTAGGTCATAGAAGGATGATAACCATATACTCTATTAAAAACTAAATAATAATTTGAGGTTACCAATTAGAAATGTAACTTTGATTGTGTATATTTAACAATAAACAGCACAGTGAAAATAGCTAAAGTTGAAGGTTTGCTAAATAAATGATTCAGTAGTGGTCATTTATCCATCATATCACGTATCATTTATCCATCATATCACACACACACACACACACACACACACCCACACACACACACACACACACACACACACACACACACACACACACACACACACACACACACACACACACACACACACAAACACACTTAACCTCAAATGACTGGATACTGCAAAAACTAGAGTATTAAAGTAAGCAAACTGAGGAGACAGTTTGAGTGTAAAGGCGTGGTTGTTGCTTGTACTGTTATTGAGCGACACGACCATAATTGCTCTCCTATTCCAACCACAGACTTTAAATGGAATAATAGCAAACCTCAGGTCTCCGTATGAATATCTTTGAAATTCCTCAGTGAATATATGTCTCATTCACAGGACGGTTTGAGGAATTTCACTTTCATTGTTTCCTTTAGAAGTTGGAAAGCTCCTGTAGAACTGCTAATCCTAAAGGGCATGAATGGAGGCATACTAGTCCTGCTTGCAAATGCTCAACCCTAACTACCACAAGCCTCTTCTTAGCATATGTATGTATCTTCTTTTAAATATAAAACACCTACCTCTATCCAAACTCCCAATCCAGCCAGAGAGCCATTATACAAGCTCTCTCAATGGGAGATGAAAAACACTCACTTAAACCTGGATGCTCCAACGATTTGACGTGGACTTCCCTTATTGACAGAGTATAACCAGCCTTATGATGAAACAGTTTGAGCAAAATGGAGTCAGATAACTGATGCAGCTGTATTGCTCTATATCCTCTCTGCTCTGTTGCTTTTCTCACTAGACTAGTGGCTGCTGTCCACTGGGGAGTGGTGCTGAAATCCAGCATGTATCTATCCCCGTGGTGTGGATGGTACAAGTCAAGACAACTATGGCTCATCAACAGACATACAGGCTCTCCAGTCAGGCAGGATAAAACCCCTGCAGATACTCATAACAGCGCACACAAAAACAGAAAGAAACAACATGAAGTGAAGCTTCAAGCTGCTGTCTCAAAGCTTTACACAGAGACAAAAGGACACATGCAGCCCGCTGACTGTTCCTTTTCTGTAAATGTTTGGCGTTGTGAGACCACATGAAGGACACATGCTTGTTAAAGCTGTGCGAGCAGCTCAGAAGCTGGCTGTTTAGATTTGTTTAATTACGTTCCTGCCGGGGGGGCGAGATCAGAGGAGTCCCCAGAGCTACCTCCTATTGTTGTCTAATACCCTTCAGAGATGCCTTCACTAACTTTCCCAACTTTCCCCAATTTTTATTTGATCACGCCAACATCAGTACAACTTTATGACACTGAATATAAGTTATGTATGCTCTGTGTTACCCTCAGAAAAAGATAGAGTACTACACACATCCCCATATCCTCCTCCAATAGAGATTTGAAATACTGTAATAAGATGGCCTTCATAGTTGTGTCCTTACTACATGTCTATTCTGGAGTGATGTTTTTTTCTGCAGTGATATTGCTCTGATAGACCTTGGATTCAAGTATCTGCTAGGTGTTTTTTTATATGTTTTAGGATATGTCAGGAAGTGAATGAATTCCAGTGGCCATACTAACGTTTGTCATCTAATCATACATAATCACAGAATTACCATCCTTGCATTAGGCATATTCATCTGGTTTACAACCAAATTTGAAGTCAGTGTTTTGGTGAAGATTCTGTGTAAACTGCATTGTACGTGTCAGCAGTATGAAGACACACACTTAGATCGGGTGCACAATCCCCATCGTCCCTAGACATTTCATGA
The DNA here is from genome assembly GCF_963989245.1 of Nansenia antarctica. Classification (NCBI taxonomy): domain Eukaryota; kingdom Metazoa; phylum Chordata; class Actinopteri; order Argentiniformes; family Microstomatidae; genus Nansenia; species Nansenia antarctica. Next base: position 11,873,007 of record NC_137689.1, read on the forward strand.
TACATTAAGCCCCATTAATTCATTTTGGGTACCTGGGGAATTGCTAGAGGGAAATTGCATGCAAGGAAAATGGACAGAGAGCAGTCTTTTTGGCAGTACAGCAAGGCAGCATAGTGACATACCCTTCAGCTAAATAAATGAAAGCTCACGTTTCCAATGGAGCCCTACTAAGAATCTACTGAGTTAGTTTAGTTTTTTTTTTTAAAGTATTTATCTTGTCTTTTACATAGAATGTATGATGGGCACTGAATCCATATTTTACAGGGTCTGGTGAAAAAGTCCCAAAGTTTTTCTGTTTTTTACAGATTATGAAAGTAAGCAGATTGTAAGCTTTTAAATGATCGAAAATAGTTGAAGAAGATATGCTTATTTGAATGTTGGTACACCTCAAATCAAATACCGGAGAAACTCGCTCTGAATCAAAACAGACGCATTTGCTACCATTGCGTTGGTAGCTAGCTAGCAGCTATGAAGGAACATTGCATCTAATTGCATGTTTAGCACATCACTGATAGAACATCAACATGCTAAAAAGACATAACTACACATAATTAGATAATCACACAGTCCTTGCTTTTGAACACGTCAAGTTTCATAACTTTACAAATGTACATTTGTTTACAAGCCATCTATCACTAAACCAGTAGCCTGAAGCAGGACGGGACGTGATACAGTGAATCCAATTCACAAATGATAAGTATTTAATGATCCTAAAACTGTTGTTTGTTATATTGAGCAGGCTCTTCAAAACTTTTGTAATATGAAAAAAAAACAGAAAACACATTATTTTTGGTCATTTGCGTGACTTGAGAATTGCCGACATGCGGACCTTTTCAGATTCAGATTCAGATTCAGATTCAGATTCAGATTCAGATAACGTGTATTGCCATTATGCTTGACACATGTAGGAATTTGCTTTGGCATTTACAGAAGGTGCATTTATGCTTTTTTTCCCACATATACATGAACAAAACAAGTACAAATACAAATGCAAAGACAGGCAAAAACAGGACAACACAGGACAGACAGTGCATGGATAGTGCTGTATATAAAGTGCAGTGCAGAGTTATTCAAGGTCCAGTGCATGTTCAGTCCTGGGCAGACTTGGAGGCGGGGGGAGGGGGAAGCCAGAGTCATTTAGCAGCCTGGCGGCTGAGGGGAAGAAACTGAGCCTGTGGCGGGCCTTTAATGTCTTAGGCAGCCGCAACCTTCTTCCAGAGGGAAGCAGGGTGAGGAGGCCGTGACCGGGGTGGAAGGGGTCTGCCATGATCTTCCTTGCCCTCCTCAGAGCCCTGGTGTCATGCAGGGAGTTGAGGGAGGGCAAGGGACAGCCGATCACCCTCTCTGCTGAACGTATCACCCGCTGCAACTTGGCCTTGTCCTTGGTCGTTGCAGCAGGGAACCAGGTGATGATGGAGTGGGTGAGGATGGACTCTATGATGGCCGTAATCATACTGTTCACCAGACTGTATCACATACAGTACCACATGTTTGGACACACATTCTCATTGAACGTTTTCTTTATTTTATATTATTTTCTACATTGTAGATTAATACTCAAGACATCAAAACTATGAAAGAACACATATGGAATGATGTATTAAACAAACCAGAATATGTTTTATATTTGTTTGTGGTTTTCTCCCACGTACTCTATTCACCGTTTCCTTTTCCACTGACACACACACACACACACCATCTGATTGAGAGAATGCTTAGAGTGTGCAAAGCTGTCATCAAAGCTAAAGGTGGCTACTTTGAAGAATCTAAAATATAAAACATTCTGATTTGTTTAACGGGTTTTTGTTTACTACATCCTTCCATATGTGTTCTTTCATAGTTTTGATGTCTTCAGTATTAATCGACAATAATACATTATCTAAAATAATAAAAATAAAGAAAACCATTGAATGAGAAGGTGTGTCCAAACGTTTGACTGGTACTGTATGTCTGAGGGGGAAAATACAAAGGAGCATGATAAATTCCTTCAGAAATCCATGCTGATCAAAAAATCAATTGATCCTTTGTGAAGCTCTCATTCCATGTTTCTCTCTGAAAGAACAACTGTTTCATGGTAACACATCTGAGGTCAAGGCTGGTACTTTCATTTCCTATTGATATGAAGAAGAGAAGGCTGGCCCAAGAGGTGCAAGCAGCATATCAATGTTAGGAAGTGGCCATCATAAAAGATGTTTCTCATCCATCATCCTTTAGAATGAAGACACTGAAGTAGTCACCTGTTACGCATATAGATGGACACATTTTTGCATTCTTCCATTTTTGCTCCTTGTTCCTTTAATTTGATTAAAGGGCAAATGTTTGACTTTTAAATGAATGATATATATATAGCCAGTGATTCTTGAATCTATAGCTTCAAAACATGGTTAAACTATCATTGTTATCTCATGGATGGTCAGTCCACAGCTCTGTCTATGAAAGTGGTTACATTTCTCCAGCCCCATCCCTCAGCTGTACCACAAAAGGTTTGTTGTTGTTTGATTCCCATATTGTACCTGATAGGTACAGTGGATTAACACTAGTCATCTTAACAGGCGGGATGTGCGTGATGTGACACTTAGATTACAATAAAATCACTCTGCCATTGTGAAACTCATATAGGCTACCCCTCCTTCCCTGTCTTTTCCTAAATGTCTGTTTTTAGCATAGTAGTGTTGTTACAATTCAACATCTCACATAGAAAAAGTAATTTTCATGACTACCACAACTTTTTTGATAGACAACATCCCCATGTCATGTCCTGATCCATGGAATCCGGGTTCTAGCAACAGAACAGTGCAACCTAGCAACTCAATACAAAACATTTACATTTTTGGCACAAAACCTTGTTTATAATTGGCTAAATGGACAAATTCATTACGTGCAACTCCTTAGAACTATTTTTCATAAAAAACTGCCAAAACTCGATAAATTGTTATAAGCCAGGAAACAGAATCATTGTTGACGAGAAATAGTTTCCAACAAAAGCTTGGTGCCCCTTTACGCAGTTCATGGCTATAACAAGCCCGAGTCGGTGAGCGAGTGTCTGAGAATGTGCACACTAGCCCACAAAGAGTCAGTGTTAGTTGGGCAGATACACACGGAACAAAAAAACAAAAAAAGAGAGAGACACCTGTGTAATGCAACCGACATGTCTATGGATCTTGCACACAGAAATCTAGGAAAATGTGGTTTGAATGTGGTTTGAATGGTGAGAGCTGAGGGATTAAACACAACCAATGCATTATTCTTTGCATGGTATTGATCTAATTCTATGATAAACTGTTACACTAATGTCTATGGACATCTCCGGACCTCACTCTGGTTGCTCTGGATGTGGGTAACTCCTTAAATAAATGAATCTATGAAAAGGATTCAGCTGAATGTGAATCTTTGGCTGTGTCTGATTTCAAGTCTGAGATCCCAATTTTTCCAGGCAGAGAAAGAAAATAAGGATGGTATCCTGGTGCAATATCATTGAGAGGCTGTTTACATCGAAAGTACTAATGACATCTGAATCTGAAACAGCACTCCTTCTTTTCCAGATACATATTTTAATTGTTGAGTTCTACTGCTTTTTTAATAATGTCTTTAACAAATAATATCCACATTAAGACCATGAATGAAGGATTTAATATCTCCAGAGCAGCAGCAGTAAGGTTTGGTTTCCAATAAAATGTGAGCTCACAGATGGAATTCTATGGTTTTCTTCAAAGCAGGGGCCAGTTGCACTAAGTAAGTTCATTTATAAGCTAATGTGTAAAGCCCTAGGCAGGCTTGGGATTCCAGAGGCTAGGCCTCTGTCCATCCTCTGACCAACATGTTCTAAAAATCGAAAGATATTTATTATAGGTTTCATTCCATCATCAACCTACCTTGTTCACCTTACTGCATTTGGTCTTGCCAATGTGACTGATTAAGACCTAGGAAACCTCTGGGCAATCATCATCAATTAAGTTTAATAAGAAAATCATAAAACAGCAGGACTATGCCGCATGGTTGAGTTGTGCACTCCTGGTTGGTCCCTGTCTTTGAGATGTGTGTGTAGTCTTATTTACAAACTTACCTGAGCAATCACTCAATACTTATGGATATTTTTCTTTCTCTACACTTTTTCATTCAATATTAGTTGGCAAAAGTCCTCACTGATCTAGCAGCTCATTTTAACTGATCAATGTTACACCAAGCACAATTGATTTAAATAAGAATCGAAAGGAAGACTCTTATACTCAAAATTCAATCAAACTCAAGGGCTATTTTAGCTAGGTCTCACTGAGGATTGATCTATGGATATGCGACGAGCACACCCTGGGCCTTTAAAGGCAAATGTCAATATTGTACTCAGTATAACAAAATATAATCTATCATTGATATATTATTTAAAACGCTTAGAGGTCATTTCAGAAAACCTATTAAGGGAAGATGCATGAACCATTTGTCTAAACTTTTAAAGAGTAAAACCATGTCAATGTTTTACCAATAAGCCATTTTTAAAGCTTCTCCAGGCAGGAGTTTCCCTATACAACTGCCTACGGACATATTTTTTTTTTTACAATGGTAGGACAGTATGCTTTGTTTATGCAAATAAATCAAACTAAACACTTAAAGCAAGTTATATTGTCAAATAGAGACACACAGTGGTCGTTAGGCTCTATTCCAGTGTTGAGATGGCACCCTCTTATGCTCACATCTCATTGTGTTTAGCAGCTAAAGGCCAAAGGCTGGGCATGCACAGCCACATTGTATTACTGGAAATTGCTGTGAAGATAAAGCTAGAACCGGGGTGCCAGACAGGACAGTAATTCACCATCCACTGTTATTATAGGCTTTTCATTTCGTCCATTTACTTCATACAGACTGTATGAGAGTAAACTTCATCATCCGTATACTACTGTCTCCCGGCATATCTGCCCGCCAACAATGAGCAGTTCTGACACATACCAGAACTCAGTCAAGCTTTAAGAAAAATAACAAAGCCAGTTTAAACTTTATTATGTCTATTGTCTTCACCTACTGAAGCAAACAAAAGCTCTCTCTGTGCAAATGACCTCCCTCTACTAACAAAATTGGAGCATCACACCAAAATGTGAAACTAATCCCAAATTCATGAGATTAAAGGAAGTTTGCATTGTGATGTTGGAAAAAAATAATAATCTAGACAGACATTTCATTTCATTTCCCGTATGGTGATATGCAAATAGTCCTAATTTGCATAATCTTTCCACAAAATGAAAAACAGATAATCAAATACCATCACATCTCATTTATATTCAATTAGCTGTTATTTATGCAAAGTCATGCCGTTAAATAAATTCATAATTGCAAGGGAATAGCAAGTGGTCTGATGTGAGATATTTTAGAGAGAGAGAGGACAAAGAAAGGTGTCCCACAACTGCAGAACCAATTTCAGACTGCCCAGCTGGGTGCATTATTTTCATCGACTTAACATTAACAGCTTTACTGTATGGAGGGGGGAAAAAGTAATGTGTTACACTATGTCTCTATGTTTGCAAGCAAATTGAGAATATGAATAAATCAAAATAGTTAAATAGTTATTAACCTACGTATACTGTTGATCGAATTAGATGCAATAAGCTATCATGTACTTTTCATGTGTCTCAGTCTCTTTAGCAATGGGTGTACAGAGCTTTAGCTTTACATGTGGTTTCTACAGCCAACATACTGTACATTGAATCACGTTAAAGTAATGAAATGTGTTGTCTGAAATTGTGTTTGAATTTGGACCCAAGACATCATCATGTCCCCGAACCTCTCTGTATACTTTGTGGTTATTGTCATCCTGATAAGTTCACTTAATGGCTTTTGGGTTAAAGCTATGACGACCCGGTCCAGATGTGGTTTTGACTTGACCCATGCAGTCAGCCTCATCACAGCTCTAGTCTTGAATACTAATGCGCACCTGTTATGGTCGCTTGTGCAAAATAGAGGGCTGGTAGCCGTACAAAGAGTTATCTGACGAATCTGATCTCTCCCTCACACTCCATTTCAAAAACCATCCAGTTTCTAGGATGAAAGCGATCAACTTTAGAAATATGTGGAGCGTGGACACGGTAGGATGAATAGCAGCACTTTCAAGATCCTACGTTACTAATTTTGTACACGTCTGCATAACTGTGGGAAATACTTCTGTCTTTATTTCCCACTTTCTCTTTACTTTCTTCTTCTGTGAGAAATCCTCTTAAGAAAGGTTTTCCAAAATAACATTATCTTCAAACAAACATTTCACTTTTAATCATTGTATTTTCCTTATACAATTCACCCTGGTATTGTGGACCCTTTTGAAGCTGTTCTTTTTCAGAGTGTCCGCAGGGATTTACTCCCTAGTGGTCCGTGTGCTTACACCAAAGCTTCCCTTTCAAACTGAGCTTTGAGTAAAAAAGAAAAAAAAGTCTCATAGGAGAATAGGTGGAGTGAGACTGATGAACAATTCACTTGTGCATATATACAGTACCTGACAGGAATAGCAATCTGTCATAACCCTACCTCCCACACAGAAATGACACATTTATTACTCCTTTTTATTCACATGCCAATCAATCAAGAAATTGATAGACATGTGGATATCCAAGGGGAGTTAGAAATCTCAATCTATCAGAAAATAATAGTTTGTTTCAGGTGCTCTTTACTTGGCTATGGACATTTTCTGTTGCTACAGTTAGGATGCCTTTCAGGAGGGTTTTATAGCCAACTCTAGCAAATAAAAAATGGTGTAACAATTTAAAAAATACAGCTATTCAATAGTACCGGTAGGCAGTCTTACCCACATCAATAACGCTAGTGATTGACACATGTACTTGAATGGAGGCCATTCAATATTTAGAGTACTTTAGGGCTAAATGTGAGGACTGTGTACAATTCATCAACTTTATGGACACAGTTTGTTCCTTTCTATTTTCTTTCTATTTCAGACAGACACAGAACAGTAACAAAATAAATTGAACTGGGCCATTTAAGGACCATCACAATGCATTATAAGGATGGCATGATATTACTTGGCTCCGCTTCTGAACCTCATAAAAACTATAATTCAACATAATAACACAGGTTACCTGGCCATACCTGAAATCGGAGTCATATCTGAGACTCAATACCCGAGATAGCTATAAATTGAAATGCCAATTTATACAATGTCTTAGCTGAAGTGAGCTTGTTGATTGCCACAGCTTTTTTCCGACATGATGCTCTGTAGCATGGTGGGGCATGAAATGGTTGTGTTGCATAACGTGTACAGTATTGTAGAGAAAACCATAACCAGCAGCACTCTTATTTTCTGTTTTTCTGGGCAGGAACACACAGATACAGTCAAATAATGACAACCTACTCTCAATGAATCAGTCGTTGTAAATATATGACACTCGTAAACTTTTGCAAATGTTATTCTTCGTCTTAATGTGACTAGATCTCGATTTTCAATTAGCACCATATGTCTGGAGAAGGGAGATACTAGGGCCACTCGGGTAGGCCTTTAACCAGGAGGACACTTTAAGTGGTGACCTAACACAGTGTTTTTGAAGTTATGATTTGTGGATTGGGAGATATTATCCTTTGTTCTATTCACAGCAGTGAAGGCCGATAACGGTAAGTACAATGGCAAGATAAGACCAGCGATTGGAACCATTCCTGAGTCGTGTACTTGTGAAATCTCCTCTGTTCGTCTGTAATGCAGCTCTCCCCTATAACAACAGGCTCTTGATAATGTTATTGCTCATGGTTCATGACCGGAGAAGATAAGAGAAATGAGTTTCTGTAAGCCTAGCACAGGCTTAACCCCTGGCCCTTCTTATACATCATTCACTGGAATCCCTGGAACCCCCTCCAGGTTATGCCTATATAATATCAACCCAATTCCATACATTTGAAGGCACTCTAATTTATGCTTTTTCAATAATTAGTGTATCATCTATATAGGTTGCGACTCTTTCCCCACATCATGACAAGCATACATCTAATTTAAGTGGATTTCTATTATGGTAACTGTGAATACATAGCAATTTTAATGTAAAGGTGCACTTTGTGGTGTTTGTGTGAAAACACAACTGCAGTTGAAGCAAAACTAGCTCACAAAATAAGAATTCCCAGTTCTTCTCTAATTCTGCACTTGCAAAGACCCTCCCCATCAAGCCCTCTGAAATAATAACAAACAAACATTAGCCACCACACTGTTGAGCGGATATCGAAATGGGATCGGGATGTGTCTTATAATTCTCAGACAAAGCCAGAGAGTGTTGTATAGAATAAATATGAACGATGAAATTGAATCTGACACCACTACATTATAATCCATCTCAGGATATTAAACATATCAAATTTAGGAATTAAGAACTAATAAGACCATGAAGCTCAGTGTGAGATGGATGATACTGGTTAACAAACAGAAAATGGCTGTGACGAGAATAAATGACATTAGAGCTGACACAATATTGATGAGAGAAAAGAAAGTATGTAATTATTTCACATTCAAGTTTGTGACAGATGTTATATTGACAGAAATGTGTAATAGCTAGATCGACAGAAAATACTGTTTAAAAGACTTTTACAAACTACAAAGAAAGCCATTCGTAGATGATTAATCTGATTATAAATACTATAATGCTGATTTAATTACAATTTCCTTACACACAAATGTGCTTACTTACTAATTGACTTACTTGCAATAGATAACAATTCACAATGTAGACACAGTTATCTAATAGGGTTAACTGGTCAATACTACTCAGGGCCAAATATTTCATCTTACGACTTAGCTGCTACTGTGAAATGTCAGTACATGTAATGCTCTATCTGGGCATCTGTCCAGGTCCCTTGCAGAGTTCACACACCTGTCATCACTGGAAACATTCGGCTATTCAGTAACCATCTAAATTGTATTGATTAACAACTGGCTTTCAGAGTTTGTGTAATGAGTGATGGTTTTTACATGTAATTATTGAAAATTGTAATCCTTTGTAGCTGGTTCAGGGGTGAGTTTCCCATAAGCTTTGTAGTTTTACGATATTTGTGAAGTCACTTGTTCGAGCCTTTGGCAAATTCAGCAGGTTCACGAAACCCTTTGTAGCTCACTTAGTACATCATTTCTGTTGTGAATTCACAAGAGTTGGAGACCACTAGTTCAGTAGCCAAAGATTGTCATTAGGTCAACGTCACACACTGAGAATGGACCACAAACATAAAACTAACAGTTTTATTTTAAAGTTGTTCCCAAAAACATGGTAATTGGTGAATGTCTTAATTTATTGTGGGGAATATGATTGAGAAAAACATATGAAGCAAACTATGACATACCAACAACCATACACTAACAATGTCAATCCAACACTGCAAAAGTTACAGAGGTTTGAAACACTTTAAAATAAACAATACTCTCATAACCATTGTACATCATCAGCTTGGTTAGTTTTTGTCTGCTGCACAACTCACACAATATAAACTGCCCATGGGGATACACTGCATGTTAACTAAGGTCTTTGTGAAGTAGCATGTTCATCTCAAAGCTCTATCGTTATTTGCAACTCACCCCAGATCAAAAAGCAGAGACTACGGTGAAAGTGGACATTTTTAACAGTTGTATTGACCTGAGCTTACGTTTAAGTTCTGAAATGTCTCCTGCTGACATCACCTAAATTCAACAAGTCAAATCGTACCTAAAGACTCGACGTTTCGTCTCCATGGAAATAAACAGTTATCAAACTATCTTTAATGGTATAATCTGCAATAGCTACTGTCCAATGGTCATTGCAATTAATTTACAGTATATCAATTTACTCTTGAAGAATCCATACACCATGCTTTTCAAAGGCACTACTGTGCTTTCATATTTCAAGCTAGACAAATCTAACCAGGGTTACAATGTGTTATGAACTAACATTTGAATGTGCATAATTTAACATGTATTTTTATTAATATACTTTTTATCTTACCTTTCTCCTTGCTTGAAGACATAATTACCTCTCTATGTAATCTTCTTGCCAGTTAAAGCAAGCACACAAAGTCTCTTCAGAAAGCTTGCTTTTCTAGTTGCCATAGAAGTCAAATGAAATTATCAGTAACAGTTTGAGTGTGTGTGTGTGTGTGTGTGTGTTCAGTATAAGCCAATTAATGGATCCCAATGGTCATCCAAATGTCAGCTTCTGTAACATTTCAAACTAGCATACAGAAACAGTGGATTGCAGTAAAATAATTGTACTCCTTAAATCTTGGAGTACCACTTTGACAATGCAGAGAACTTTGTGGTAATGTGCACCCTACTGTTTGAGGGATCTTGACGATTTATTCTGGACAGCTGCACCGCTGATAGGCTTTCATTAGCAACAATTCCTTAGGTTGTTTCATTCCCAGAAGAAGAAGAAGACATATTGCAGAAGATTTTAATTGAGAATTGGGCATTAATTTTCATGAGGGTACGTGCCATTGCAAAGACAGTATAAACAGGGGTGCACATAACTGGTGCGCCAGTGAGCATGCGTCGCCAAAATGCATGCTGCGCGGCAGATCAGCCGCTTGAGGGCGCTTTTGCGCACCAAAAAAAAAAAAAAAAAAAAAAAAAAAAAGTTGATCACAAAAAAAACATCCTCTATCATGGTTGAAATTGAGGACAGTGATAATTTACAGCAGTCAAGAGAGCAGTGATGATGACGATTAAGCTTGTAGCATAAATAAATGCTTAGGCTGTAACTTTTTGTTGAAAAGTTGATTTCAGTGTTTACAGAACAGAGCAGTGCTTAAAGAGATGTCAGTTGATTTCATTGTGTTTAAAGGAGTCTGACAGACTTTCATGCTTAAAGAGCAGTCATTTGATTTTGCATTTGTTTATTTTGTTTTGCACACAATCATCTGTTCGTTCATCTTTATTTATGAATAAATGTCGTTTTGCTAATATAAGTTATCCATGTATCCCTTTTTCATCCATCCTGTGGGACGGGTCGTGACTCGCGAGCTCGGGGAGCACCAAGCAGCATCCCTAGGTGCTCCATTGAGCACTGGCCCCAAAAAGTTATGTGCACCCCTGAGTATAACCATAATAATAATAATAATGACAATAATAATAATAATAATAATAATTCAGAGATTAATTTGTCAGATACCCTGAACAGTGTGTTTTCTCGATTTCATCAATTAGTGTGTATACTCTATAATGTATATATATATATATATATATATATATATATATATATATATATATATATATAGAGAGAGAGAGAGAGAGAGAGAGACTTTCAGTTTCAAGTCATTCAACCCCCCCCCCCTCTCTCTCTCTCTCTGCCTATATATATATATATATATATATATATATATATATATATATATATATATATATATCCACTGTCTCTCCCTCACAACTTCACATTTAATGTGAAAGTTACACAGCAGGGTTGGAGTCTGGAAAACACACTCCGATAAAATGGAGGCCATTAGCAATGGGGGCAGGGGAATGTGAACGCATTAGGGGACAGTCTCCTGGGATAGCCGGTGGAGGTTTAGGGGCCTTAGTGCAATATAGCAGGGGAATAATGATGAGGAATACCCCAGAAATCCACTTCACTAAATAGCCCTCTCTTGAAATTAGGCATTAAGAGCCAGTTAAGGGCCAAGTTTGTGAAGTGTTTCAGTAAGAATTATCATTCTTATTATAATAATAATAATAATAATAATATTCATTGTAGATCAGAAAATATAAGGAACAAGGTGAATCTGGGCCACCTACATTACAGAACAATACAGACCTCATTTAAAATACTTCTGTGTAATCATTTCCGTTCTATAAAAAAAAGATTGCATTGTATTGTTCACATTAGTGTCCCTATCACTGCATTAGACCACTGGGTCCACTTTAAAGGGGGCAATCTGTGATTTGTACATCAAGTTTTGGACTGACGAAAGAAAGAAAGAAAAGTTTCTGAAGAAAAGTCTGATCATTACATCGGATCCCGATATGCGGACCAAAGCATTAGAACGTGTCACAAATGACAACCATAAACCAACATGGTATGATGATGTTATCAAATTCTACTTTTAGTTTTAACGTTGTCCCACAGTTATTTTCCAACATCCTTTTATGATTGGCACAAGTTTGCCGTGTCAGCTCTCGAAATCGACGGAGTCATGTGGCTGTTAGGTGCAAACGACTAAATCATCGCGGATTCAGCCAAATCCGACCCTGTGGAGCCTAGCTATGCCTAAGGCTAAGTTTCTGTCCTCGTGGTCATCTTGGGTATCACATCTGACATCCAAGAGCAGTTACTAGAAGTGGGTCCAAGTGGGTTTGTTACATTGGCATTAAACACCCCAACTAAGGGGAGTGTTCAAAGCCTCGCGCCAACCGTTAGGCTGAGCAAAATTGCTTCTAGGAGCAAAGAAGAAGAGTTTTGTTTATTTACTCCTTGGTGCCGATTAGGCCGTATCTGAAGATTATCAATAAGTGTCTACTATCTGTGCAACGTACATTATACATTCACAGAATCTATCTCCAAGTTCATAACATTTGTTTAGCTTTCCATAGGCATCAAATATTCCATGGTTCCATTATTCCACACATGTTAACACGCAACAATCTTTAACATATAATAAATACACAAGAAAAATAACATAGGAGAAACATGATATCCGTCACACATGATGTTTTCAGTTGATTCCAACACAACTGAAGTGTCCATCATATTGTGGGATTTGGGGAAGAAGTGTTTCGAATGTTATTTTGTGTTTTAGAGTTCCAGTTCTCCTGAGGTTTGTTCATAGGCAACACGTGGTATCTTACAGAGGCTCAAGTAGGGGGTTGAAGGTCTTCTGTGGATTGGCCAAAAGTTAACACCTTGCTTATCAGAAAGGCTTTTGCTAGGGGTCGAGGCTCCGTCTGAGATATCCACTTCCATCTCCCTCTGATGTCCTTCATCCAGAAAGGGGGAACATCATCACATTTGCACTTCACAGCTGGTTTGTGTTGGGGAGGACGGTAAAAGCCAGAGGCTCCTGTGCAGAGCTATGTGTCTTACAACAATGAGTAATCTGCATACCCTATGATGGACTTTCTTAAGAAGCCTTTGATATACTGTAGGTGACAGTGGCTGGTGTTCTGTTCCCCCAGTCGGTAAGGTCATTTTTCTGTTTTTTACAGATTATGAAAATGTAGATTGTAAGCAAACAATGTACAAGTGTCAACCAAAACAAACAGACTGTGCTCCACCGTGTTAGCTAGCTAGCTGGTTAGCTGGCAGCAAACAACAAAGAACATTGCTACAGTATGTAACATATTTAACATCTGCATGGTTAGCACATCACAACATGCTGATAGAACATGAACATGCTAAAAACACATAACTACACATAACTAGAAGATCACACAGTCCTTGCTTTTGAACACGTCCTAAAACATAAACAAGACATGTATCACCAACACTCACTCACAGAGTAGAAAGCTGGGGGGTATTCCATCAACATCGCTAAAGGAAAATTCAGGCTTATTATATTATACGAATAAAAAACAACAACTGGATTTTCCTTTAGTGATGTTGATGGAATTACCCCCCAGGACGGCAGACGATACTGTACTGTCTTGATATAATTTATCATCATCATGATTACACTGCCACGGCGCTGGCTAGCAGCTCTGGTGAAACAAACATTATAGATTCCACATAAAATGCTTGAATATGTATAATAGGTAATCTGTAATAACGTTTGAACCATACATGATAGAAACATGGGGTTTGGACCTTTATATTTATAATCTACAACAGTATGTAATGAACATACAGTACATGGGGTGAAATAATAATTGTGTGTGTAAACACCCTACATTGTAAATGCTATCATACTGTGCATTATGGAACTCTATGATAAAGCAATAAACTACATTGTGAATATATCACAGCTAAAGGGCCACTGCAGCCTTTTAACTTTCATCATGACGTTTGGATGTTGAAGCCACAATCCATTATCCCCGCTACCCAGGGTAAACAACCCAGAAAACAAGAGACATAATGCAGAATGAACTGCAAATCCACAGAGCACTGATGGGCTCTCCAATGGTAGACTCGTCATCCCTAGGTGCTCCAGTGAGTGCCTCCAGACATCTGTTGTTCCCTCACCCATCAAAGCTTTCAATTTATCCAAGACACACTAGGCTCAAACTTGACTACCACTGGTTTGCACATTAACAATGCGCTTTAGGATTGCTATGTTGCAATTTTGAATACACATTACGTGATGTTATCAATCCGTTGTGCCAATAGTAGATGTTGAGCACAAACCTGAAACTTGCAATGGTATTGATACAGGGACAGAGTAGATAGGATATCATTGGCGTTTCCAATTGAGCACCTTCTATCTTAATGTTTCGTTGATGAGGCCACAACATCTCCCCATGGCTCTGTTAAGTAGACAGCATGCAGAAATGGGCTACAGTGACAAGTCTGGTTTTGGGTTGGTAGCAGCTCGGCTGTCTCAGATGGAACTATAAGACTCTCTCTTGTTTAACCATACGCTGCCATTTCGAACAAACCTTTGAGGGCAGTCGTGTTTCTAAACTCTCGTTATTACTTTAACTGCCTCTTTAAGGCTCTATGATGACATCTATAGGGTGCTAAAAAGGTGTTTTTGCAACTCACTAACCGGATCAAAGCATTTAAAACATCATCAAACACACAAGAGGAGTTGACTATGGCAGTATGCATTAAACTGTCCTCATGACATGGTAGAGGCCATTGGCCACTTTGATCTAATTTCAGAAACTAGATCCCGAGATACATTTCAATGTGAAATCTGTTATCCTGTGACTGAAGTTTAAGATCTTCACAGGCAACACTTGAGCTCCGCAACTCTCGAATGCGTTTTGTCAGACATCATTAGTCACTCTGAAATACGCTCAGGTAATGGAGTGGTCCAGCTTTTTCTACCCAGCTCAGGAGAAATTTGCTGTGATTGATGGCGGATCACTCCAAACTGCTTGAGAGAACTTTCCATTCATGACAAGTAAATTGGTCTTTTTTCCCTGCTCATACTCCATCTTGGACCAAACAGGGATTCTGCCCAGTTCACTGCTGAGCCCAACAATAAAATTTAGATTATTTTTGTCCTACATCAGCATACACTCGCATAATGTTTTGCCTTTCATGGTATAGAGACTGTGAAAATGTAATAAACAAGTTTTACCTTGATGATAGTGTACATGACAACAACTGCAGCATTAGTTTAATGCTCATCTCAGCATTTCCTTCCTCACATTGGCTCAATGTTCCAAAATGGCGCTGGTCATCTAATGAACTGCTGTATGGTCAGATGATGAGCAATCATGCCTGAGATCTTACAGCTTGTGATAAAGTCCAGGCATTAGCCCTGGCTAACACAAGTCGTCAGATATCAGGCATGGTTGTGTGAATGTTGTATGTGGACATTCTACTGTAAGTTCAGTATCTTTTTGGTCAAGTGTAATTGTCCATAGCTATGTGTGTGTATTATATTTGTAATCTTTGGTATTTCTACGTTTTGCTCTATGTTTCATCACCCACATAAGTGCTACTGTAATGCACTGGGATTACTACCTCTGTACTGAAGCCCCATGTTTTCAGTTTTCGAGCAATTATAGTTAGCAGGTTTCCAGGATAACTAAATATTATCCTTATTGTGTCAAAAGAGGGCATGTTTAATTAGAAATGCAGCGCACATTGAACAGTTTCACATCATATACATTGTTTTGTTGAATCCACACAATCATTATTGCAGTGCAAAAAGAATCACAATTTTGCATTATACTGGATATCAGTTATATGCAATTGATTTAATTGTGGCCTACAGTAAGTGCCAATAAATTATCTACAGCTACTAATTAATTGTAAGCTAGTAATGGCATCACCATTTTAAATATTGCTACTGCCATTACTGATAAAGCCCCAGGATCTGTGTAGTATGATTACTGTAGATGTTTTATTCTTCTGTATATGTACATGCAGTAGACACTAATGATTGTGGCGGCTGCAAAGCTCCTTGTCAATTGTTTTTCAGCAACCTTTGTGAGGGTCTACCTTTTTCCCTAAACAGATATCATGGTACTGAGATGGTTTCTGGATATGAGATATATTTCACAACTCAATCGATGTGGTACAACCCATGTGGGAACCTGGGGATGCTCTCTGCTCATGTTCCTTTTTTTCCTCATCCTCCTTGTCTGTACTGTACATATCCTGGGAATAGCCATGATGAGAATACTGGAGGAATTTGTCAATGTATCAAAAATGTTGAGAGGCAAACAAGAGAGAAGAGCAATTACACAGAGAAAACACACACACACACACACACACACACACACCCACACACACACACGATGCAGTGAGGATGAAAACAACATTTCTCCTGCTTGAGCGGAAACATTATAGACAAACATCATGTTTTGTTTTGCATAGTATTTTCCTCATGTGTTCATTATGCATTTTTAAACTTGACATATATTCTCTCTCTAATGTTGATGTTATTTACATTTTCAAAGTGTCCTAAAAAAGAGGTTGGCCTTAATATTTATGCAAGTAAGTATGTGATATACTGTAGATCATTTTGCAGGTTCCTAATTAGAGAGCTTGCACTACTGAATAGTAAGGTTGTCCACTCTACATTTACATTTTTGGCATTTAGCAGACGCCTTATTCCAAAGCGACTTACAATCAATACATTTGAATACTAAGCATGTGAATCAGCAATCCACCATTCGTTGCAGGAAGAGTAATCTAGCTCGGGCCCAGGGCCACTTTTTTTTTTTATTTTTTTTTTTTTTTACTGGAGAAACTGAGAAACAGTACATGGGGGACAATAGAAGTTCTTAGGGACACAGTAGAGGGGAAAGCGGGTGTCTTTAGGAGACGTAGTGGTGAGGGTCAGAAGATGTCTCAGGAGGAGCAGTTAAGATGTAACCTGAAGAGATGGGTCTTCAGTCTACGACGGAAGATGGGTAGTGACTCTGCCGTTCTGACAGCCGTGGGGAGCTCATTCCACCAGCGGGGAGCCAGTGTTGTGAAGAGACGTGATCGGGCAGCCCGACTGCTGTGTAGAGGAGGTGGGGCCAGTCGGCCAGCCGAGGTGGAGGAGCGGAGTGAGCGGGCAGGGGTTTGGGGGGTTACCATTTCCTTCAGGTAGGCAGGGGCTGTCCCTTTAGCTGCCTGGTATGCAAGCACCAGGGTCTTGAATCTGATGCGAGCTGCTATCGGGAGCCAGTGCAGGGTGCGAAGGAGAGGGGTGACATGCGAGTATTTGGGGAGGTTGTATACCAGCCGGGCAGCAGCATTCTGGATGAGCTGCAGAGGTCTAATGGCTGAAGCGGGGAGCCCAGCCAGGAGTACATTGCAGTAGTCCAGGCGGGAGATGACCAGTGCCTAGGTCAAGAGTTGCGCTGCCTCTCTGGTAAGGAATGGTCGTATCCTTCTGATGTTGTAGAGGAAGAATCTGCAGGAGCGAGCCGTTGCTGCAATGTTCTCTGCACAGGATAGTCGGTTATCCAGGATCACTCCAAGGTTCTTGGCTGTCAGGGAGGGGGTTACAGTAGAGTTCTCCACTGTGATAGAGAAGTCTTGGAGAGGGCAGGCTTTCCCGGGGATGAAGAGGAGCTCGGTCTTGTTAAGATTGAGCTTGAGATGGTGGTCAGCCTTCCAAGTTGAAATGTCAGCGAGACATGCTGAGATACGGGTTGCCACGTGTACATCAGACGGGGGGAAGGACAGGAAGAGTTGAGTGTCGTCTGCGTAGCTGTGATAGGAGAGCCCATGTGAAGAGATTACCGAGCCAAGAGACTTGGTGTAGAGAGAGAAAAGTAGGGGCCCTAGGACAGAACCCTGGGGTACTCCAGTAGAGAGAATTCGTGGAGAAGACAGCGATTCTCTCCAGGTCACCTGGTAGGAGCGGCCCGCCAGGTAGGAAGAAAATCAGGAGTGTGCGGTGCCAGAGATGCCCAGATCTGAGAGGATGGAGAGAAGGATCTGGTGATTGACTGTGTCGAAGGCAGCAGACAGGTCAAAGAGAATGAGAACAGAGGAGAGGGAGGAAGCTTGGGCAGAGTGGAGGGCTTCCGTGACAGCAAGGAGCGCAGTCTCAGTGGAGTGCCCAGCCTTGAAGCCGGATTGGTGGGGGTCTAAGTGATCCATCTTCCGGAGATAGTCAGTCAGTTGTTTAGATGCCGCGCGTTCAAGGGTTTTGGAACACTCTAAAACAAATCTAGCATAACTACAGTATGTCAGTATCATTTCAGGTTGCCTGATGTGGTATGCTCTATTCTTTGATACTATTACATGTTTCAGAAATTTTTCTTCGATTGGATGTAAGAATTATGTGCTACACCAACGTTTCCCCCTAATTGTGATGTATTAAAGTTACAGTTAGATATGAATATGTTATCGCAAAGTTATCACCTGTTAAAGTGTAGATGCATGATATACGCAGTGGTAACATTCTACCTAAATGGTCTTTATTCAAAATGGAATCAGTTTTATTATAATACAGGAGTACAGGTTGATCATGTTTTTTTTTGTATGAGAAGTGCTGAAAATGCTGCATGTACGAGAAATGCTGACAATATGTGTGCTGCTAAAAAGTTATTTGTTTTGCGGCTGCTAGACATGGGGTGTAAGGGGCTATGCTAACTAGCCTGCAAGTTTACTGTATACATCATACGAAATAAGTGCTTATAGCTGATACAGACCCCTCCCTGTCCCTAGCTCTTTAGCTGTCTAGTTTTAGGTTTTGTAGTTTTAGTTTAGTTTTAGACTATGTAGGCCAGGTTTTGTATTGTATTTGTTTGTGGTGGATGTTGTTGCTGTATGCCTGTGAACAGGTCACACTTGAAAATTCGCCCTTGGGGCTCAATGTGTTTTTACCTGTATAAATAAAGGTTAAATAAAAAATAAAACAGAAGACATCAATTACATACATTCACAGGATATGGGCAGATGATAAGTTGTCTTTATTCAGAATGGCAATAGATTTCTCTAAACAATAGAAGTACTCTGTATGATGTTGGGAGCATCATAGTGGCTTCACTCTTGCTCCAGTTTATTCCTCTCGTAACATCATATTTTCTGAACACGTTTACGGCATGAATTAAGCACAGTTCAGAGCCACTAAAATTGTTTTTTAAATGTTCCCAAAATACAAATTCAGAGTGATATATGATTGTTTGAATGTTTTTTTTTTACTTTGAGGGTCGAAATGAATCAGAATGTTAACCAACATAATTCTGCAACCTTTCCTTTAGAGAAAACTGACAGCAGTTAATCTTGTAAATATAGCCGCAATCGGCAATTAAAGGGTTAACCTCAAATTTGCTAAACATCACTGTATGGCATTGGCTCAAAGCACACTAACTGAGATTAATTGGACTAACAATGACTGACATATATGGTACATATTCATTTGCATGTAGCTGTGTATTTTTCCAATTATGAACTTCTAAAAGTGAAATGTGTTATTGCACAATGATTAGGTTATCCTATTGTTATTCATATTTCTATCATTATTCAGCCTTGCCATTTTCATGAAAAATGTATGGCACTGGCTCAAAGCACACTTAGGACTAACAATGACTGACATAGCCCTATTTGCATAATATGTCATCATTTATGGTATATATTAATGTGCATGTATCTGTGTATTTTTCGAAGTATGAACTTCTAAAGTGTTATGATGGCACAATGATTAGATTATCCTATTGTTTTTCATGTTTCTATTATTATTCAGCCTTGCCGTTTTCTTGATTCTTGTTGAAAATGGCCATATACGTATGTGACACATTCTAATGCTTTGGTCCTCATGTCGGGATCTGATGTAATGATCAGACCTTTCTTTCGAAACATGTGAATACATTTCCGCGTTGTTGAAAATCAATGACACATCGCTAGTCAACTAACACAGCTTGTTTTTTGAGCCTGCTAACAATTTAAAGTAGTGTTATAGTTAACTAGGTAGCAGTGAGGATTACTCACCGAATCTATTTCGTTGCAGTATTTTGGCTTGACTAATTTGTGTTTCTTTCTGTTTTTGTGTGCGCTGTTATGAGTATCTGCAGGGGTTTTATCCTGCCTGACTGGAGAGCCTGTATGTCTGTTGCTGAGTTTGTGTTGTGATTCTCAACAACGTTGAAACGTATTTCCGTGTTTCAAAATAAAAGTCTGAACATTTTGATTGGTTGCCGACATGCGGACCAAATGATCAGACTGTGTCACATATTGGTAACTTGAACTTCTAAACACTTTTGCAGAGACAAAACAACAACTTTGCAGAGACTGGTACACGCATAATATGTAACAATTTTCGTATCAATCGGACTTCGAACTGCGGTTCATGTGAAGATAAGTGTGATTTATTTTTATTTAGGAATGCTGAATATTGAGTGGCATTTGGCAGCTATGTTTTTCATCCGATCATGTTGGAAATTGTTGCACATCTATGTCATACTACTGTCTTGAGGCTCACCAAGATTCACATTAATTCGCATAAATATGGCCTGATTAATTTTCATGTAGCGTGGCCATTTTTGGACATGGGAATTTTTCGTTCACAAACTTGTTAGGGACCAATTTCATGTCTATTGGATTTACAGTATATTTGACGATTTTTTTGCGTTTTGTGGAAAATCTATTATGATGCATTTTTCATGAAAATGACAAGGCTGAATAATACTAGAAACATGAATAACAATAGGATAACATAATTATTGTGCAATAACACTTGCATTACAAGTTTAAAATTCCCATGTACTTAGTGACATCAAACATCAAACATCAAACCTCATCTGTATCATGAGACCTACAGCAGTATTATTGAGTTTGTCAATGTCAAATAGTTGAATGAGAGATATGAAAACATCTTACACCAAACGACTGACCTTTGCTTTGTAAAGAACTTACTGGGAACATCCAATGGGAAGTGACACTTGCCTGCAGCATTCTCTGGGCTCTTTCCAGTTTGTATCAATCCAAACGCGCAGTAATTCTCTGGGGTGTAGAGGGTGTAGGGACATAGGAAACAAATAGACCAGAGAGATGTTGTCCTTGAAAACAAACAAACTGTGATTATCACACTGTGAAGCTACTTATCTTATCATATGTTTAGGTCCCAATTCTATTGCAGGTAGCAGGATTCCACACTAATGCAGAAACATGATTCTTGTTGTCTGGCAATCAACAAAAAAATGTCTACAGAATGAAACAGAAACAAAATGAACTGCATTTCAAATTGACATATGCTGTTTTGCTGAACAAGATGAATTTATTTTTTGGGTTATCCTGAACACATGCTGTCTACAGTGGATTCAGTTGGGGCCTGTGTAATATGTACTTGTAAAAAGTACATAAAAAGTACTTGTTTATCTGTAAAGTCATACAGTGATTTTCCTGCTTTATCTGTTCCACATAACCATGTTCTTCAGACCTCCCCCCACCTATTATACAAGTGTTGAATCCCTTATTAGCATCGCCCTGTGATAACCTCCATTGTTATGGTTCAAAAGTCAGTCCTGCAAATCCGCTGTTTCTGCAGCTAATACAGAACAAGCATTGAATCTGATTATTATTATTATTGCTCCAAGAGTGTAGTACAATAATGAAGGTTCAGCATCATACTCATTATAATACATCTTGTCCCATCACATCTAAAAGTATGATCATCCTTTTTACCCTTGTGCTGGAAAGCCACATATATTACCTTATCAGCATCATCTGATTATCATTGACAGTAGGTCTGCACAATAATATGAATAATTCATGTTTTCTTTATCTGTTTTTGCTATAGTGAAATCTTTGTCTTAAGCAGTAGCTAAATATTCACATTAGAATAAGACATAGTTTGCGGTTTGAGAACTCTCTGCTCTCTGGTGTTTTTACCTTGAAAAATTGTTTGCAAGCTTAAAGTGACTTCACCATGTTGAAACCATATACTTGGATCCCGATTTAATCAAAACATGTTACCACGTTTCCTGGACAACCTACACATATAATTCTAACAGTAAACGAGTGCACATTAGCACTGTATTTTATAGTGTCCTAATTATCTGGGGGTTACTGAGTACTTAGGGTTAGGGTTAGTAACTTTGGGACTTTTTGGACGAAAATACATAAACATAAACTGTTACAGATTTTTCTTGCACTGCACATTGCAGAGTGCAATACTGCACATGTAAGAATAAGCTGCCTTCATACAGCACACACACACTCGTGCCAGTCTTCTGGCCTGCACCACCAGTCTCTGACCAGTCTCCTGAGTACTTGCACCACAGTGGGGGGGCAATCTACTTGCAGAAACAGAGTGGCTTGACCCCTCCTATTCATGAATAATCATACACACAACTTCACAGCAAATAACTATTTAAGTTAAGATAAGTATTTTGTCAATCATAATTCTGCTTTTTAGAATGTTTGGTCAGCGTGCATCCTTACACCCTGATGTGTTTCCCATTATAAATGCAGCACTTACGCAGGCCTTTTACCTCAGTTGCCATCCAGTGGAGGCTTTCTTCAAGCAAAAGAAAGTACCGGCGGGAAAAAAGCAGAAGCTCACGCTAGAACAAGGATTTATGACTTCCAACATAATTTGCATAATTGTATGCAGCTCATGCAGTGTGAGTACACACTGCTTGCATGAATGATCAATTCTTATCTCAAAACTGCACCATAAAGATAAGGGTAAAACGCAGATAAAGAGTAATCTTGGTTCCTGCTGCACATGTGAAGTTATTTAGGACCAAACAGATTTCAAACAGTTACAAAAGCAGCATTATGGACACATTGCAATCATTTTATGACGCTGACCTTTTTTTCGGCAATTTGGTGCAGCTAACAGATGAGAAAGGAGAGTTCGGTGTAGGTAAAAACAACAACATCCCTTTGTTATTTGTTAGGTTTACAGCTGATTGTTTTCTCTACTATCTATCTTGGCTCTTCCCCTCTGCTGTGTCACGGCTAGTCAGTTTCCAGTGCTGCGGGTTCGTGATAGGGACACACACTAAGAGGCATGGACATACTGGACAACGGGGGCACATTTTGCAGCGCAGGGTTCACCGGAGAACCCCAGCGGAGCGTTCCAGGTGAGGCCACTTCACAAAGGTTCCCTGCCCTTTTTATTTTGCAAGAATTATTAAAACAGCCAGCCACTGACAATCAAATTGAAAATCCACTGCTGGGTCTGTTTTCCTTCTGACTGCTGTGACCCTGCAGTAGGGATGGAGGGATAGAGGGATGGATTGAGGGAGGGAGAGAGGGAGGAAGGGAATCTTTTTATATAGCCAGAGCTGCATGGTGGAGGTAAAGGTGTAGAGTATTTCTCACCTGTCGGGAGAAATGACTCCAAACGGTTTCTCTGTATGTTGCTCGCAGTTTGGTGCAACAGTGTTGCAGGTGTCCAGCTGGTCGTGTATTAACGAAGCTGGGCTTTTGTTTGTGTGAGTACTGTATGTTTGTGGAGCTGTCAGCTCCCCAGCGGAAGCCATTGTGTGTCATATTTGCCCTTTCTGCTGTGTTTGTCGCAACCCTCTGATGGTATTTGTGGTCTTGGCATTTTTCAGAGCACTGTCTCCCTTGTGCGCCCATGCCAACGATGGCAGCATGTGACATTCAACGAGACGTACAAAAGGACAGTGTTTACCATGTACATGTTCTGGATGTGTTCTCCATCCTCTCAAGAACAAATGTAGCCATGCAGCATTGGCATAATCCACTTAAACCTCTTAGATGACTCAAACACTGGTTACCAACCGATTCGGAACAATCGACTGAATAGACACGCAATTTAATTTCAATGGAGTGTGTGCATGTGTTGTAGGCGGGCACTAAGAGGAGTGCATTTTGCAATATCAGAGCAGCATTGAACATTTGTCTATAGGCTAGACGTCTTGTTGAGAATCAGTGCAGTACCTTATTTTCCACAGTGTTTAAAAAGACCTGCCTATCATTCACATTTTAAATTCACTCTCACTCCACTGTATGATAAGACATTACATTCATGAATAGAAACATACAGTCATATAAAAGGAATTGGTTGTTTAGAGTTTGTCAGATACTTCTTCAGGAAACTGTTGTGTTAAAAATGTATTATTTCCACCATTCAAGTCAAACTTTTTTTTCAGTCAAACGATTTCAAGGACATGGCTTCAGGTGTAGTTAACTCAGAGGGCTACAGATTCAGAGGCCAAATCCTAGGCCTGGGGTCTTGCTTCTAGCCAGATGGCTCCCATCAGAGAGAGAGAGAGTGATCATCCCTCTACTCTAACAAGCAAGGCCTCAAGCACAGCCCATTAACACTAGTTTCTCTGTTGTTTGTCCTATTCGATTTCCCCACATTATTTGTCGCATTAGAGATTCTTTAGTGAGTGCCACACAATGCAAAGCTTACAATTGGACATTGCTACTTCTGAAGTGAGCTTGAGTATGTTAAACCACCATTGCCTTACCTGTAGCTGCAAAAAATAAAACTAATAATTGTATTTCTCTAATGACCTTTACAAGGCATACTTAGGAGGCAGGGTGGAACAAAGGACAATTGTCCCATATTACCATGCCCAAAATAAGCACTGCTTGTACTGATAAAGTGATTCTCTATTTATTCAGACAAGCTCTGTCAAGCCAGAGCCATTAGCAGCCTGCAGCTCTGAGCTGTGAAATGCCCCCTGATATGATAGTGCCTCTGAGCACTTGCTCCAGGTTCACCTGGGGTCAAAGGCATCTCTGAGGACCAGAGAAGCGCCGGTGAAGGTCAGGTGGTATTTGCTGTCGGGTTCAAAGTGCAGCATCCAATTTTGAATGCTTGAAAACGAGGAAGTGAAGGAACTCACTGCATAAACAATTCTCTTTGCTTGAATGTTTTTGCTCATGTTGATCACATGAGAGGAATGACAAGAGGGTACCACCACTGACCGTTTGCACATCAGTATGCAGTGTCTATTTACTTGTATATTCTAGTACAGGGATGGGGAACTCAGGAGTCCGAGTGTCTGCTGGTCTTCTTCCTGATAATTGATTGTTCAGTGTGCATACCTGATTTACCAGGTCTAGGTTAGTCACAGATGTTAAGGAAGGTGCATATTCCAGAGTTTCTCATCCCTTTTCTAGTGAGTAAAGGCCAGCAAAGACGTTATCATCATGGATTACTTTTTATCATATACATTTTCCATTCCAAGCACAACACATTTGGGGGACAATTTGACATCTTCAGCCTGCCTTGGGTTCAGGTTGTCTGTGGTTTCTGGTTGTGTCATTTATTTACTCTCTAAACCAAAGCAAACAGACAGATATGAAAGCAGAATGTAATATCGTTCCTACTCCTACTTCTGTGAGCGTGGGACTCCCAGACAAGCTTGTGATCTGCCATGTATATGACTAGCACCACAAGCTAATAGTTATACACAAAGAAGAATGTACAAATTGTCTGGTCGTTCTTTGTGAGGATAACACAAATCAGATGTTGTCTTTCAATGTGCATAGGTCTGTGGCAAAACGTTGGTGCCCCCTCTGATTAATTGAATGGGGAAGTGTGTCCAAACTTTTGACTGGTACTGTAGATCTTTTGAGAGTTGAATATAGTGGCTTTGTTATTTCAACAAGGCATACTCTGACATCTCTGTATTTACAGTGGATTTAAACTATAATTCACATAATGTGACAGGGTCTGGTGAAAAAGTCAAATTTTCAGATTACGAAAATGCAGATTGTAAACTTTGAAATGATGTGTCAGACATTGAAATATAATGTAAAAAGAAAATTGTTGCAGAAGAAAAATGTTTGAAGATATGCTTATTTGAAGGTTGGTACACCTCAAACCAAATACCGGAGAAACTCACTCTGAATCAAAACACGCGCATTTGCTACCTAGGTGGTAGTTACTTAGCAGCTTATAAAGAACATCGCTATGAACACCTAACTGCATATTTAGCACATCACAACATGCTGTTAGAACATCAACATGCTAAAAACATTGCTTTTTTATCATGAATAAAGTCACAGCTGAGGGGCGTTGTTAGGCCCAACATAGAGCAGAGGGCCGGCAACCCCTCAGCTGTGACTTTATTCACAATATTCTTTAAACACACTAAGACCAAGTCCTCTTTTGCAGGTGCACCCTGTCCACAATATTTATACAATAACAAAACAGCTTACAAAACAAATACAATAAAAACCTCTGAATGAATAGGGAATGGTCGAACGTATCACCGGCCTTGGAGAGATCAATAAATACAGCAGCACAATGTTGTTTCTTTCTGATTTAGGCAATTTAACACAACATTGACAAGTGTTGCTGCTGAGACTGAAATATGACCAGGTCTAAAGCCAAATCGGTGCACATTTAGAATAGAATGTGAAGATACAAAAGTTCTTAGCTGGGTGTTGTCCAGATACTCTTAATAGTTTGAAAAGGCAAGGTAGGTTGGATATTTGCTGTTAGTTATCTAGGTCGGAGGGGTTATCACATTTATGGAGAGAGAGCACATGGGCTGCCTTCCAAACCTTGGGGATAGTACCTGAGATAACAGATTAAAAATATGTCAATGACTCTGAAATCAGGAGGGCCGAAAGCTGCTATAAGCCTGGATCAAGCAGATAAGCCTCAAAGGATTATTTACATACATGTTAAGCAGGACATCTAGTACATCACACATAGAAAATGGTTGAAATGAAAACAAAGTTTTGGTAGTAGTTGACTGATCTCTTATCAAGTCAACTGGGGTCTGGGAGATGGATGCGTAGTTGACCGTCTGACCAGAGTCAGTCAAACTACCATTTCTCTCAAATAAAAAGCCTGCTGAGATAAAATGCTGGTTAAAGACATTACTTATTACTTAATAAACCTTGCTCGCAATTTTTTTTTAAACAGAGCCTTCGTTTTAGCCTTTCATCTAATACAGGCTATTAGACAGTAATTGCTGATGTCATTTGAAAAAAACACCACTGGAGCCTATTTTCAGAAGTATAGTTCTCAAAACGACCACTGTTGTCAAGGTAACGTGATAAACAAATCTTTGACTATTTTATTTATTTTCGGAAACTTCACAAAACCAAAAGAGATGTAATTTCTCTCTCATAGTAAAATCAACTTTCCAAATCAGATATGTGACACGTTCTAGTGTTTTGGTCCGCATGTCGGCAACCAATCAAAATTTTCAGACTTTTATTTTGAAACACACATTTCAACATTGTTGAGAATCACAACACACAGTCGCTAGTCAAGCCAAAATACCGCAACACAATGGATTCGGTGAGTAATCCCCACTGCTACCTAGTTAACCGTGTGTGCATGTGTGTGTGTGTGTGTGTGTGTGTGTGTGTGTGTGTGTGTGTGTGTGTCTAACAGTCTGTGTTGCAATGCACTGCAAATGAATGGGGGCTCCAGGCTTCACTCAAAGACCTAAAACATGGGAGGTAGAAAACAAGGCAAAGCTTCTGCCATGGGGGCCATTATTGTCTATGCTACCTGCATATTTGTGAGCACATTATTCTAGCAGTGTCAGACCATCTGCTTGGCATTTGTAAACACACAGTGATTAATAATTAAATGGCCAATCCATTGCATCTAAGCCCTATTTCTCAATTTCCGAACCGAAACAAGCGAATATATTTGTTGTTGCTTCATAAATCAGGATGCAATTAAGATGCAATTGTAGAGGCAGTACAAGTGTAAGAACCGACTCATGAGGTATAGGATTGTTATCAGTGCCATCAAATCAAGAAATAGACAATCCAACATTCCATCTTTTTACTGTTCAGCCACCAATTAGATCACAATCAAAATATGTATCTTATTCGTACTCATAGTGAGATAATATCTAGTATATTCATATTTAATTCAAATGCATTATGTTATAACTCTAGGTACAATTACATTACATTACAAGCTAAAATTACCATGTTGTACATTCATAAAAAGGATTTACATAGATGTATGTGCATACATAAGTGCTGATTACATAGTAACCAATGTGTTAAATAATGGGGTAAAGTACCGGTATATATATCTATAGAATAATACAATATCTTTAAGTTTTGGCGAGGGCTTAAAAAGTCAGGTCAATTTTCCAAATTGCTAAGAGAGGAACATTACTGCGTCCACTTACAGGTTGATGAGGGAAAATGCGTGAATCACTGTGATTGTGTCCATTATTACAATGAACTTGCCCCGAGAACTTATTCTCTCTTTTTTTAATCAGTTCATTCTTCAGAAGAAAAGGCAGAATAAAAAGAACCCTTTCATTTTCTGTTCTGAAAAGAAACTCAATTAAGAAGTCCCATAAGGACCCTTTAATGACTTACAAGGAAATCTCTGATGAAAGAGACAAGGAGGTTATAAATATTTCAGGTAATTTTGTTATCTATTCATAATTTTGTTATCTTGCCATCTATCTCTCTCATTATCTTAAGAGTGGATTGTTCTTCTTATTGCATTCTTATTTTAAATTCTGCATAATGTGCCGTTGTCATTACATTTAGGCAAAGTCTTATCCTCATCTTGATAGAAGTGTACAAGTAAGTCTCCTTGCAAAGAACACATTGGACATTACAAGCTGTGTGGTGTAATTGCAAACTCAAATATAATGTTTTCACGTTTGTTCTATTAATAGGCAAAGGAGATAATCATCGATATTTTGTATTCATCGATCAATCTTTGAGGAGAATGTGGAAGTCAATGAAACAGATTATCTCTAGTGAAATGCCCTACAGTACCACAGAGCGTTGTCACAAGAGACATGAATGTCATCCTAATTAGCAGAAATATGATCATAAAAAGAGATGTTATGCTTTGGGCTTTTCTGATTACCATACAACACTTTAGAAGGTATGCTTAATCATTGTTCAGTGTGCTCTGTAGCTTGCGAAGGTTAGCGGAGCTGATTGAGGAGGGTTCATCATTTGACACACATCCATCCTCAGGTGAATGGGAATAGGTGGGAAAAATAAGTGATCACATTGAAATCCCTCCTGAGGGAAAGGTGGGACTTTTCTACACATCCTCTTAGAGACTATCAGGATACAAGCGAAGTACGAAACGGCAAAACATTACTGAGCAGAGGGGAGGACAAAAAGGGAAAATAGCTTTGACTTACTCCGTTCTATCAGGACGGTTTGGGCACAAACTCAATTGTGACAGGGTCTGGTGAAAGAGGTAACAAGTCGGGAATCGTCAAGTCGTGAAAATAACCAAAATCCCCAAAAAAATTGTATGTGTGCGTTTTCCGTTATTTCTCATATTACGAAAGTTTAAGTGTTGAAGAGCCCACTCAATATAACAAACAATCACTAAATATTGTTTTGGATTCACTGAATCGTCTGCTGTTCCTGCTTTGTACTCGGTACGTTTTAGGACTGTTCAAAATCAAGGACTATGTGATCATCTAGTTATGTGTAGTTACGTTTTTAGCATGTTCATGTTCTATCAGCATGTTGTCATGGGCTATGTTACATAGCAATGTTCTTTGTTAACTGCCTGCTAGCAAAGTGATGGTAGCAAACACGGCTGTTTTGATTCAAAGCGATTTTGTCCGGTATTTGGTTTGAGGTGTACCAACATTCAAATAAGCATATCTTCAACAATTTTCAGATTTCAATGTATGACATAATTTTAAAGCTTACAATCTGCATATTAAAAAACCTTGCCGACTTGGGGACCAAAACACCAGACCTCGAATGAAGGCAAACTGCATTGCAGGTTCACTCGTTTACAGTGTATTGGAGGAGTGACACACCCTGCAAGATGTCAATCTCGTGGACAAGTAAGTAAGTAAAACTTTATTTCAATAGTGCCCTTCACAGCACGAACACACAGGGTGCTTTACATCATAAATAAGGTATAAAATAGGTGAAAAGAAAAGAACAAACATCATCAAAAGAGATTGAAAAAACACAAAAACGGAGGAACACCCCAAAGGGGCAACATAAACTTAACATAAACAGGAACATAAGGTGGCTATCAGTGACTGGCCTGCCTAAACAGGTGAGTCTTTAGTTGGCGTTTAAAAAAGAGTAGTTTAGTGACGTCAACCACTATACAGCCCACAGTGTGGTTGGCCTTTATTTGTAATTAACTGAATTGTAACCATTGTTTTTACATTGTTTTGCAGAATAGACAGCATGGTATCATAACAAACATTATGCATCTCCTCATATTCAGATTGCTTTCATCTCACAAGTAGCCATCGGTTGACGTTCCACAGTATTGATATGCAAGCTAGAGACGGTAATGTTCCAAGTGTTACGATAAGGTTAGAAAACGCCACACACTTTTGTTGTAATGTAATTGTGAATATATTCATTATTTTTATTATCAATTATTATATTCTACATTTAGGTTCAATGATGTAAGCTTCACTGATTAAAATTAGAGTTAGTGGTTGGAACCATATACAAATAAAACATTCTAAACACTACACAGTATATCCGTATAGTGACATATACCACAACCTCTCCTACATCCTTGCACAGTTTTTACTTATTTTCAAAATGTTGGGGCAAAACCCCAAATCGCTGATTGAGGGTGATACACATTACCTATGTCCAGAGGAAAAAACCTCTGCCTTTAGATACCATCTTAAGTTTGGTCTAAAATCATTAAGCTTGTGTATTTACAGTATGTCTTTTATAATATCCCCCCTCTCTCTCTCTCTATTGACATGGATAAACAATGAGAAATAGAAGCATAAAAAGCCAAGAGCCTAAAACCACTGAGATGATATCATCTCACAAGCTAGTCTTCAGCCTCTATTTGATGGATCTTTATGCAAGGCTCTGCGTGCCATGTGACAGTGCAGTGTATTTACAGGTTAATAAAATCAGAATGTCTTTATAAAAATTGGGTGGGCAAGAAAGTAATCCACAAAAGCTGTGGTGTGTAAAATTGGATTTTCAATAGGAATCGGGGAGAGGAACAATTGTCGATTGAGGTGGATACACTCTAGCTTGCCTAGCATTATGCTCATTCATTCATTTTTTATGAAGAATAGTAGTATGTATTTATGCATCCAGATCTGTTTCTTGGTGGTCATTGTTTTAGAGTTAACTCTCAAAATGAATTCAAGATAAGCATTGGTTATTTATTTCATCTTTATCTTGACAGGTAAAGTTTTTTGTTCATTGTTTTATTTTTTCACACAAAGCTATAGCAGGCCCCCACATTCTGTTTGCCATCAGTCTTGTTCACTAGCTACAGTATCTGTCTGACAATATCACATCTGCCATGTCATCTCCAACCAATGTATTTTTGTCAGAAATGACGTGAATGGAATAATTCTAGAATTATAAAGGGTTAGGTAATGATTAGGTTTGACATAAAGGTGCATCACATTTTTTAGATAATGTAGGGAAAAACAAAGTCAGTGCCTAACCTTTTATACAGTTATCACCACCATCACAACACCATGTTGCTGGTTTGATACGTACTGATACGATTCTGCACACACACCCTTAGTGTATTACACAGATATCTCACACCCTGAATCCTACCTGAGCCCATCTTACGTACTGAAAAAACATGAAGGATAAATATGTTGCATTGATTAGAAGAATATGTCAGATATAATCCTCAAGTGCACGTCTTTAACTTGCCTTTACTACCTTTTATTCATGTCTCTCTATGTCTCTCTCTGAGAGACATAACACTTTTATCTATATCTTTTTATTCATTGACTATTATCTTGTTAAATGTTTATCTATTTATTTTCTATATATAATGTATCTATTCTTGTCATTTATATTATCTTACTATTCTCCTCTTGCTGTATTTGTTAATGATGTATATAAAGCACTTTGAATTGCCCTTGTTGTATGAAATGTTGTATACAAATAAACTTGCCTTGCCTTTATTCAGCATATTTCACAATTTCGAGATTCATTATTCTATTCTCTGCAGTTAGTTCTTTAACATTGTCTGGACCCTTTCTCTGCTGAGACACACACTTTAATTGGTGTGAAGAGATAAATAGTAGAGTGGTGGAAAAAAACGTTGCCTGACCATAAATCATCTATCAAAATGACAATGTGTGATTTGCTTTATGTCGTTCCAGCAGGTCCTTCTATCTGCCTGCATAATCCCTTTGATTGGCCACCTCTACACGAATCCCATAAAGCCGGGATATGAGATGCAAGATGTGGAGCTACACAGCTTACATTAGTGCCGGCTGCTCTTTCAAACAGATACCCTATCTGTCTCATCAAGACTAGCTCCTCCAGCAGTAATTACCATCACTGTATTTACTTTTTTTCTTCTTTTTTTTCCTCCCTGGTGTCCCAGGAATGTTATGTCTTACTTATCTTTATGAAAGGAGAAGAGAACAAGTTGTGAAACAACTGAAATAGATTTGATCGCCTGAGCTCATCAGTACTTTTTAAAGTCAACAATACAACACTTCAGTAGATGAAATCACTTTGATGCCAATGTTAGCCCGTACAGCTACTTTAAGAACTCTTCAATGGAGATGGAAAAAATGCGAATGCAATCACACCTACTTATACTGTATACCAACCGAAGAACTGACAGAACTCAACCCATAAGCAGCATGACCACAGACAGTTGTTATATGAACCATGTCTACCACCATAAAGGTCACATTCATACCTCCAACTGGCCATGGGTCATAGATGTGCATGTCATGGCGAAGACACTGACATTCTGACCAAAAGTCAGATAATGACGCCTCATGTCACAGACCTCATTTCCTCTTACACTCTCTCTCTCTCTAACATTTTTAGAATTACTTGACTAAATATAAAGGTAGGCATTATTTTTTCTAAAGAAAAAGAAAACATGTTTTTAGGGCTTTATACTGTAAAATCACCCTTTTTGAAGTGTTGTATATCAGTTTTCTAAAGTGTTGTATCAGTTCCTCTGTAAATTTAGAATGACAGAACAGTAGAGAGAAAGAGAGAGAAAGAAAGTCAGATTTTGGTGTTGTACTTTATCTTTTGAGCAGATTTAATAATGACTACTACTTTACACAGAACGTTTAACAAACAAAAGTAGTACACAAATAATACAAGGACAGGGTCAACAAGGACGGGTTCTTAAATATTCTCTAACATTTTTTTAGTTTGGTTTAGTTTATTGTTATATAATATATATATCAATATATTCCTTCAAGCAAACCATCCATCCATTCATAAATATACAGTAATTAAGGATGGATACATATGAACTTACATATCACTTTATTTTCTTTGACAAGTTCTTCTATCTAAAGCAATTGACTGACATACTCTTTTCATCATCTCACTTCTATGTCCCATCAGCCACTGGCCTAATTACCCTGTAATCTGTCTTCACTGTGCCAGGGCAAAAGATCACACATATCCCATTAATACACTCCACAGCAATGCACATGGTCTCACTTAAAGTCCATAACCTACTGTTCGTCTAACATGTGGTGTAATTATGTGTCTTTCAGAATCAAACCAATGATAATCATTGGGTGTCAGATAAGATCACTCGTGTGCAGTGCTGACTTTTAGGGGAAGTCTCCCTGACAAAGATTAAGCCTTGATCTAGACTAAAAAGCACCTTCAATGGATATTTTTCATTGAAAGTGTGATTTTAGACAAGGATTTGGCTTCATCTGTGTCTGGGAAACTGCCCCATAGTCTCACTGTCTCTGACTAGGCAAGCCAGACATAAATGTGCCTTAAATGACAATCTCTGGAGTAATCCTATTTAAGATGAAGGAGTCTTCAATCCACACACATGTGACAGCGGCTGGTGAAAGAGGGATCAACTCTGCAACCAATCCACATGTTCAGACTTTTATTTTGAAACAGAGAAATAAATGTCAGCCTTGTTGAAAATCCCAACACACACTCGCTAATCAAGCCAAAATATTGCAATGCAATGGATTCGGTGAGTAATCTCACTACTATGTAGTTTTAACACTACTTTACATTGTTAGCAAGCTCACAATTGATTGATTTTCAACAACGCTGAAATGTATTTACATTGTTCTAAATAAAAGTCCGAACATTAAATCGGCTGCCGGCTTGTTATCTCTTTCACAAGCACCTGTCACATATGGGATGTCAGCTGGTGAAACCTGGAACAAGTCGGCAACCAATCAAATTGCAGAATAAAAGTCTGAACATTTGACCTGTTCCCAGATTCACCAGCTGTTGTCACACATGACACAGTCTGGTCAATTGGTCCGCAAGTCGGCAGCCGATTTAATGTTCAGACTTTTCTTTTGAAACACATTTCAGCGTTGTTGAAAATCAATGACACATCGCTAGTCAACTAACAGCTTGTTTTGTGAGCCTGCTAACAATGTAAAGTAGTGTTATAGTTAACTAGGTAGCAATGGGATTACTCACCAAATCCATTGCATTGCAGTATTTTGGCTTGACTAGCGAGTTTGTGTTGTGATTTTCAACAACGTTGAAATGTATTTCCGTGTTTGCATTGTCTGAATTGTACTCTGTGAGTTTTCAGAGGGATTGTTCAGGGACAGATTCTAAATCCATTGGGTAGTTCTTTAGCCATGAACAGTATGTCAGGATTAGCATTTTTAGGAATGCTAGTAGAAACTGTAGGCAACACCTTGACCTTCGAAAAGGTCCTCTCAGGATAACTTTATATACTATATATTTTGGACATTATGTATTTAAAGCAAAACCCCAGCTGTTTCTTATTTTGTTTTTGTTTTGCCTTAGGGTGACCTCGGTGATA
The DNA here is from genome assembly GCF_963989245.1 of Nansenia antarctica. Lineage (NCBI taxonomy): Eukaryota > Metazoa > Chordata > Actinopteri > Argentiniformes > Microstomatidae > Nansenia > Nansenia antarctica. The sequence goes on from NC_137689.1 coordinate 11,907,669, forward strand.
ACAGCAAACTTCTCTAATGGGTCCCTAAACCTCCAATAAAACACAATGTCTTTAATTTACATTAAACTGTTTGGCATTTAGCAGACGCCTTTATCCAAAGTGACAAATACTTTGTCTAAGGAAGTGAACCATCTATCCATCAGTCATCGTAATAAATAAAAAAATCTTTGCTATGACCAAAGGCCATTGGCAGTTACAATGCTAGAAGAACAAATAATAATAATAATAATATTTTATTTATTATTTCTTTATTGTATAACTGTACAGGGGGAAATGGAGATGAGGATGAGGAGGTCTTAAGGAGGGGCAATTAAGATTTAATGGTCTGTTAGATCTTATGTCACCAGACAGGGGTAAGAGAGTGACGCGACCAGGCTTTGACTAGGCGCCGAACACCGGCTCCGTCTACATCTCTCTCTCCCTCCCTCGGGTCCTCATGATCCCCCACATTTACAAACAAGACACAAACAGGCAGGTGTAAAGATAAAACACAACTTTATTAAAGACTCTAAAAACAATTCATGTAGGGGGGCTCTGATAAGAACATAGGAGTAATATAGGGCTTCTTCACCAGCTACAATGGCCTTTCCCCAAACTAACCACCGGCCAATGTCTACTGCCAACTCAGGCCCCAATCCCTCCAATTGTAAATGGGCACACCCAGAAGCACTGCAAACATGAACCAAGAGATCAAACAGGAGCATACTCAAGCTAGACACAGCAAAAGCATCCTCTCCACACTCGGGCAACCCGGAAGACAGACACAATTGCACTCAGCCAATTAGGTTTCACACGTGATGAAGAGCATTGGAGGCAGCCACAGGACAGCATAGGGTTCCACCCCCGGGGCTAAGCCAAATGTTCATGGACAGCCCCCTTATAGTCCACCCGTTCCCCAACAGTCCCCCCAAAAATACTATTTGCCAATAAATGGCAGTCACATAAAATATATAGTAGAAATAAATGTTTGAGAAAAATATTTAGTTGGCTAAATAGTTGCGTCTGGCCTATGGGGCCGGGAAAAAACAAACACAACTGTACTGGGAGAAGAAAGGATGCTCAACAGGCTTTGCTGTGAGGCAATTGATCAGTCTCTGTTGGGGCGATCTTCTTCTCTTCCTACGTCCTCTGTTAAAATCGAAGGTAATAGTCCATCCGAATGCACTCACAGTAGGGTTAGCACACACAGCAGCACGAGCGGGTTTTCGTGTGTCGGGCGTCCCGTCTGTGGTGTTCAGCGCAGGTCTAGCAGCAATGCAGTTTGGTTCTATGGCTGTCAGTATGCAAGGTCAGTATGCGAGGTCGGAGCCATCGTCACAAAGCCCTCTCCCCCGGCGTACCTCTCCGTCTCTTACGGTGCACTCGGAGAAAGGAGACAAAACACTTGTCAGGAACAGATGCAAAAGGCGGCCCAACCCACAGGTAGAACCCCTTATGGTAGGGTGAGGTGTCACTGTCGACCTCCCTTTGGTCTCCTGATAGCGATCGTAGTTAGGAAGTCATCGGCGACCAGTCCACGTTCTGGCTGCGTTCAGGTGGCGTGGAGTCAGCAGGTCAGGTGGCGTTCTCTCAGCGTGCTGCTCTCCTGGCTCTGGCCTCCTCTCCGGGCGTTCACTTCCTGGATTTTCATCTGCCATCACCTGCCGCTTGTCCGACTTTGATTGCACCTGGCCAGCAGTCTCTCCGACTCCTCCACCAACCAGCATCTAAGGGAAGGAGACACCCTCCCACGCACTTGCGCGCCTCTTTCCCTCACAACCGCCTGCCTCATTCATTCACGCCCACACACACACACCTGTGCACCCCGTTCACACTCATGAAATATGGAGTGGAGTGTGTTATGGTGACGATGTGTTTATGAACATAATGTCTTCAAAAGCCATTTTGTAGGACGGTAAAATTGGAGCAATGTGAAAAACATTGTGCAGCCATTGTCATGCTTAGTTGTTTAACCTGGCATGAATTCAGCTAACAGCACAAGAGGGTTATTTGTCTTGGGTAGCCATGCTGCAGGCTAATAATAGCAAAGCACTTAATAGAAAAACAAGTGACATCTTTTTTCAAATGATTCAACAGTCCTCAAAAATGGACTCGGCCAGTCCCCCGTAGCTGCCGTCAGTGTCTAAGGTGACTTATAGCATTATGTCACAGCGTCCTCTGAGGGGCAAATAAGGGCTTAGCATAAATTAAAGGCTCCAGAAATAACTATGCATAACTTCTTGAAAAAAAACAATGAGGGCTCTGCTTTCAACAAATCCTTTCTGTTCTGTTAGTGCATCCTCTGGTTCTATGCCGGTGAAGACAGACAACACAACCCTATGAGAGGCTGTGGTGTCTATAGTACCTGACCAGTTTGTTATGCATAGCTTGCTTTCAAGCAAATAGGAGAAATGTAGAGTTATTTTCCCTCACTCATGGTCTCCGTAATGAACTACAAGGGTTTTATGTTACGCTTAAAATGTATTATTATAAATGATGGCTGAACCACAATACATAATAATGCATCATTTAGGTTTCAGATGTATTAACATAAATTAGTAGTAAAAGCGTATTGGGAAGAAAAAGTGTGTGTGTGTGCGCGTGTGTGTAAAGGGGGAGGGGGAATTGACTATGCCATTCTATATTAATAACTTTCTTCTTTCTATGCATTTAAATATTCTGATATTGCTGTGTGGTGAAACATTAAACACTGTCTCTCTGGCCAATTGGTCTTGTGCCTACTGAACCAATCTGCCATTGGGAAAGGGGGAGCGCCCCATGACCCAGTGTGTGTGTCACTACAGCATGCAACACTCTCCCTGAACTGATGGGATGATGCTGATCACCTACAGGATACCTCTCAGTTGGCTAGGGTCAGATATTCATAGTCCAAGTTAATATATTAAGAAGTATACACAAGTCAATAGAAATGTAATGTGTTTGTGTTAATTTTTCTGCCTAATTGATGCCTAATGCAGAAATGCAGACTGTGAGTGTGTGGCTGATGAAGCCGACCTCTCTCTCTCTCTCTCTCTCTCTCTCTCTCTCTCTCTCTCTCTCTCTCTCTCTCTCTCTCTCTCTCTCTCTCTCTCTCTCTCTCTCTCTCTCTCTCCTCTCTCTCTCTCCCTCTCTCTCTCTCTCTCTCTCTCTCTCCCTCTCTCTCTCTCTCTCTCTCTCTCTCTCTCTCTCTCTCTCTCTCTCTCAGGTGTTGGTAGTTAAAAAGATCTCCAAACAATTCCACTGTCTGGAAAATAATTGACAAGTGGAGAACATTTAGGACAAGTGCCAACATGGCCAGGTCAGGCCGTCCTAGCCTGTTCAGCCTAAGAGCAGACTGTAACATTCTTAAAGACGTCTCCAACAATCCTAAAATGTCATCAAAGGACCTACAAGTAGCTCTTGTCATAGTTGATGTCAAAGTACATGCATCAGAAAGAGCACAAGTTTGTACAAGTTGGATTTTGATGGAAGGCGTGCAAGTAGGACATCCTTGCTGTAAAAAAAAAAAAACATCAGGGCAAGATTAAGGTTTGCAAGAGAACACCTAGACAAACACCAGGACTTCTGGAACAATGTGCTTTGGACAGATTCATCCAAAGTTGAATTATTTGGGCACAGTAACAGAAGACATGTTTGGTGCAAACCAAAGACAGCATTTGAGCACAAGAAGCTCATACCAACTGTAAAACATGGGGGTGGAAATGTCATGGTTTGGGGCTGCTTTGCTGCAGAAGGGCCTGGCCAGCTCATAGAATCCACTATGCATTATTTATTGTTTCAGAGGTTGCTTGAGGAAAATGTGAGACCATCTGTCCCAAAATTTAAGCTGAAGCGGATGTGGACCATGCAACATGACAATGACCCAAAATATTCTAGTAAATCCACGAAGGAATGGCTCAAAAGAAAGAAATTGAGAGTTCTGGAATGGCCAAGTCAAAGCCTGGATATTAATCCTATTGAGATACTGTCGGATGATTTGAAATGGGCTGTGCATGCGAGCACCACACAGCTGAATGCATTCTGTATGGAGGAGTGGGAAACACCTTCTCCCAGTCGATGTCAGAGACTGGTTGACAGTTATAGGAAACGTCTAATTGAGGTTATTTCAGTCAAAGGGGGCAATACCAGCTTTACATACTTTTTCCTCAGTAGGAGTTGGCATCAATGTTAATGTTTTGTTAAATAATTGATAACAACGTTACATTCTCATTGATTTTAGTTAAATTACATCACCTTTATCTATAGATATTGTTTAAAAGAAGATAAAATATTGATGTCAATATTTCTTTAAAAAGAACTAAATATTTCATGGTGTCCTAATTTTTTCACGACTGTATATACTGTACACACCAAACACTTTATTAGGAACACTATACTAATACTGGGTAGGGCCTCCCTTTGCTCTCAAACAGCCTCAATTCTTCATGGCATTTAATCCACAAGATTCCTTTGAGATTTTGGTCCATGATGACATAATTGCATCACACAATTCTGTCAAAAATCAATGATTTTTCAGGTGCACTTTCAAGTTGTGAATCTCCCATTCTACAACATCCCCAAGGTGATCTATTCGTTCATGAAACATGAGACGACTTTTACTTTACTTCTCCAGATCTCCAGAGACCCATCCCACCCTGGGTACGAACACTTTGCTCGGCTGCCCTCGAACAGGCGGTTCAGGACCATGGATAGTGTACATAGCCTTTATTTATGTAAACCAGCTCCTTTCCCTTCTTGTTTTTTAGTTTTTTTTTTACTAGCACCAGGGGAGCCCCCCCTCCCAAATTTCGTTGTTTGGTACCTGTACTATATCAATGACAATAAAGACCATTAATTCATTCATTCATTCATTCATTATCATGCTGGAAGTAGCCATTAAAAGATGGGTATATCTTGGCCATGAAGGGATGCACATGGTCAGCAACAATATTCAAATAGGCTGAGACATTCAAGTGATGGTAAATATTAACAGCCCATAGTGTGCCAAGAAGACCTACACCACACCATTATACCACCTGAATGAATGTACAGGTGTTCCTAATGAAGTGTTCCTAATAAAGTGGTCCGATAAGAATACATCTACGCAGGCAAACAAACTATTACAGACTACCTGTATAACTAGTGAATTGTAATCACTTACTAATAACTCAGTGTCTTGACCGCTCTTGATGTGCCTCTAACAATTCTGTGAGTGGTGTGACCATGCACTCTGACCCCTATTACCTGAATGCATTCTTTTGTTCTTGAAAACACCACCCTCTATCACACAATTCCACCTCTAAAGTGACATTTTCCATGGAAATCAAACGCCACCTCACCCTTCATCATTTAGAGCACGGTACTTGTCACACAGTAACCTGGCCTAATGGCCGCCGGCCAGGTTTCAATAGACAAGTCGTTGATTTGAAGGGCAGGCCATTTTTGGCACTCAAATATTTTATCCACCCCCGGGAAATTCCATCTTTTGGATGTAAAACGCCGGCCACAGGGGCTTCAGGATTCTATAAAAGCATTGGTAAATGATGGATAATAATGTACCTGAGAAGCAATGATTAATTGCCTACTGTGTTATTTACAACAATAGAGCTACATATGTTACATAAGGAGATATATGCTAATGTGAAAGTGATTAAAAAACAAAATAGAAATAGCATGACGAGGGGAGATGATTTGGCCCTCCTGCCATTTTCGCTTAATAGTTTCCCTACCTTTGTCACACATACACAGATGGGATTTTAACACCTATACCAACTGCAGCCATTGACTGACACTCTCATCGGGGGTGTGAGTAGAAAGCCCTTTTTACCCACAACCTCTTCTGCTAATGTGACCTGTGACTGTGACCTGTTCCTCTGATCCTGAGCAGTTTTCTCAGAAGGGGGAACTCACCCGATTTCATGCACACCACTGTGAAAGAAAGCCACGTGCAGATACCACACTGATGATCATAGGCAAGACGTCATTCTCCTGAACAAAGACTATTGGTATCAAAAACTATGCACAGTACTTTTCCCGACACAGAGACACTTATACTTCTTTACGCCACACGCCTAGACTCAGAGTCTATGTTACAAGCTGCTTATTGTCCACAGAAAACTTACAAGGCTTTTGACTAATAACACTCTTCCTTGACCCATGTGTCCTCATGTTGAATGGAATATGAAAATATGCATTCCCTGTGGGCACGGCCTTCCATGACTCTCAATCTTTGAGGAATGTGTATTTCCTCTCCATTCCTCCCCCTCTCTGTGTGAAGAGCCAAATGTGCTGTAATTCTGCACTCAGCTTATTTTTGTATCGAAGCACAATACAACATGTCCTCCAGTACCGGCTGGCCTTCAACTTAGTCTGCTCATATACAGTCAAGAGCTTTGCCACTAGGTGTAGCTCAAGGACTCAGGTATCAGCAACTCCACCAAGCAGCCTTCTTCAAAGGATAAAATCTAAGGACCCTGAAACAGGTTGCAGTCCTTTCATTTCGTGGACTGAGAGGCAAAATGAGGATGAGGCACGACAAGCCTATTATTTGAGAGAGGAATGGTTGTTTTTCCAATACATGTGAACACACATGTCCTTGTCCTCCTCCAGGTGTAGGCAACAAAGTCTCTGTGCAGTTCAATCCGATGGTATCTCAAATCAAAAACAAATATAGTTTGTTCTGTTTTTCAAATGTCCCTGAAAATGTTTTTGCCACTTCTCAGGCAAGAGGGTTTTCTATTATGCATCCACATCTTCGAAAAGTGATTCTAAAATGGAAATGTGATAGAAATGTTATTTCTAGAATAATATAAATGAAAGGTGGACATTTTTATCATACTAAGTGCATTGGGTCCGGTGTGACGTTCATGTTTATCCAAGCTTGTGCTTTTGTTGCCTTTTCCTCTGCTTTAATGTCAATATATTATCTCTATGTCACTCTCTCTGTCTGGTGGAAATAGTAGACGGGTGGGGGGACTGGTTACAGGATGGCTTGCTCATTATGGAAACATTCAGACTTGCCTTTCAATCACCGGGTCTGCTCTCCAATCCTAACGATTACGAGTAGGGTTGGAGACGCCAGCACTTGACCTGATTCCTCATAGATCAGTGACCGTTAGCCTGGCTCCTGTTTTTTTGCACGGTGCGTGTAACTTAAAGTGACACTTGCCTGAAGCTCCCTTGGAGCGAAAAGCTAGGTTAGCTCTCTGAAACGATATATGACAAGCAGGAGAGAGCTTGCTGTGAAGTGTTTGCCAGAGCACCGCTGGGAAAGCCAGAAATCAAAAAAAAAAATGCCCTTCGTAATCTTTTTCTTTTATGTTAAAAATAAGTGAATGTGCTGTGAGAAGGGAGCAACAGCAGGGACACAGAGACTGAGACCCAGAACAGTGCATCTGCTTGTGTGACCAAGCTACCAGCTGTAAGGTGAAATGATACTTGGTCCGGGTGAAGTGTGAAGACTAGCCTGCATCCTGTTCTGAATTCAGTAATATGATAGACGACAGCGAACAAGAAGACTCACGTCATCAAATTATCATTTTCCATAGAGTATTTATTAGAGTCTATTGTGATACGTGTATGGTTTCATCTCACACTGTGAGGTATTCATAAACAGGTTGTCAATCAGCTAGGATGCTTCATCAATTCATCACTGTGCATACATATTTCATCTCACTGTGAGGTATTCATGTGACGAATCTATACTGTAGCATTGTTATATAGCATATAATATGTTATATAACACACAGTACCAGTCAAAAGATTGGACACACTTCCCCATTCAATTGATGGTAGATGGTGGATGAGAGCAACTATATAAATCCATACCCATAAACCTTAGACACCAAATAATATCCTAATTTACTCCATTAATCATCATTTGCTGGCCTTTACATGGTTCAGTGAAGGTGGAACATGGAAAGGAAAAATGAATACTACAATTAGCCGAGGGTCAGAGGCAATGCCGATCCTCAGACGCATAAATAAAACATCGTCCAGAGTAGTGATCCTGAAGTCATCCGTCTCCATGAAGCCCTTCCTCAGGCACAGGTAGCACCTGAAGGCCCTACATGACGATACCACCATCAGCAAGGCCAACAGGGTGGGTAGTTATGGATTTGTTATCATTTCAGCTTGTCTCATGGGTCATTTATCAGAGCCATATCATTACATAATAAGAAAGATGGTGTCTGCGCTCTAGCAGATTATTCACCGTAGGTAATGCTTATTTTCTCTCTCTTTTTTATGTCCCACCGTTGTTGTATAAACAAGCTAGTCTTCACTGTGTAATGCCCTCCGTCTTACCACACTACACAATATTCACCACTAATCCCTTTGGTCGGGACCTTGGTCTAGGGCAAACTCCCGACCAACATCGTATTTGATTGTGCCCAATGCACATTCCACTCAGACCTGACTTTGTACAGTGAAGTCATGTGAAGCCAGGTTTCGATGGAGCTTCTTTTTGTAGTGTGTAGGCAGCTTAATTGAGCCTGTTAATGTGGCAGTGTTGATGATTTTGGCAGAACACTCGCTTGAACTGAGGGACAGCGCACAGTGAAACTGGAGAAAAGGTATTATATTCACAGACCTGAAGACTGCAGGCTCACCAGGTATTGTAGAAGTGAAAATCACTTAGTTGCATGAAGCAATATAGTAGGTTCAGAGTTTGCCACAATAAATAGAACCATACTGCTAACAGGAAGGAGTCTCTCCTCCAGCAGTCAGCAGCTGGAGAGATTTTCAGCAACATTAAACGACTGTTAATACGTTGATTCGTTCCTATCCACAGGGTATTTCCCTGCCAAAACAAATATGCATCAGAAAGTCTGACTGATAGAACTGTCAAAAGACTAACCTTCCGATAAAACTTGCAAGCTGCAACCCAAGTCACAATGGAAAAAGAAATTAGAAAATGTTAATGCAGGAGGAAGAGCAAGAGGGGAAGCTTACAGCATAGGAGGTATAAAAAAGAGCGTCTCTCCCCTATCAGGTAATAAAACATATCAGAGTGTCAATGAAGCTTGTCATGGCAATGCAAATTGGATTTGGGAATTTAATTTCCATCTTACTAATTATCTGATGCCTCAGAATTATATTGAATGGTAGGCTACAACGCATTTGAAAAATATTTAAAAGGCCCTGCGGGAAAACTGTTTAGTGTTGCTTCACCTCAGAATGAAGTCGTTGGGTCCAACCTGATGTTTTTTAAATGTGTTGATGAAAGGTGCATTCGAATACTATAAGAACTGAGCAATATTAGATTCTATATTCGGCACTTTACATTACAGCTCAAAATGAGTGGGCATTAACCATGGTTATTACCAGTAGTAACCAGTAACAAGAAAGACAATTACCATTATTACAAGGTAAGTTGAGTATCACAAGGTAAGTCATGTATCAGACCCATTGGGTAGCGTTTTACGTATCAGACCTACATAGGCCTATGTATCAGACCCATTGGGTAGGTTAATATTGCAGTCTGGATGCATGACTGTATGACTGTATTACCACTGACTGATGGTTAACATGGTCTTACTTGTCAGGTAAGGATAGGATATTAGGGTAGAACAAAATGGAAGCATGTCATATTTCATAGTAACTACCTTCCCTCTTTTTAGGTAACAAACCATGGTCTTAGTTAGAGGTTAAAATGGGATACAAGCCTAGAACAAAATGGAAATATGTAATACAGCAGTTTCCAGTTCCAAGTGGACACTACAGTCTGCCTTACTTTGTAATACCAAGGTGAATGTCTTTCTTGTAACCGGTAACTATAAGTAATTACTGGTAATTACCATGGTTATAAACATTGTATTACTCATTTATTCTGACCTATAAAGTGCTACCCAAAATTAGAGCAACTTGTTCAACTTCCATTATGTTTCCGGGGATGCCTGCCTCATTACCTTTTATTGATATAATGTGAAGTGATCAGATTAATTAAAGTTATGACAACTCGTGACAGCTCATTGTTGATGATAGTTGATTATGATGATTGTTTATGATAAAATTCACAGCCCACAGCTGTTATTGTACATTCAAATATTTGGGGAACGTTTTGGTCATCCTCATCAATGGGGCCAGTGATTACTACAGTGTGGCACTATGACACCATTTGCTTGAATCCAAAATGTTACTCAAGACATTCCGAGATTCTGCAAATTAATCTTGATCTTGGGACATTTTTGCTGTCACTTCCCTCCCCCAATCCTCACAATCTCCACCGTGGGTGACAATAATTAATCAAGCTAGCATTAAGTAGATGGGGTGCAGGGGTAATAGATCAATTGACAAGCAGATGATAAGAATCAATGGGAGAGATCACCTTGAGCGATGTGGAGAGTCTGGATGAAGGAGGCCAGAGCCATGATCATTTGCCTTACTCTTGCCTTGTAGAGAACAAAATACTTTTGGCTTTCCTCCACTCAAGACAAAACTGCTGTGCTAACACCAGTCAGAGAAATGCTGACCTCACAAACCGTATTTTTCCACTGATCTGACTTATCCTGACATTCAATGCACACTCCAGATCTCTTCTTTCATATGCTCCTACTATTAAAAAAAGACTCAACAACAATTAGACATTCATACCACAAACATAGCACTGGTGAATACTAATTAGATAGGAGGACCTTGTGCAATTATACAGACGCACCTGGTATTAACCATTACTCTTGAAACTATTCTGGAATAATATCTCAAATCAGAACACAAATATGATTTCATTCCCAGTGATTCTCATTCAAATAACAGTCACTTTGTGGAAAGTATCTCTCTCGCCTGCCTTAATTTATTTTTAGTATCATTGTTTGTCATTTTGAGTAACTTCCCTTCTATTTGCTATTGGTATTACTATAGGATATGACATAATGGCACCTCATTTGTGCCCTGAGGGAAAAGCATCTTTGTTGAGCAGTAAATTCCATTTTGGGGGAAAATAAAGGTATTTGCCACTGGGGCTAGTACTGCCATTTGGATAACACATAAATAAGACAAACTACAACTACATTGCAATGGCTAGCGGAACATTAACACAACCCTGTCCCACAAAAATATCCATGATAGTTGTAATAAAACATGTCCTTACTTGGGTGGCAGTCAACCATTTGGATATGTACAACAATGCAATTCTCAATTATAGTTAGCATTTTTTGTCCATGGTTTATAAAGCATGCATGATAAGGTTTGTCAGTGTTTAGGTTGTTTGGTATGACTGATCAATGATCTTAGACCACACAGAAGGAAAGGGATTACATCCCCTTGTAGAGTGTGTAAGAAGGATCCAGTATGATTTGTAATGTAATGATATGACAGATCATGTAATTACTGTGCCACAATCGTCAGCATGACATAAGACTGATCAAAACACAATAAACAACAACAAAGAGAAACAATGTGCAGATTTACAAGTACTTTTCTACAAACAGACATTTCATTTGGTCTCGGCAGACTGAAGCAGTAAAGGGAATTACAAACTTGCTACACAATTAAACACATTTATCTGACAAGGAATCAAGGGCAACCCACTGCTTAATATCCCCCTGCATCCAACTAGCTACTGACTTGGGCATAATCACACAGAACTGCCCTGTGTAATAATAGGCTTAATATTCTGCCATGATCGTTGACATTTCTATAGGATACTTACTGAACATAAATCATGTTGGTACATGGGCCACGTCTGCCTATTGTTTAGTGAATTATGATTGTATGTTCAAACAAACAGCAATTGTGTTTGTTTTACAAGATTAAGCAAGACACAACAGAGTGATTTCCTGCTGACAGACATGAAAATCCACAGAATTAGAATCTGCCAAAACTGCCCACCCTTGAGGCACACTCACATTGGCAGGAGCCAATATTACTATTATGCCCTATTCGCATGAGACTCCTATTATGTGGTGACCTCCGTAATGTGTAAATTACCTACCCTATTTCGCTGATTCTGGAGGTCCTGTGATAATAGTAGTCCAGCCATTGCCCTTGTTGTTCATGAAGCAGGAAGTTACACAGAGCCATTACATCATATCAAAAGTCTAATGTTGATACACCATGGGAATATGGTCAGCAGAATGTTGAACTTTTACGTACATCTAGACTTGATGAGGGCCTAGGGCTATAGACAGTTACTTTAACCACAGACAATGCAGTGGTTATTTCAAGATGGCTTGACCCTTTTTAATAAGGAGCAGCCAGTATTGTCTCGAACCCGCAACCTTCGCATTATTAGCACGATGCTTTAACCAACTAAGCTAATCAGCCTTGCATTGTATGTCCGATCATAGCAATACAAGTCCTAAACTAAAGAAATGGGGTAATTCTGCTCAGTCATTGAACCTGCTACAACAGAAACGTGGACAGTTGCATGCGTGGATGCAGAATGAATAAGCCCTCCCATCTGTTTCTGCAACTTGAAATGTATCAATTGACCTTGTCGTTTATATCTTTGAGTCTGGGTTTGTCCAATGTCCATTGTCGTATTGCTATTGTATGCATGTACTACTATTATCAATGTTTCTATTACATTACCAGGCTATAAAGCTGAGTGAATATGTTTTTAATCATCCAAAAAGCATTGAAACCTATAATTTCAGGCACTTGGTGTTTACATGCGTGGATCCGTGATATCCAGGGGAATGTCAGCAAAACACAGACCTCACATATCCCGTCCGAATGCGCCACACGAAACACAAACATCGGGGGGTAATTTCTAAATGACAGAGGTCACCACATAACTCTAATCCCGTCCACACAGGGCTCGAGTTTATTTGAATTATGTTGATGGTGAAGTCTGTAAGCAGGAAGTCACCAGATTCGGTATAATGATGGCATCTTTCTGAGTACCAATTGAGGGAGCCATGCTTTCAATGCAAGATTATCTCAGATTCAGCTTTGCATCACTCTCTTTTCACTTATATACGAATGTATATTGATTTAATGTAAATTACACTTTAGTAGACAACTTCATGGCTTACTCATAATGTCCTGGTAATATCTTCTTGCTGAAGTGCCTTTGAACGATGCAAACCCTCTGCTATTTTTTTCTCGCTTTCCAGCTTTCAAGTTCATTAACTGTGGTATCTCCCTGGGAGCGGGTGCAATAATCATCTTCATGTTTTATTCCTCATTTCAGTGGATTTGCTTGAGGTCGGCTTGTGAAGTCCAACAAGTGGTCACTCTGGGTCTTCCTGATCCATTTTAAAGTAAATTAGTCTAAAATGGCCATTATCATTCATGGGGATAAGAAGTCATTTCAAACACAACCCACAGGCACAGTGTTACTGTATAAAAGATTGCAGAGAGACCAGTGTTGTGAGTATGAAATTATAAAAAAGGACATCATCCGAATAACCTTTGGAGTATGTTCCACCTCAGTTAATAATTACATTATATAATTTGTGACTAAGTAAACAACTGATGTATAGCTTACGTACTGTAAGTATTGCTGATATCATGGAATGTCATCTCATTAGGGGTGTAACGGTACACAAACAATTCGGTTCGGTACGTACCACATTTTTAAAGTCACGGTTTGGTTCGGTTTCAGGTTTTTTCATTATTATTATTAGACAATAGTTTACACTGTGTTTGAACTGTACTGTGCTTGTGTATAATAAAGCTACATTTGTGATGTAGTGCACAGTCACTGTTAAATAACTCGGTGGCCCTAGATGTCCGCCCATCGGTCGTGAGAGCGATAGCAGGTGTCTTGGATAAGTCAGGGACAACTGTAGTCTGTAGTTTATAAAGGACTTGTATGATTTGCTGGTTGAAATGCGGATGAGAGGGAACTAACTAAATGGAGTATGGTCCGCTGCTATAAAAACACCTATGGTGTTTGTTATTGCTTTGGCCCGGTCTGAATTGTTAGTGAGAGGCTGCCTGGGTTTGCACTTCACTGTTTTTGTCTCGTACCTGTGATGCCACCTGTCTTTGTCGGTAGATAACTGAGGGTGCATTCACCCCTAGCTTGTTGGTCAGAATCAGGGAGAATTTCCTCCCTAATTCGGTTCATTTGGGCATATGTGAACACAGCAATCGCAATCTGCTCCGGAGCAAATCAACCGGACCGAGTCCACCTAGAGAGGGTGGCTATCACTCCATGGATCGATTCGTTTGCAGTGAGTGAACGCACGTTACCCACACACCGAATCAACTCAATTGCTGTACCCTGCACTGTCGAAAACTTCAACACACAATCAACTTTTGACTGTCAAACACACTATATAATATTCTATATTCTATATTCTATATATTATAAATAAATAAATAAATGTGTGCGCATGCATACTTGGCTGAGATTACTTCAACACACAAAAAACGTCTGCACATGCAGTGGGTAAAAGAACGCTGTATTTGTATTCTGTAACAGAAGGACCTGTACAAAAAATGTTCAGTTCGAATACGTGTACCGTTACACCCCGACATCTCATGCACTATAGTTTCACATTTGGCTTTGAACCAAGGGATCAGAAATAGTAGGGTCAGAAATTACAGAATGGATTTTTACATTTACATTTACAGACATTTCTCCAGGTTGTTCTCTCTCCGAGGCACTCCAAATTAAAGTTTGCCTGGCAACAAATGGATTCATCAGGAAAGCTTACAGGAACATTCAAGGGTTTAAAGAGTGAATAATGACACAGCAAGGAGTGTAAGTGGATTTTCTGCCTGCTCCATTGCAACTCCCCTGCATGGCACTCACATCAGAGGCCCCATTTGAAGTGTTTAGTCTTGAAAACATTAATCCCTGTAATTTCAGGTTTGGTGTTTCTCGGCTGTCAGGTGCATCAGGGCCGCATTGGAGAAGCACTAAAACAGTGAGGAAGCTTTGCTTCGTCCGCAGATAATTAGAATGCCATGTGTTCATCCCTACAAGGTAAAACAGCACTTGTTAAATGAAGGGCTGTCACACTTTAATTGTCTCCACTGAGACTGAGAGAGAGAAAGAGGAGGGTGAGGGGGGATTCTACAAACACATGGTAAATCAGAGAAAAGCAGGCTGAAAAAGTACTGCAACTGCTGACATGCGTCGTTTCCTTTGAAATGTGATCATGTCTTGGGTTTGTTAGTGAGAGGGGTTATAGATTTGGGTCACTAACGCATATGCATGAGCATAGATAAACAGGGCACAGTGATAAGTGTGCATACCACCATGTCAGTGGACATACCACCTGGTGCTTCATGGATGTGAGTGCTGTCCTTCATCCTTCACGTGGCGGCACTATTCCCTGACTGTTTGCAAACATGAATAAAAACAAGTCGTCTTTGTGTATCTCCACAAAGCCCAGGGCCATACACAGAGCCAGAAACATCCAACAAGGATGGTTAAAGAGTGCACACAATGAAGGATTGTAACACCTCAGCTGCATGAATGTCTTCATTCTTCCTGTGGGAAGTTTAAAAAAAATGAACCTTTCCTCACCACCTGGGTCTACCTTGAGCTGTCTGAAAAGAAGTGATTACCTTCTCAAAGTGCTCCACCAAAAGCCTTGGGGATTTGATCATCAATTAATCACAGCATCCAAAAAGGTGCCATTCATCAAAAGCTAATGGTTCTCTCAGTAATGAATAATTTGCTCAGAAAAAGAGACTCTTGAAAGTAGATAATTTATCGGACATGCCAATGACCTCAGGATCCATGCAGTATCAAACAACATGTATGCCACGTAGGTAAACACTGATATAGGAAGATACATGTATAAGGTTGTGAGGTTAATTATATGAGCTTATATGACTTGTCAGTGAATAAGTACAACTGGTGCACGTGGCTAAATTCCCCTGGCCTCAAGTCAGAGTGGGGATATTTACTCCATAAGGCTATACTCATGCTTGGAAGTATCACACTAACCTGGAGGAAAACTCTCTTAGGGGAATATTGTAGTTTTCTGCAATGATAGCTATCTCTACCCTCTCCAGTCTGATAGATCCATAAAACTGTCTGTGGCAGGTTAGGGTCTTATTTCCTATCTTTAGTCTACAGCTTTTCTTTGAATTCATTACATTACATCAAAATAGTTGGCATCCGTGTTACTTTGCATACATTCACCTCAGAATTGTTCATTTCTCCAAGACAAACCCATATAAATATAATGAAAAAATCATTAAATTATCAAATGTCCAAAATTAGCACTCAAATTAGTCTAATATTTGGTTGACAATCCTTTGCATACAATAACTGGCTGAAGTCTGCGACCCATTGACCCAACCAGATGCTGGGTCAATCTTGGTCATGCTCTGAAAGGCCTGTTTACTGCAGCCATCGTCAGTTGTTGTTTGTTTTGAGGTATGTTTGCCTAAAATCTTAATTAATTGGGTGGATTTAAATCTGAATATTGACTTGGCAAGACCTTTCCAATCCTTAATTGCTATGGCAGAATGTTTTGGGCCATTGTCTTACTGCCTGATGAAGCGCCATGAACTGAAACGTGACCATCCCTTTTGAGGACCTTGCAGTGAGGTGTCTGGAGTTTGGCTGGTGACATAATTCAGCAGATGGTCTCGAACACATTGATGCCTACCTCTCAGAGAGTCTTCCTGATCTGTGGGACAGTTGTTTTGGAGGTTTTCTTAATTATGGTTGGTGAGCATTCTTCGGTTATCCACTGTGTATGTGTTCCTTGAGCTCACCAGTGCCTTTTTTCTTTTTAGTAATGTTACAAACAGTTGATTTGAACAAGCCTATGGTTTTGACTATGTGTCTGATAATAATGACTGCCTTGACTTTCATTGAAACCTCTTTGGTCGTTGATGTTGACAGATGCCAATAGCAAACACCAAAGGCAAATGCAAAGCCTAGAATCAATACTAGGCATAGACAGCTCTCTTATGCCTGCACTAATGATGTGACGGAATACACATGACTTACACATGTTATGCCAATTGTTCCATTTCTTTTGGGTTCTTTGGGGTACACTCTCATAAGTAGAGGGGCAGTGCTTTGCTGGCCCCTCAGCTGATTGACCAGATCCCTCTTCATGGGAGGGGGTGGCAGTGGTTTTGCTTTCATCAGGCCTACCTCCTCCTCTCCCCTGCATCTAGCGTGCTATCTAGCGGGAGCCTCAAAGGGATTTCTTGAGAGAGAGAGAGAGAGAGCAGGTGCAACTGTCTCTCCATCAAAATATGAAACAGTGAGATAGACCAATTATTGTAGGAAAACAATTGTTAATAATTATTATTTCGTACTCATGCTACACGAAAATAAATTCTTAAATCAAGTTGTTCTTTTGTTTTGTTCTTTTCAGTCGTGCAACCACCAGTAACCGCCTTACCGTCACAGCCCTAGTTTCTTGTGAATCTATTCAAGGTCACATTTACATTTAATAAAACAGCCATGGTGCAGGTTCATGTGCAATGCTGCATCTACTAATTTATTGTGTGTCAAAATACATGAAATATGTATGTAAACATGTCAAGACATAAGACGTAAACATTTCGAGTATAATACATTTAGAGGCCATAGAGGCCTCATAGTGAGTTTACTATGTCACTTTCCAAGCTCTGCTCTATACTAGGTAGGGATGTGCATAACTCAAAATTGTCATGGTCGATTAATGACTGGGTGGTATGAACGAGGCTATTAGGCTAACATAACAATAATAATAATAATAATAATAATAATAATAATAATACATTAGTATACACTTATATAGCGCTTTTCTAGACACTCAAAGAAGCTTTACAAACTAAAAAGATCGAGTAGTAAAATAAAAAGAAACACGAAAATAAATAAAATAAAGTATAGGGGTCTAATTAATTTTTAGATTAATAAATCTAAATCTAAGTGCCTTTGTAGGACAATCTACTCTGTATACTGCAAGTATATCTAGATTTCGTGCGGAGAAAACAAGCAACGCCAGCGTCCTCTCTCGACCGGCATTTTTTGAAAAGTGAAAAGTCTTACGAGTATGATCAATGTAATGTTAGCTAGCTACCTCTAATGGATTTGGCTGGGCATAAATTAAGTAATTTGAGGTGGTAAACACAGTCTGGCTATCTTATCGGTCTGGTTAACTCATCTGTGTAGTTCTGAGTTTCTCTCCAGAGCCATAGACAGATGCGATATTAGCATATCGCTAATACCCTGCGGTTAGAGCGGCGCACACATTTTGTATAGCTGTCGAGCCATTTCCAATTACAACGTTTGCCAGTGGTCTAGCTATAGCCTGCCCGAAATCAAAACGGCCAAATACACAAAGAAAATAGGATTATGGAATGTAATTTGTCCGTGGTAATAGCTACTTGGGTCCGTTTTGGCTAAAGCATTGCAAACGGACTCTGAGCATTCAGCATGCAACTATTCGACATGCGAGGTGCTGGTTTTTCAAAATGGAACCGTGTGCTCATATCGGCAGCATGTTTAGCCACCATGTTGGCAATTAGGGCAGTCGTTTTTTTAGTTGTGAGTTCTGTCACACGCCATGGTTCCTCACCTTCTCAATTATCTTCCTTTTCTGCTTAAATTCAAAACCCGAAAAACTTAAACTTAAAAAAACTTAAAAACTTAAAAAGTAAAATTTCGGAGAGAGTATACTTTCCAATGTTAGTATCATAGAGAGAGACTGAGGGGAGAGAGAGATGGACAGAGAAATATCGGTCTTATGGATTCTTGTGCATAGGGCAGGGCTTTTCTTTTCATTGATTAGAAAGAAATTAATTCATAGGGGGCAACCCTTTTCCCGTCTATCTCTTCTATATACGATCCCACTCTCTTTCGTTCTGTGAGCGAATGGCGCATGTCTTTCACCTGTTCGGTATGCTGTATTACTGGTGGTGATTTGCGGGAATATTAAATTATTGGGTCGCTATAGCCTACATTATGCATGCGCGCAACATGTGGAGCTGTGCACATTCGTTGACTGTGCCGTGCGCGAATAATTACACAGGTTTCCATTTTTACAAACCAACCTGTGTGTCTTATCGTCATTGTTATGATATAATATGTTTGTGATTATGACATGTATATTTGAATAGCAAGTGGCGGTTGACAGACTGAGTTTTGCGAGAAGATCATTTGATAAGAAATGCCCGATATGGATAAGTCCGATCGCAATAGGATTTACTGTAAGATCCTTAACCTACACTGCCAAGTAGAGGAGGGCTGTGGAGCTGATGGAGTGTGTTGCCTAGGCAGCAGCTCTGTAAATCCTGTCGTAGATGGCAGCATTGAAACTCTCAACTTTTTTTAAGCCTAAAGGTAGGTAGCTAGGTTCTATCGGAACATTGCAGACAGGCTTGGGAATAAGCAAGTGAAGAGTGAAAACAATGAAATGGGCGCACATTGCATTAAAGGCCGGGCTGGGGTCAACCATGCACATTGCTCCCAGCCTGTTCTAGCCATGATTGAATAGGGTTTCAGCAAATAGGGTTCCAGGCATGATTGGAGTGATTAACCCATAATAAGACATCAAACAGAAAAATAACTCACATTTGTAAAAAAAAATAACATACAAAGTCCCTCTGCTCCTCTGCATATTGGACTGCCCTTCCCAGCTACATTCATTCTCGTGAAAGGTGCAATAGGGAATGTGCATTGTGATGCAACAGCAGGCAGGAAAAAATAATACAGCCCTCCCCCTCTCCCATGTGAATGTATTAATTCTTTAGCCTAGACTTATCTTCCCTTCCTCTGCTGGTGGCCCTTGGGTTTGCCGTCGCTGGATTCGCTGAAGCCCAGGCCCAGCCTCAGTGCACCTGACTCCACTTCCTCTCCCCAAAGACCGGCACCGAATCCCCTGCTTGTCATTGGTAAACATGCCGACGTGCTGTACTCCATACCAAGGGGGGAAGGGGACTCAGTAAAGGGGAAAACTAAGAGACACCAAAATCTGCATAATTCTCCATAACATGAAACCCCATTCCACAAAAGAAGGAAAACAAAATGCAGCGGTTATCTTGACAAAAGAAACATCTGGTATAATATATGGTTATATCTATGGCTGTTTGGTAGGACATAATATCATAATATTTACATCCAATAATAACAACTTCTTGAACAGTTTGGAACCTCTGCATATATTGCCTTACTCATTACTGGATACAGGGGAGAGCAGAGCTTGTACACGGTGGTCATTAAATGAACCCTTTTTGATTTATTGGAGACAAAAGGGCTAAAGGATTAAGATATAATTTAGTGAGGGGGGGATATTTACGATTTGGTTGTACCTACAGTTATTATAAATCCATTGACCGCTACTGTGTCACATACCCTCAGAAAAACCCAGCCAATGCATTTTAAAAACATTTTTAAATGGCCCATGCTCAATAAGCATATTGATTAATAGGCTGTCTTTGACTCTGGGGTAGAGGGGTGGGGTAGGGTGGGGAAATCCTGATGAAATTACATTGTGGATTGATTGATCACTGCGGCTCCATGTTGCATCGGAGGATACAGGTTAAACTGATGTATCAAGATTAGTGTCAGAGGTGGAGCTGAAGGACAATCCGGCCATTGTCAGGGGACATGACCTTCTCAACATTTCTAGAATGTCTCCCTCTGTACCCTCCACTTGGGCCGTGGTCCATGTCGGTGAATCAAGAGCTGACTGTCAGTCCCTGGGTGGCATTTTTCATTGGCATGTAAAGCGATGAGTGTATTCATTAGTGTAGCTCTATGTATTCTTTTTGGAGAGCCTGCATAATGAATAATGAATAATGATTCAAAAGGAACTGACCACACATACGTGCACAGTTTGCGCCAAAATGATTCAAATCTCCAGGAGAGCTATGTAGGTGGATTTTAGAGCAACCGCTGAGTAAAGGCATTCTCAGCCTACACCTATGTTGAAGAGAACTTAATGATTAGAGATAGCACAATCTGCTGATTCCGGCTGCTCTTTTTGTGGGTAGAAGATGTCACTAAGCATCTGTTAAAATGTCAAGTTTTATTTGCCAAGAAACAAGTACAAGTACAGTTGGAACTGAGGGAGCACAACTGAGAACGTACAACAGACTATCCGCAGGTAAGCATGCAAGGTCTGTGAATTGACTATCAATAGCTAATGTATCATGACACTGTTCAAAATGCTGTATGTATGCCCAACTGTTCTTCTTATTCAACAAAATATTGCCAGAGAGTGTGGTGTACTTCAATGAGCACTCGGCTCTATTGAGTTAGGCTGTTTATGATGCTCACGTTATTACCTGGGCTAATTAGCCAGCTTAAGTCTCTGGCTTTCTAACACTACATTGTATAAGTGACTAGTGACACAGCAAATACACAGCAAACAGACAAAAGTGGCTGGGGTTCAAGAGGATCCACTGTGCCTTTCTCCTGCAGCTACGAACAGACAGTCATGTCATGGAGTCTGGTGGGGTGGGGGGGCATCAAAGCTGCGACAGAAGGAAGATAGTACGTTCAAATACTACCCACAGTTACTGGAACTACATATTCATAAAGTACTACCATACCATGGTCGTCAAATAAAATAGCTAATACATGACAATGATAATTACCTTAGTGCTGGTAAATAGGCATGTTTCTCCAACTCCATAGTTGTTGAAGAAAAGGTAGTTGATGACTGCATTGCTGCCCTTGATGAGGATCAGCATGGAAGTGGACACATACATACATACACCACCAGGACCTGGGTGATAGGGCCTTTTCAGCCGCAGCCCCGTCCCTCTGGAACACCCTCCCCAACCACATCAGACAGGCCAACACCCTGCCAACATTTAAAACCCATCTCTACAAGCTTGCCTTCACCAGTTAACCCTCTCCCCCTTCCCATGTGTCCCCAGCACTACCTTAATTAGGCCCCTATACTTTCTTTTTATTTTTTTTATTTTTTTATTATTACTACTCTATCTTCTCAGTTTGTAAAGCGTCTTTGAGTGCCTAGAAAAGCGCTATATAAATCGAATGTATTATTATTATTATTATTATTATTATTATTACATAGTATGTGAATCAGATAAGGGCAAAATACGCCACCCTCTTTACCCCATAATTCATATGGTTTACGCATTCACACGGTTTGATGTATGATATCTGGCATGCACACACGATAATCGCTCTCACTCAACATGGATGTTTTTTTGAAGAGCCCCTCTCTTCTCCAACATTTTGTTTTCGTTTTGAGGAGTTCCTAGGGCTGACGATGTCTGCCACTGATAAGTCCTGAGCAGCGTAATTAGAGCGGGCAGGGATTTTATTCGTCTTGGCACAGAACTGTCTCTTTTTCTGCATCTCTCTCCCCCTGCTGTGCGTTCCTGATGATAAGACTTATTACAATACTCGGCACAGATCTTCCCCTTTTACTTACACTGCTTTAATCCCCCCACACTGGTCTGGAGTTATTAACTTTCATTCATAACGTTAGAGCTTTTGTCAGTGTTAGCTAGTCAACAGAGTTATCTCACCTGGAATTAGTGGGGCTGATTGATAGATCCTACAGATTGATAGATCCTACATGTGACACGGTTTAATGCTTTGGTCCTCATATCGGGATCTGATGTAATGATCTGAATTTACTTTTAAAAGAATGTAATACTTTTCCGCATTGTAGAAAATCAATGACACATCTCTATTCAACTAACACAGTGAGCCTGCTAACAATATAAAAAAATCAATGACATCTCTATTCAACTTATTGTGAGTCTGCTAACAATATAAAGTAGTGTTATAGTTAACTGGGTAGAAGTGCCGATTACTCTCCAAATCCATTGTGTTGCAGCATTTTGGCTTGACTACTGAGTTTGTGTTGTGATTCTCAACAACGTTGAAACGTAGTTCCATGTTTCAAAAGAAAAGTCTGAACATTTTGATCAGTGGCATCATTTCAGCAAAAGCCAGCTCACCTAGTAAAAGTGAGACGATTGACAATATCAAAAACATGCTTGCACACACAAATAACTTACTCACACACAAGTTAGTGTTACTGGCCCCAATTAGGTAATTATTGAGGATAGAGACATGGTTGACAGACGTAAACTAGCTGTTGTAGTTTTAACTTTAGCTAACTAGCTTGTTAGAGTCAGCTTAAAAATCACGGGTGACGTTAGCTCGGGTTTTTCCACTAAAATAACATATTAGAACATGTTTGTATTGACACATGACATGGACTTGTTCATTGATATGTTACAGTATTATGCCGTTTAAAACAGTTTGTTTAACCCAGCTGAATGAACGAGAATCATGGACAAGATTTTAACATTAGCGTTACACCGTGGCTTGTTTATTGAGGAACTGTTAGTAGGCTGTTGCTAGGCTACTAGCCAGAGCAGAAACCTTGATGTCCCGCTCCACTACAGCACCTGGCTGGTGGGGTGAGATGGAGCCTGGAGGATTTTGAGTTACCGTTACCTCTGTGGAGTGGATACGGCGAGTTCCATACCTTCCCATACCAAAACAACGCCTATGATTTTGATTGGTTGCCGATATGCGGAGGAGAAGACTAGAACGTGTCACCAACGTCCCTCATTCCTTAACTTGGCAACAATTGTTTTATTCACACATCTTTTGAAAGTGGACCCAAATCCTGGGAAAGTAAAGCCATTTTTGGGCCACATTAACACGATTTCCAGGAAAACAATGTGTCATAATTACAACCATAAACCCAAACAAATAGTGTGTTGCAAAGTCCCAAAACAAATTGTATTTACACCAGTGCTGCGTCTCCGGAGATGTCTGGGCCACCGAGCTGTCACATGACATACAATGCAGAGCTGAAACCAAAGTCATTATCTGAGAAAAGAGACAGTTTGCAGGGAAACTCAAACACAGGGGAAGGAAATGTGCCCATTATGTCAATCTTTTATCTTAACAATACAAGGATGAATTTGTCTTTGTATCAGAATGTTGTTTGTATATTAATACATACATGAATTCCTTTGTCTAAAACTTAGGATTTGTGAGATTTATAATTAAATGTAAAATTCACAAAATAATTACCCTGACAGTGAAGATAACCTCCATGTAAATACAGCTGATATCCTATAGAAATATGATTTTTTACTATGGTTGACTCCCTTGAGCCCTCTGACTCGCCATGCATTTTGAATGTTTACTGAGGATAGACATGTTTTCTGGAATCTCCATTGCAACATGTTGTATTGTTTACACTATATTTAACTTGTTGTCTCAAGTAAGTCTCACAAAGGCCTATTAAAAAATGCAAAGCGCCACAACTGCATTGTGTTAAGGACGAAACAAAAACACACACAAAAGAAAACTGTTAGGTTAGGTACTTCACTGCAAGATACAATTGGTCAACATCAGCCCTCTTACTGAATACGAGTGAAGGAGTAAGAACAAACACAAACAATTATGGCATCACACTTGAATGTTTGGGCAATAGCTTGTCAAGATCGAGTGAACAAAGGGTGTAAAGATAGTCTTGGGAAATGTTAAAACAAATTGGTTACAGTAACTTCACATTCACAACATCTATTTACGTCTGCCCATTAGGACTTCAGAAGGTGGCATTTAAAAGTGTCTCCAGTGTTTGATGTCAGTGAGCAATGTGAGAGGAAACATTGTCTTTAATCTGCTCAATTGAGGTACTCAGATATTAACATAGCGATTAAGCTTGTGCCAGATGACCTCCGGTTTCTGTTCTGTGACCGGCACTACTGTGCAGCTGTTGCTTTATGCAAAATTCCTCCGTGGAGACAGGACTGGGGGATTAGAACTGTAACTGCCTCTCTTGTTCATCTTCGTCAACCCAAGGCTGCTTTCTCCACGTCATTAAAGACAGCTCTGGAGCCTCAACTCATCCTCCGAATCTCACTAGGGACCGGTGCCAGGGCTGTATGTGTGTGTTCGTGCATAATTGTTTGAATTGATTCTGCATATGTGCGCCTGTGTTGTCATCTTGCATTTGAGTGAAGTTATCATTATAAATGACCATACTCTCTGGGTCTGTTGGTATATTCCTGAAGTGAATTTAAGTTTTTAGGATTCGCTAAATCGGCTAAATAGGTTAAGCCCAGTTTTCACTTGTCTGTTTGTTGACGTAGAATAATATGTAAACTCTATTATGCTTTTACATCCTATAATGTAGCCAATGAGGTTTAGGCTCATTACATGAGGCTGTAATGCACTGTATGAATATAATAATAATAATAATAATAATAATAATAATAATAATAGTATCAACAGTCACATTTTCAATACGTATTTGATTTTGTAATTTAGGTAACCTCATAGGAGCCAACGGACCCCCATGGGCATCCGAAGTGATATAAAGAGTTTACCTCGATCAATTCTCTTCATCGATATCACATTTTTTTCACAACTTTGCATGCTATACGATGCCACCATTTTTTTCCAGACACGGTAAACACGGCCTAAGTCACATCCAGTTTTCTCCAACTGGAGAATGTGTCATGTCCGGTTTCAACGCCGAATTTCCATACCATTGGTCGGCCAACCCCAAAAAATCCCCAAAAAAATAAATATTTTTTTTTGAAATCTGATACATGAGAAAGGTCAAAGGTCAAAGATGTTGCCAACATATCTCCAAATGGCCTAAACATATAGGTGTCCGCCTAAACATACCTGTACTAAAACATGTACAAAGTTGCATTTGCTCACATTACTAGCATCGACTTTGGCACAAGTACTAATAAGACCCTGGAGTACTGATTCTTAGATGATTTGGGCTTCGTTATCAGGTTTCCAAGGTGATATTCACTGTAAAAGCTGTTGTTTTTTTAGGCGTAGACTGAATTTGAGATGTTTTATAATGTTCTAGCTCTATTTGCTCTGACACAGTAACATAGATTTTGATTCTGACACTTCTACAGTCACCCCACAGGTGTTAGCTTTCATTTGATAACAATATCATTATGAAGGCCCTTGTGATTGTGGAGATATTCTATATTCACTGTGGGCATGTCATTTCGAGCAGAAAACCAGAAAAATGAGGTGGATAAGATGAGGTTGTTTAACTATCCCTTTAAGTAGTGTCTCTATTCCTGCAAGATATAAATAGTTTCAGACATGAGATACCGCATTATTCCAAGTTTGAAAATGATAATGAATGACCTTCTGCAATGCAAATTGATTACTCTTTCATTCCATCTAATCTAATTAAGATCCCCCTTCACAGTTTATTACGGGAAGCCAATAAACAAATGAAAGAAAGGGAGTTGGCACAAGAACATAATGATTAACACTTATTTCATTCAGAAAGACACAAGGTTGTTGATTACACACAGTCAGTCTGCCATATGTCCTTGCATCTTTAAAATTGTCTAAATCATTTCCTGACTGGAGGTAACAGTAACAACTGTATTTTGCATTCAGCATAAGTCAGTAATTCCCAAGTATTGCTATACCTAATGAACTGCCACATAGAAATTGAAAATATTTACTTCCGCTGGTAAGTTTAAGACAGCCATAGCACAAATTGATTCTGGAATAAAAAGTATGGTCCCATAACACTACTGCCAAATAATTCCAGAACACAACCAAGTGTTTGATTGGCTACAACATTAAGCATAATAATGTCTGCATTTTTGGTGAATAAAGTTGTCCTTTGCACTCTAGAATGTTGACAGTTTTGGCGAATTTCTTCACCCTCAGCACTAAATGAGTTAAAAGAATAGTTCTTTATTTTAGCCAGATAGTTCCTTACCTTGAATTTTGCAGTAGATGTGCAAATCCACACAGCTCTGATGTTCATGAACACATAATTTTGACTCCAATAGGTATTTGCTGTGGTTTTAATTATCAAAGGTTCGGGTCATTACAAATCATTCATACCTTTAGAATGACTTACATTTTTGTTTAGAAATATGTCTTTAGTATCAACTTTTCCCTGTTGATTGATCAACTTTCTCTCAAAATGTTCTTTAGCCATGTTTATACGAACATTTCTGAGGGCTACAAAGCCATTCCCCTCTCCCACCTAGGACAATCTGACCACATCTCTTTGTTCCTACTCCCCAAGTTCACAACACCCATCAAACGTGTGAAACCAACAGTTAGGACAGTTGAAACCTGGACTGAGGAACTCGGCTCTACACTGAATCAA
Organism: Nansenia antarctica; assembly: GCF_963989245.1. Lineage (NCBI taxonomy): Eukaryota > Metazoa > Chordata > Actinopteri > Argentiniformes > Microstomatidae > Nansenia > Nansenia antarctica. The sequence goes on from NC_137689.1 coordinate 11,934,608, forward strand.
CTGCTTCACACAGCCCCCTGGCCCCTGCTCAAAGCTCAGGCCACTCAGGACCACCGCACGGACCTTGATCTGTACACCGTGAGTCTGTTCAGTGCTGAAGGCACGCAACACCGTCTTTAAATGAGTCGACACAGAGGCCTACAGCTCAGCCAGGGCTAATCTGAAGAGGGGCATCAAGGAGGCCACGCTCAACCACAAACTGCGGATCGAGGAGCACTTCCAGAGCAACTCAGACCCCCATCATACGTGGCAAGGCATCCAGACCATCACAGCCTACAAACCCCAAAATGCAGCCCTCACCAGCACCTCATTCCTAAACCACTTCTACGCTCGGTTCGACCGGGAGAGCAAAGAAACAGACAATAAAGTTGTGCCCCCCCGAGACGACCAGTCATTCACGCTCTCCGAAGAGGAGGTCTTTCACCAACTGAGCAATGTGGATGTTCGAAAAGCTGTGGGCCGTGATGGCATTCCTGGCTGGGTGCTCAGGACGACTGCATAGAGCGCTGACCCTGGTCTACACTGACAAATAATCATTGTAAACCATAGCCTAATACCTCATTGTCACAGAAGCCTTAAGAAGCAGGAGGTGAGTTTGTCGGAAATCTGCCACCTCTGACCATTGCAGCGATATTCAGTTTGAAGTTCCAAACAACAACATACTCCCTAATAATAGTAATTAATAATTAATTAATTAATAATGTTTATTAATAATAATTTTGCCATTTAGCAGACGCTTTTATCCAAAGCGACTTACAATTACGAATTACAGGGACATTCCCCCTGGAGTAACTGAGGGCTAAGTGCCTTACCCAAGGGCACACTAGTAGTGGTGTGGCTTCAGGCGGGATTTGAACTCACAACCTTCCGATCCCAAGTCCAACTCACTATCCACTAGACCACCACTTGTTGTAATAGTACAACCATCGAAATGGACATGTAGTGTCAGACATTAGCTGTTGTGTTTCTGTATGCACACATGATTCGAAGAGGCAGCCAAGAGAGACAGAATGTCAAAAATAGCTGAGTCTACCCCTGGCAGTAACAACATCTATATGCAATCTAGGTATTGGGTAGAACACTCACAAAAAGCACTTTTTCCAAAACACTGTTTGTAAATAAAATATTTCTTTCAAGGGATCTCATTCCCTGACCGTTACAGATAAATATAGCCATTACAACCATTAGGAACCTTTTAGAAAGCTTGAATGTTACATACTGGACCTTTAACATAGCTCATTAGAAATGGTGAAATCAAGTATAGGCAAAACTTCTCTATGAGTCATTATGTGCAAATTGTACCGTACCACACCCATGATTAAATGCCTCTGTAATGGAATATTGAGGACATGTATGCATTCCTCTCAAATCGAATGGTTACGGTTTCTAAGCTCATAGGCACAGAAGCTTGTGGTGATCGGTTGCATACATATTATACAGCCTATCCACAACTATAGATATTGTCTTAACTGTAAGCCATATTCTGTACACTTTCATAAAATTATTATAATTAATGGAAGATAAATGTAAGCTTTCAGCATCATTGCTCCTACCCATTTTGCACTTACTTGAAGTACTCCCCCAGTGGCTGTGAGATACATTGCAGATGTTTGCACTTGAATGGGATTTAATAGGAGGTGGGGAAACTATCCCACAGGGCTATTATAAGACTTTAAGTACTTTAAGTACATCAGGCACCCTCTGATGAAGTAAAATAAACCCTTATAAACATTTTGATAGCACCTTGTATATTTAGTCTATATTTAGTCATAGAGCTTAGCTGTGATGCCAACCTGTCGTGCCTTATTACATTTTGTAAGGTATCATAATGACTGCATTTACTGTGTAGTAAAATCATTGGACAGTGAAGTATTTTTTCTTCTTTTGGCTCTACGGTACCAAAACATCTTGTCTGCTTGACTATAAGAAAATACTACACATATATAATACTAGCACATTGGATGATCATAAAGAAAGACAATGACTCAAAACATATATAGCAATAGGAATTATTATTATGGGTTTTTGGGATGAAAAGTTGAAAGCCCTTGACTGGCCGACTCAATCTTCAGATTGAAATCCATTTGAACATGCATTCAATTGAACAATAATTTAGGCAAAAAGACCTCAAAACAAACAACAACCGAGGATAGCTGCAGTACAGGCCTGGCAGAGCATCACCAATGAAGATTCCCAGCGACTGGTGGGGCCAAGACTTCAGGCAGTTATTGCATGCAAAGTATTGTCCACCAAATATTAAACACAAGGGATTAATTTGGACATGATATTTATCTTTCCCATGACTATTGGTGTCCTGAATATCGGCGAATAAAAGCTGAGAATATACTTTAACCTCATAACTCAGCTGCTCGTCTGCTCTCAAACACCCGGTCCCGTGACTACATCACTCCTGTCCTCCACTCTCTCCACTGGCTCCCCATCAAAGAAGGTATCCAATTCAAAGTGCTCATCCTCACATACAAAGCCCTCTATAGCCTGGCCCCCCCTTACCTGACTGACCTCCTTCTCCCCCACCGCCCCCACCGTACCCTCCGATCCTCATCCATTGTTCCCCTCACTGTCCCACTCTCAAAACTCAAAGGCTTCGGCCCCCGTGCCTTTTCACGAGCCGCACCCCGCCTCTGGAACTCTCTCCCTCAACCACTCAGAGACTCACCCTCACTCCTCACCTTTAAATCCCACCTCAAAACCTACCTGTTCTCCCATGCTTACAGCCTCCCCTACCCCTAGCCATCTCCCCCATCCCGGCCACCCCCGCCCCCCCCCTGGACACACATACAACCTCCCCTACCCCTACCCATCTCCCCTAACCCTGCCACCCCCCTGATATCCATACAGCCTCCCCTACCCCTAGCCATCTCCCCAAACCCTGCCACCCCCCCTCCCCCCCTGACATGCATACAGCCTCCACTACCCCCTAACCACCCCCCCCCCCCCCCCCCCTACCACCCCCCCCCCCTCCCCGTTCGTTAACTCTGTGTTCTAAGTACCCATGTTATCTGTTGCTTGTTGTTTCTGTGTTTTCCGTTTCTCCCATATTGTCAGCGTCTTTGAGCCTCGGAAAAGCGCTATATAAATGTAATGAATTATTATTATTATAGCAAAAGTTTGATTTAAAATACAAACTTTTGGAGTATAGAGCGAAAAGAAGAAGAGATGCTTCACTGTCCCATTATTTACGCAGGGCACTGTATAAGGCTATGAAACTACATGACACTTAATATAATGTAATATGAAGGTCCTTTTTCCAAATGAACATAACATTATATACAAATGAGAAGTGAACGGTATCACTGAAGTGTATTGCTGCAACAGGAATTAGGTACCCATTATTTATTTAAACAAACTCAGGTGGAGGTGAAAGAAAAAGCTGCCAAACAGAGTATCACATGAATAGCTGTGCTAGCTGTTTCCCTCCCTCCCACTGTGCTGGAGGACCTCCCCCATGATCACTCAGATTGTGCTCGTAACAATGTGACTCGCCCCTTGTCGAGATCTACATTTTCATATCTGAGGGCCATGATAGATGAGGCAATCTGAACAAGTTGTGCTGAGAGATACATCAGGAAGGGAGACAGGCACAGATAAAGAAGAAGGCAATCCAGGCCCTCATTGTCACCCATCCACGGCTCCTTGGATATATAGTGGCTCCCCCAGGAGCAATAACTCACAAACATATGCAAAAAGCACAACAGCGCTGCTCTACACCGGGCCAGATGCTAAACCACAGAATGAGCACATGCTACGGCTACACCCAGTAAAACATGCTCTATTGTTTGACATTTGTATTGCTCTATATTCATTGAAGAAAGTTGATGAACGGCGTAACTGAAGAGCTTGGGATGTCCCAGACTGAAGGTGGTAACATTTAGCATACCAATGCCGCCCATTGTTATCAACAAACAATAATGAGCTATGAGAATATAGGCAATTCTGAAATATTGCATGCATGTTTAGCTGCTAATATGATCCATCAGTAATAATCCTAAATCATTGTGCCATCCATCAAATTCATTAGTAAGTACACTTACTAAAACACAAAGCAGTGCATTGATCTTTATTGCAAAAGTTAAAAGTTTACTTTTATGTTATATATGCGTTACATGTTACTCCATACTAATTAAACTTTATTAGAGCAGTATCTGATTAAGAATAGTCTTGAATGTCTTATATGATTGTTGACCACATGAAAATATGTACATTAACACACACTCCTCAGCATCCCTGCATGGGTCTCCAACATATTTACAGCACCTGATTCTTTACATTTCACTTGTGAATCAATAGAATTCAGTTTTAAACATAAAAACCTGCCATATCCATTTGTAATTGCATTAGGGATTGTTTGACGTTTCTTCAGAGAAACTTTTCTTAACTCGTCCAAGAACAGTATGATAGATGAAAATGTTTTCCCTGATGCGTCAAAGCTTTCAGCTTTAATGTTGTTTATCGGCATCTTTGACCGAGCTAAGTTAATTTCCTTTAAAATATACGCTAGGCCATGTATCGATTTGACTTGTAAATGCCTCCAAATTCCAGCTCTGACTGACAACGTCTGACAGGGAAGAGAGAGATATCAAATTTAAAAAATGAAAAGCCATTCACCTTAAACGTTTTGGTTCTTTCCCAGTACCTTTTATTGTAATTACAAAATATTTATTTTTATATAATTGAGTTGCAGCTATCACATGCATTTATTGGATAGATTCTTTCCCCTAATGTTATAGTAGAACAATATTCCAATTGTACGGTTGGGTACCTCAAAACATAACAACAAATAAGAAAAGTACTTATATTGTTAATGATTATGCAACTACTTTTCTATGAAACTCAATGGGGATGTTATTCACAATGCAGTGCAACATAGATGCAAAGAGTATTCAAATTAAATGTATTTAAAGAAAACAGACAGTAACTACATCAAAGTTATGTAGTCAACTGGTAATGATATAGTGTGTGCAGGCTTTTGTTTCAGACCAGCTCTTACACACTTGATACAATTCTAAATGTAAGACCATTACAATGTGAAGACTACATGGTGAACATTAAGGACCATGATTTGAATCAGGTGTATTTGTGCTGGGTCTGTGGCTCTAGGAGAGCCAGTTGTCCACCCCTCCACAATAATGTTTAACTTAATCTACTCCATGGCTGTTCAGTTTCAAAAGGTATATGTGAATGTTTTCAAATGACCCAAGGAGTTGTAAAACATTAGAAATGAATGAACATGCAGGTTGTGGTTTTTCAAAAACATCTTACTTTCTTGCTATGTCCTTCCTCATAGAATCATCTGAACTATATTGTACAGTAATTGTATCAAATGAAGTTCCAGCCAAGCTAGTGTTCCTGCCAAGGTGGACAGCCAGCAGTGAATCCCCCTGTGAAATGGACTGGGCCCGGGGGGATAGGAGCCGAGCTCCAGCCTGTTTCCCAACCTGGAAACATCTGTGCCTGCCATCTGGTTGCTCTTCATGGTGACTACCTGAAAGGAGCATGCTGCCTTCCCCTATTTGGGAAAGGGAAATAAGAGGTATTTGGTGCTCATACACCCAAATATGCTTTGAGGGAATCAACAGGTTGCATAGCCCAGCAAGGTCGTTGGTACCACTAGTCATTGTACTGTACGCTCCACCGTAACTTTCCTCAGCTGCTTATGTTTGTGTATGTTTTTACAATGTTGCATAGTGCTAGTGATTTCTTTACCTTCACCATTGAATTGTTTTGCTTTGCTAGGTTGTAGTCCCTCTCTGTGAATTACAACAACCATTTTCCTGCCATGTCAAAATAATTCATATGAAATCCCCCACCTATGCCATTTATCAAAAGTTGCTGTGTCATTACTTATACCAAATGAGATGGTGCTAATTGCAATAAATGGTCTGTGCTTGATACATTAGTGCTGCTTCAATGCACAGTGCTGGGTGTCTGCTTCATGTATTCTGACCAGCACTATGGAATTAAAATCCAAACTTGGAAACGTATATTCCTATAAAATGCAGACAATAAGTTGACTCACAGATTGACATACTGTACAAGGACTTCTGCCACATTGCCTGTATCCCTCAAAACCCTGTCATCAATGATCAGCAGTGTCATGACAACATGACATAGCAGCCTATTTCAATTAGCATACCTGCTTGCTGTGCACATCCAATTTTATTTGGAATATCAATATAGGCTACAGTGCCCTGTGTACGTAATGGGATGATTAAGCTTTTGCTTTTCTATTTTCTTCAAAAAGTTTGGATTTGAAAACAAACAATTACTATGAGATTAAAGTATAGATTCTCAGCTTTTATTCAATCGTAATAGTGTGTACATTGGTTACACCATTTTGAAATGACAACAGTTTGTATATGTAGTCCCCTATTGAAGGGCACCAGCAACAGTATTTCATTATTAGTGGTGTATATTTTTTAATGGTGTATATTTTCTTACACATTTATACAGTATGTTCTATTTCTTTTATATAAAAAAGGATGATGTTGGTTTGTAGGTAATGCATATAAATGAAGAAGGCTTTATTCATTTGATTAAATTGTTAGAGCTAACCAAAAACCACTATATATTCACTCAAATTGAAATGCATAGTATGAGATATAAACACAGTTTTACAAGATATTATATTGTGATGACCAACAGACCAGTAGCTGACACAAATTGTATGTATTGTGCTGAACACATTTCTGCAGTAAACGGCCACATCATCGACACCCTCCTGTGTCATGTGATCATTGGTAGGACGGGTAACACACAGGTAACACATGTGACTAACGATTGACTCGGCCAGTCAACACCTTTCCACTTGTTGGCCCTGGCAAACTCCCTAGTTGCTAAGGCAGTATGTTTTGGGCCATTGTCTTACTGTATGATGAAGCACCATCCAATGAATTTGTGACACGATCTGGTGAAAAGGTCCACATGTGGGCAATTCTCAAGTCACACAAATGACAATAATAAAAAAAAAGAATCATATTATGAAAGTTGTGTTGAAGAGCCCACTATAACAAACAACAGTTTCAGGATCACTAAATATTTATAATTTGTGACAGGGTCTGGTTAAAAAGTCGTCAGGTAGGGCATGGCATTTTTCAGTTATGGAAATAGTTGAAGATATATATATTTGAATGTTGGTACACATCAAGAAATGCACTCTGAATCAAAACACACACAAAACAGCTGCTAGTAGGCTAGCGCTAAATATACATGGCCTGTAAACAAACATACGTTTTAGGATGTGTTCAAAAGCAAGGACTGTGTGAGCATCTAATTATGTGTAGCTATGTGTTTTTAGTACAATATTATACATCACCGACCACATTTGCAGTGCACAATTCAACATTAAGGACCACAGTCTCCATTTCATACAACAGGCACTCATCACAATATAATCCAATGTAATGTTTGTATGCTGATGAGGACAATCAACGCTCCGTCATCTAAAGGGGATATAAGAGGAAAAGGGGCAGAGGAAGTCCACAGTGGCTAAACCTCCCTCTCCATAGCTTGTAATGTGGCAATTTGTGCAGGGGCCAGAGAACTGTGGCTGGCTTTGAGTCATTCTTCTCATTTAACTCCAAGCCACACTGAGGAAATTGAAGTCAGAGGACCAGAGCACCTTATACCACAAAAACATGATGTCCTCAGGACGGACGTGTCAAGTTGAAAGTGGGGAATTAACAATTAGCAAGACAGCAGTCTGAAAAGACATGAACTACTATTGAGGGTGATAGTAAAAGATACAATAATAGCAGCAAGCAGCCATGCCCAGGGGCTAAGCCCTGGTAAAATATTGCATAACATAGTTTACAATGCACCAATAGAACACTTGGAAATTATAATGATTATGTGTTGAGTGACCGATATAGAGTTCTGTCATCGGTTTCTGACCCCATTGCATTTCAACGTCAAAGAAATGCTCATGATGCATTCTATTGTGTTAGCAATGGCGTAGCAGACTTTAAACTTCTTCTAAATAACCGCTTGGCAGATCTGCATGAAATTTGGCATACATGATCTATGTGCAAAGGTCATTCCATATGTGTAAATATGTGTAAAATGTGTAATAAAAATCAGCCAAAACAACATTGTATGCTATAATGCAAAAACTCACCCGTCACTCAAATGTCACCCTGTGGTCAAACACAACCATGCAGTTGTGGTTAGTTCAATCCATACCCTTGAATACACAGTATGTGACACATTTCATGACTCTAAGTCAGACAGGTCAATAAATAAAAATGTGCTTTTTATAGCAGCACCATTTAACAGATCCACATGTGACTGTATATGTTAGGTCCTGATGGTGTTGGACGTTCACTAAGTAATGTAGTGATACCCAGCATGTCTGATTTATTATCATGTAAGTAGGAGGAGAAAGTTTCATTGTTCAGGGTGGCCATGTTGTTTGAGCTGCTTGCCTGAATGATAGACATGTGATAGAGCTTTGTCCATAGATGCTGTACATGAATTGTCATGTTGATCGGCCCAGCGGTTACAGAGGGGATGTAATGTCAATATTTTTCCAGAAATTATGAATGGCGCAAAACCCATCATGACAGAAGTTGTGTCCTTGAGGCAAATGTGTTCCTTATTTAGGCTATTTAAATGCAACTGACCCTCTCAAGGTAGGCTAGAAGCCCGATACCACTAACAAGTGAAACTTTAGTCTTCAATTTGCTATTTCAAATAATAATATATGCCATTTAGCTTACACATTTATCCAAAGCGACTTACATTGCAGTTAGTGCATAAATTTTTCAGTATACTGTATAGTCCCAGCCGGAATTAAATCTACAACCTAAGTAGTGTTGGCACCATGTTTTCTCAATTAATGTCAGTGTTACTTATACAAATGACTGAGTTCAACGTTACATTACCTGATTACTGTTGAATTAACAATCATCCATAAAATACTAATAGCATAAAAATTAAAAATTATATTTCGAACGCTACCAATAGTGCTGGTGGACTTAATGCAGTCTCCCCTGTGTGCAGGGAATACTGATATTTTTGTGTGTTAAATATCAGATGAGAATATGATATTCATGAGACACGGCCGTTAAATGGGAGTTTCTTCGCCCCAAGCATGCAGTTGGCACAATGGCAGGTACTGGCTTGATATTGGAATCCAAGCTAGAGACATTTGCACATTTGGCATGTAAATAACAGATCTACATGTGTAAGGTGGTACGCAAAAAAGAATAACCCCAAAACTAAGACTTTTTAATCAATGACAACTCAGAAGTCAGCTATCGGTCTCAACTGAACATTCACTCAGTCTTGCCTCTATCTCAGAGCTCTCATGGTTCAGTCAACTCAATATCCTACTATTCAATAATGTGTCATGGTCAGTGAAATATCCTACAATTTAACTAACTATATATGCATTTACTATATATATTATAACAAATTATATCAATGTCGCTGCAGCATAGGTTTTGTGGGATTAAGATAAAGTGAGAAGGAAGTAGATTGTCACGCCCTCCACTTCCACCTAGCCTGTGCCAGTATCTCCCACTCTCCTGTCTGTCTCTGTCGGTATGTGTGTGGCCATGGCTCTGGCTCCTGCAATCACTCATCATCATCTTCACCTGCCCAGTCGTCCCACCTGCAGTTCATCACCTCATCTATTCCTAGTATTTAAACCCCGACTTCCCTTCCACTCATCGCCAGATCGTTGTTTGTCATTTCAAGTTAGTCTAGTTCTTGGCTGCTTAGCCGCACTTAGTTTCTTGTCTATTTTCTGTGTCTATTCATGTATTTTGCCTTACCACATTCTCTCTATGCTACAGGCCTTGAGATCGTTGAGTCCTATAAGTACCTGGGAACAATGTTTGACTGTAAACTGAGGTTCAACATGAACACTGTCATAAACATGTCAGCAGAGAATGTATTTGTTGGGGAAGCTGAACTCTTTTAATGTAAGTGAGGCCGTCCTGAGTACTTTTTACTGTTCTTTTATTGAAAGTCTTCTTACCTTTTCCTTTATCTGTTGGTTCAGTGGTTTATCCATAAAGGACAAGAACAGCCTACAGAACATAGTTAAAGTGTGGTCCAAAATAACGGGAGTCAAACACAGAGACCTGCGAGGACCAGGTGGTTACGAAGGCAAAGAGCATTATTACAGCCAACCCCTCCATGCTCTGGCTCGTCACCTTTCGCTGTTGCCTTCTGGCCGCCGTTTTAATGTTCCTCGGAGCAAGACTAATCGTCACTCCGAATCCCTTCAGCTATCGGATGGTGATCCCTTCAAGTAGACGCACCATGCGCTGTTCTTAGTCGAGTAGTTCTTTTATTTTTCTGATTTCTTTTATTTATTTATTTTCTACACATCTAAAAGGTGCCCTTTAATGACGTTGTTGTCTGTTTACTAAACTGTGCTTGACATGCCATTGTACTGTTGTATGTTGTTTGTGTCTGAATGAGGAGTAAGCTACAAATGAATTGCCCCCAGTGGGATCAATAAAGTTGTCTGAATCTGAATCTGACGGCCAACTTCCTAGTTTCTGCCTGCCTGTATATCTGCCTGTATATCTGCCTGCCAGCCTGCCTGCCTGTTTGCCTACCCTGTTCTGCTTACCTGTCCTGTCTACCTGTCTACTCGCCCTGCTCGCTCTGCCCTACCTGACATGTCTGCATGTCCACCTGTCCTACCTGCCTGTCTGTCCTGCTACTCTACCCCACTTGCCAATCCTTCCTGCTGGTCTGTTCCCTGCAATTTCCTCATTAAAAACAGATTGTTTTATATATGTGTCCAGACTCTGTGTTCTACGCTTGGGTTCCTTAGCTCTAACCATAACATTGATCCAATATTTTATGCAGTATTCTCAAGACAATTCATTATTAAATGCAAAAAAACCTACGTTGTAAGTTTTAGGATATTTAGGTTTCAAAAGGAATTTGATGAGCACCGTGAATCTAAGTCTGACCTATGACCCTGGCAGGGTTTTCCAGCACATTCAGTTTTGACTCCTGCTGCAGTAGCTTTGTTGGGCAAACAACATAGGCTACACTCAGCGATGAAACATCCTAATGCTTACTCTTCAGAGAGGTGATACAATTCACATTCCAAACATTTTAATCTTGCAGACACTATAGAGTATCAACCCAACATGTGTGGAGTGTGGAGAAAGAGGTAGTAAATCATTTTAGTTTGATGAATGCCATGTCTACGCCACTGGATGCCTAGATTATGTGATAGATTATGTACTGCGCTCATCATTCGATGGCTATGAATCTCCATTGCTGGAGAGATATGTTTAGGAATAGGCTATAACAAATGCTACATTTTGGAACAGATGTTTCTGAAAATTGACCTGTCTTAAGTCTATCACCACTCGAGTCAATGTGCCAAATCTAATAGAAATATAGAAATAGTCAGTAACGGCAGAGAAATTATGTTAGAAAAAAGCCTTTTTCAATGTCCAAGCAGCTCATAAGACAACTCAGACTGTGTTTTTGAATAAAGAACCTTTAAATTGGGAATACATGGTTTAGAGTCAAATATGTGTAGGAAGTCTAAAGCAAACATAACTTTTTTTCTTCCTTTATGCCCTCTTGAACTTGGCCATGTGCCCAAAATGGCTTGTAATTCTTGATCTCTAAAGCTTTACCAGGAATTACCAAAAGGCTAAAACTGCAGACTCAATAACCTGGAGATTATCAAGCCCTCTGATGATGATGTCAGCTGCAGCAATGTAGGGGGCTTGGCCGCTCACTGAGTAGAAGTCATTTCACAGCACAAACACTTTTCAAATCCACTCTTATCCCACTGTATGATTCAGATCATGGGAAATTCAACGGTGTGGTTGAGGGAATGTTCTCAAATGATATGAACAACAAGGTCACCGAAATAGATATTGTGATTATAAGTATTCAGATGTCCCTTGAGTCACATGCATTTCCTATATGAAACAGCCCTTGGTAACAAATTAATTGCAATTCTTTTGAAGAGTTTGTGATCTCTTGCTTGAAGAATATTAGCGTCTGAGGAGCTACACTGTAGCATGGTCTGGTGAAAATGTGTGAAAAGGTCTGCATGTTGGCAATTCTTGTGTCGCGCAAATGATTAAAAAGCTTATTTTTAAAACAAAATGTGTTTTAAATGTGTTGCATATGCCGTTATTAAGTTATATATAATATATAAATACTATATACTATTTATATAACTATTATTGTGTTGCATAATGTGGCTCTACCTTCGTGAAGAATGTGGTGACAGATGGCACACCAACGGGGGCAATCAGACAGGTTTTATGGTTTTTTATGTCTGTTGATGTTTGTTCTTCCCCTGCTACCAATTGAAAAAGAGGAATTACAAAGGGTGCGGTGAACCATTCTATCGTCTTGACCTGGACATATAAATAAATGAACATTTTCTCATCATGTTGCCATTAAAATGGCATTTCCGTTTCTTGGAAAGAGCCATTGTACCTCCTCGGTATGCTCTTCTTCACTCTCCTTGTGTCACTCGTCTTACTCCTTTTCTTTCTTTCTTTCTTTCTTCCTTTCCACCTCACACTCTCCTTGATTCACTCTTTTTACTGCCTTATTTGTTCTTTCTCACTCTCTTTTCCTCCCTCTCCAATCTTTAATAATAAATAGTACACTATTAGATAAACTATGTTGGTTAACAGATTCCCATTGCTTGCCTCATTTTTGTATTTTATCTCAAAATCATTGTTTGGAATTGTAATCTACAAATTAATATTATCATCATTAATTACATTACATTTACATTTTTGGTATTTAGCAGACGCCTTATTCCAAAGCGACTTACAATCAATACATTTGACTAAATAAGGGGTAATGGTTGAAATCTTCCCCTATGAAATGGGACAGCCCTTCAAGACCCTGATACGTACCATCAAACCATGGACGCTCGCGATTTGTTCACAACTTATGAGTTTCAGGCTATCAATTGATCAAACAAGTCATAAAATAAACTTCGCTGTTGGACTTTAGTTACATTTTGGGCGTCATATGTGACACGAGCCAGTGTTTTTTTTTCATTATTTTTTTTATTTTTTTGTGTAGCCCTACCACTTCGTCCTCTATCCCAACAAGAATCAGGACACCCTACCCATACATGTGAACGCGCCAAACGGAGGGGTAGGGCTAAGTGGTAGGGGTAAGGTGTGTGCGATAGTGAACAGACCCCTCAAAATAAGAACAATGCGATTGAGATCTCACTTTAGGATTTCACTTTGCGACCTGTTTTTAACACACAGTTAAAAATGGGGACATTTCTGGGGACAGCTCCAGCCAGGGACAGGCCACCAAAAATGGGGATGTCTTGTCAACCTAATATGAGCGTGCTTATGACTACATGAGCTTTTGCATCCTAACTATCATTTCAATAAACTGTACAATCAAATCGATTTAAATGCAATTAACTAACCCACAGGCAGAGGTAGATGTACATGTATGTACTTTCGTAAATGCAGGGCTATCAATCAATCATGCATGACCACTGTCTGTGGTGCTTGTATTACAGTGTTAAATCAGTGGCTGAAACATTGGAAACATGAATTGAGGGATGATGGTTTTATCACCATGAGCCATGCCATTCCTCATTATCTTCACTATAGGCATTAAGGTCATATCCATATTTGATGGCACTTAAAAGAGGACTGACAACTCCATGTAGGTGTACAGGGCACTTAGTGAAAATGAATGTACATTGATGGAGTTGTGATAGTATAATTAGCTTATTAGTTGACTCATTTAAGAAAAACAGATTCAATTGACTGAAAGGAGAACATATTTCGGTAACAGAATGATTAAGAACACATCTTGGCTGTTGGCAGCCACTTGAGATCGTGTCTGGATTCATTGGGTAAAGCTGTGCTTTCCTGGACTTCAATTTGAAAAATCAATTTCATACCTTTCCACAATAATAGTCTCTTGACTTTCTCCATTACTCTGACATAAACCTTCTGTCTCAAAACCTCCACTCCATACAGTATGCGTCAGGTAAAAAAAAACAGCTAAAGAGGCTGAAACGTTCAGCTTCACATTCCAACTAAAATGTGCAACAACCTGGACAGGAGGACAATTGACGCATTTTCCACGATATAAAGTATGTGTTCATATAATGTAAGCAAAGACACTGCATAAACATTGCTGTGGCAGGATTGATTGTATTCCAGTCCTAGCTCCCAATTCTCCACCATTTTGTGATCAGACGGTGCGCCCTGATATGCAAACAGCTGAGGCAGAATAGAAGTGACCAGAAATAGTTATTGTTCCCCCCCACCTGCCTTTTAATCTCCTTTCAAGGAGGGTTCATTAGAGAGGAGAAGAGCAAACTGCATCCTGATAAAACCTGATCTGTGAGCCGGGGACACTTCACAAATCCAATCTCCATTCACTTTGACTATAACTACGAATGAGTGTCATTCCAATTTTCTGTCAAATTAAATCCAAAGAGCATCTTTCTATATACTTTTTTCCCCAATGTGTTTCAAGTTGATAGTCACTTCTAGATTTTCATCGCTGGAGCAGACGCTTATCATTAAGTTAATATGTAATGTGTAGTAGGCAGTCCTATATAGTGTGCATTGTACAATCTGTCAGGCATGCTGACGATCATACATGACAGACAGCAAGGTATTATTAAGACAGCCATTAGCATTAAAGTAACCCTTAATTTATAGATATCATTTTTAAAGCATAATGTCTTTATTAAAGAGAAATTCAACTCTAAAATCATATAATATCGAACTATTTCCTTTTTTCCCATTCCATCCATCAAGGTCATTGAGGTCCAGGTTTAACTTTTTTTTCTTCTCTTTTTTGAACATGTTTCCCCTTGAAATGCTTAGATGTGGGGAAATTGCTCAGTTGTCATTAGGAGGGACATGGTGAGGAGCGGGGTCCGGGCCCAAGATTGGGGAGTGGTGTGAGTGTATCAGGGGGAGCAGATTGTATGGTCTGAGTAGCTATTAAAACTGACAGGATGGAGGCCTTGGAGTTGGTGAGCTGCCTGATTACACCTCTCCTCTCCGGTCTCCCTATTGACTGTGGTTAGGATGTAGCTTTCCATTTCCTGCAGAAATAAATTAAAAGTCAGAAGTAATTTGCCTGATGGGGGGATGCAGGTGGACTTTTTATTTTTTTTTAACTTTCTGAATAAAATTTTCCCCAGCCTGGAAATCAATTGAACCCCCCCCCCCCCAACCCACCCCCCACCTTTGATGAGAGAGGGCTTATTTTCTGTCGGTGACAGTTTTGTGGCAGGGGGGGGGAAAAGGAGGGATTTGATTAAAGTGCAGATAGTGAGAGATTGAGGTCTTGTTCTTGCCATAGCAGAGATCAAGGCATCTAATCGTGTCTCCCTGCGATGCTGGGGTGAACACCATTCTGTTCACACACAGAAGCTCGGCTGTGTTTTCGGTGCTGATATCAAAAGGCCAGTGTGGGGAAGAACATATGAGAGAAAAATACATACATACATCACATTTACATTTTTACATTTTAGACATTTAGCAGACACCTTTATCCGAAGCGACTTACAACAAGTACATTTGTCTAAGGAAGTGATTCATCTATACATCAGTCATGATAAGAAAAACACATCTACACTGGCACCAGGGGCCATTGGCAGTTACAATGCTAGAAGAAGGTAGAATTACTTTATTTATTTATTTGTTATTGTAGAGAACCTGGGGGGGGAAGAGGTCTTTAGGAAGGTCAAGATGTAGCATGAAGAGATGGTTCTTCAGTCTACAGCGGAAGATAGGTAGTGACATACAGTTATTCCTCTCATATGTTCTCCAGTCACTGGACGGTAGTCTTCTTTCCCATCCCATTTTAACTATGTTCTGACAGGCGTAGAAAAGCACTCGCTGGAACCTGCAGTTCCGTATTCCCTTTCAATATTGACTGTTTGTTATTGTGGCAATGGGTATAAGGTCTAACTTAGCAACATACTGTATGTTCTAAGAGAGGTTCAGACTGATATGTTTTGGTATCAAAACTATCAGACATAGATTGTAAATTGTACATTTTCAAAACTCTACATGACAGTCATTGTTGTGTTTGGGTAGAGTGTTGCCCCCAAATCCTAACATTTATTTAACAAGAACACATCAGCATAAATTCAAACTAATTATGTTTTAGCTCTGAAGATGGAAAATTGTAATTAAAATACGATTAGACTGGGAATTAACATGTCAACTTTATCATATGTTTCTTTAAAATAATGAAGACCCTCTGTGAGTTAAAATTGGAATTAAATTGCAGCATACTGTAACTACTCAATAGATGAAACTAAACGTCTTCCCTTTGAGGTTGTCCTTGTGCCACTTTGCATTTGACATCCCCTTTGCGCGTGTGTGTATGTACTGTGTGTGTGTGTGTGTGTGTGCGTGTGTGTGTGTGTGTGTGTGTGTGTGTGTGTGTGTAGGTCTATGGTTGTCCTCAAAAGAACTGTCCTGTTGCTTGTTGCTCATGCTTGTGTTGTTGTTGACTGCAAGGTGAACCTCTTGAACATCAAACAGCCTTTCATGTTTCTTTTATTTTAAATGGCAGCGTTTGTGTAACACTAGGAATCTGAAGCCTTCACCCCCACCAGTGGCATGCTCGTGGGTGACAGTTTGCCATCACCGCCATGCAGCCACATCTTGCGTAGGGGGGCGATTGCAGCCCTGCTGGCATAGGCGGGGGAGTGGACGGACAAGTGGGGGCCCCTCTGCTCTGTGTGCGAGTGGCACAAATGAAATTCACATCAGGTGCGCGTGATCAAAAAGCAGATGACTCAGTGTCAACTGTGTTTAGACGCTTCAGTTTACAACTTCAAATACAAACCCCAGATCCCACTCAAGCTAGCCCATCTGGGAGAGAGGTGCCTCTCTTGAAGTGCTTCCCAGTCCCGGTGACTTCATAAATAGACAAGGGGAAGGGTGTCCTCAGAAGTGGAGGACATGTTGAGGCACTTTCACCTTCGTCAATTTTAGATGTTGTTTATCTCCAAACTTTTAAAAAGAGTGTACAATCCTAAACACATTTCCCATTTTACAGATGTCCCAGCTACAGCAAAATGTCATGTCAAAATGTCTAACAGCAATTCTAAGTTAATTCTAGTCGTATATTATAGAGTATTTTGCAATAAAACAGGGAGAGGGAGAGAGAGAGAGAAAGACAGAGAGAAAGAGAGCAGAAAGAGAGAGAAACTAACAACAAAAGAAAGGGAGAAAGATATTGGGAGAAAAAGAGAAAGGGAAGAGAGAGCTATTGTTTGACAGGGAGAGTGTATCTCTCATTGTAGCCTGTCAGCCTATGCAGTCAAAGTGCCCATAAACAAAAGCAGTGTTCTGCCTTAACAAGCTCAACAGGGCCTTCATTGGAGATGTGACATAGAGAACGCCTACTCTCCCCAGTGACAGGGACTGTCTGCCACCAATCAGTCTTGTCCAAATAATAGGCAATGCTTCAAGCGAGGGCACAATTGTGATGAATCAAAGTAGGAAATGCAACAAGCATGATGACATATGCTGTTTTAGATTGTAAGTCACTTGATTTTATGTCTTAAAAAAATGCAAGCTAGATAATGATCTTATGGATGTAAAAAGAATGTTATTCGGTTTCACGCATGCTTTTTCTTACATTGATATGCAATGTATTGCAAGCGGCCAAAACAGTATCATTGCAAAACGTACTTATGCGACGTCTAGGCAAGAAGAAAAACTGGCGTTTGCAATGACCAGTGTGAAAGTTAAGCAGTATTAGGCATTAACTTTGGGTGGTTAAGGTGAGGGTTAGGCTTAGAAATAGCTTTGTAGAATTTGCTTTGTAACGGTCAGGGTAAGTCTAAGTTATCAGGGGCCTTCCCTGTGTTGCTACCTTGCCATGGTGGGATGGCTTGTGTGCCTCTGTGACCCTGAAGGCTATACCGGCAGGGGGTCACCTCACCCAGCAGGTTCAACCAAGCCGGGCAGGTTTTCAGGGTAGAGGACGGACGAAAAGCAACACCTGGCCCTCCAGGTTGGGGGTTGGGCGTGGGGCCAACAACTCCACTCCGTAAAAAGAGAACCGCTACAGAAACTACGACTAATGCAAGCATTTCCACAGGCCCTGTAGTAGACTTCAGCCAAGTCATTGGCAGTATGACCACTCCTGGAGAAAGCGCTCGATAGGAAGCCAGAAGTGCGACAGAGAGACTACTTGGCCCCAAAACAAAGGTCCGCCTAGGTACATGGAGTGTCTGCACCATGTATGAGACGTCCCAACTAGTCGAGGTCACCAGCGAGATGAAAAGGTACAGGCTGGATATTTTGGAAATCAGTGAATGTCGGTGGACTGGTTGTGGACGCCAAACAACCAGCGAGGGATCGGTTGGCCTCTACTCAGGGCATGAAGACAAGCACATACACAGCGTGGCTCTCATTGTCTCCAAAGAAAAGGCAAAACATTTTGGTAGAATGGGAACCGGTGAGTGACAGAATTATCAAGGCTCGCTTCAACTCCGAACATTGCAAACTGACCATCATACAATGTTATGCACTAGCAAACGAAGCTGAGAGAGAGGACAAGGATGACTGGTAATGAGGAGCTACAAGGAACCGTCTCCAAGGTCCCTCAACACCATATGTTACTGATCATGGGCGACATGAACGCCAAGGTTAGAGACGAAAATGACTGTGTGTGAGCTGTGACAGAACTATAGGGAAACATGGCTGTGGTGTGTGGAACAACTGTGGTCAGCGTCTTGTTGTCTTCTGCCTCAAAAACAACTCTGAAGCTGGTGGTACCATCTTCCCACATAAGATCATACACAAGCTCACTTGGAGGTCACCTGATGGACTTACAGTGGGGGAAATAAGTATTGAACACATCAATATGTTGTCCAGTTAAATGTATTTCCAATGAGCCTATTCAAGTTAAATTTGCACCAGACTTTGGTACCAACTCAAACAATCCAGACAAAACTATTCTAAACATTAAAGTCCATGTATAAATAAAGTTATGTGTAATAAAGTGGAATGAAACAGGAAAAAAGTATGACAATTGTTGGTACTTGGCAAAAAATAGAGCAAAGAAAACAACTTAAGGTCAAGATGTTGAATACCAAGTCACTGAGGCTCCAGAAACAGGTCCAAGAAGCCTGTAAGACCAAGGACAAGTAGGTCAAAAAGAGTGCGAGGAATAACAAAAGGGCCTTTGTTGAGATTCTGCAAAGCACAAGGGGCAGCAAGCAGAGGCAAAATGAGTGTTGTACATAAAATCACCAAACAGCTCTGTGGCAAAAACACCAGCCAATCGGCCCCTGTTAAAAGACAAGGATGGTAACAACCTGTTAACAGTGAACAGGCAGCGAGATGGATGCAGCACTTCTGTGAAGTCCTCAACTGCCCTGATCCATAACATCTTGCTAACCCCACCTCTGCAGATAACATAAATGGTAAATGGTAAATGGACTGCACTTATATAGCGCCTTTTTTGCTGCTCCAAAGCTGCTCCAAAGCGCTTTACAACGGCCTCTCATTCACCCATTCACACACATATTCACACACCAATGGCGGCAAGCTGCCATGCAAGGCGCTGGCCCGCTCACTGGGAGCAATTTTGGGGTTCTGTGTCTTGCCCAAGGACACTTCGACATGTGGCCAGCCGGGGCTCGAACCGCCGATCTGCCAACCTTGTGATCGTTAGACGACGACTCTACCTCCTGCCTCACAGCCGCCCCAAACATAACATAAGCCTACTCAACATCAACACCAGCCCCCCAACTGAAACAGAATTCAGAAGCGCCATCCAAATAACAAAGGACGGGAAAGCTGCAGGCTCTGACTCCATCTACATGGAGATTCTGAAAGCTGACCTCAACACCTCAGTTAAGGTTCTCACAGACCTGTTCAGAGACATGTGGGACAGAAATGTCATTCCTGACGATTGGGCCAAAGGTCTGATTGCTAAAATTCCAAATAAAGGCAATCTGCAGAACTGCAACAACTGGCGAGGCATCACATTGCTTCCTCCATTGATAATTGCATTGACAAAGATGTTTTTACCAGCGATTTGAGCGTAGTGTGATCACAAACGGCAACCTCGCGGATTGGTTCCCCCGTGAAATCTGGTGTACGCCAGGGATGTATCATCTCTCCTCTTCTCTTCCTGATTGCCATCGACTGGTCCATGTGAACAACCACCTCAGACAAACCTAGAGGCATCCAGTTGGCTCTCTTCACCCAGCTGGAAGATCTCGACTATGCTGATGACCTAGCCATCATCTCCACAAATCATACGCCTCTGCAAGAGAAAACAGATAGGACTGACATATTTGCCAAACAGATGGGTCTGAACATTAATATCTCCAAAACCCAAGTGATGTGCATAAATTCAACACCACATGTACCAATCACAGTGGTTGGCAACACTCTCGATTAGGTCGAATAATTTACATATCTGGGAAGTCTACTCAGTAAGGACAACGCATGCAGTAAAGACATCACCATAAGGCTCGGGAAAGCTCGTAGCGCATTTGCAATGCTTCATACCATCTGGAAGTCAAAGCAGTACAGCCTAAAAACCAAGATCCGACTGTATAACAGCAATGTTAGTCAGTTCTGCTGTACGGCTCAGAATGCTGGCAAGTCGTCGAGAGGGACATGCAGAAGATCCACACGCATTCCACAATGAATGTCTCCGGAGGATATGTAGAATCTTCTGTCCGGAAAGGATTTCAAAGGAGGACCTGTACAAAAACACAAGCTGTTGCAATGTGGTGCTGGAAATTAAACAACACTGGCTCCAATGGCTAGGACACATCCTCAGAATGGACCAGAACTGCATTCCCAAAGTAGCCTTGAGATGGACCCCACTGGAAAGAGGAAACAAGAGAGGCCAAAAACAACTGGCGGAGAACTGTGACCTCTGAGCTGAAAACGGCATACCTGACCTGGGGCGAGGCACAAAGCGCTGCAAAGGATAGGAGGACCAGATGGAGGCAGATAGTCACAGCCTTATGTTCCTCAAGGAACGAAGAGGATTAAGTAAGTAAGTAAGTTAGGGGGAAGGTATTAGCAAGCAAAACCGCTAAAAGCATTTATTTTCCAAAAACAGATTCCAACCTGCAAAGTTGGATTGTACAGTATATGCTGTCCGCCCCTTCCAACCTCCAACCTACCAAACCATTCTTTCTCTTTCATTGCTAGGATAATTCTGTCTCTTCTGTGTTACATAGGATTTTTCATTTCGAATCAATATCCATGAGAATTACATCCAAGAATATGATGAATAGGAGTGCTTGAATGTCAATATTTGCACGCACACACACATACACATACACATACACACACACACACACACACACACACACACACACTCTCACACACACGCACACTCACACACACACACACACACACACACACACACACACACACACACACACACACACACTTACTTAGACTGTATCTCCCTTGAAGCACTGCCAGTGTTTTGAGGATACGCTCTCTGTCACAGAAATCATATGAAACACTTCTTTCAGAATGTCATCGCTCTGTTTGGGCTTTGATCAAAGCCAACAATGTCAATTTCGAGAGAGCCGCTGTGAAGTAATGTATGATGAAACTGTCAGAAAGTTGTTTCTACTCTCCTGTGCATCTTAAAATAATAATTATGTTGCTGCCTCCGCATATGCCTGCCTTCTTCTTTTAGTTTGGAAGGATTTCCTCAATGGTGTCTAGGCATATGGAGTGACAGGGAATATTTCAGGGAGCATTTCTTACAGACTAAAAACAAATTACAACAATTTAATTTACACGTGCAATGGTTATCTAATGACACAATGATTAATTTGCCACCAGAATGCCTTGCCACAGAAGACAGATGTGAGGTTCTGAGAGACTGTTTAGTATTATACAATACCATTATTTTATATTGCAATGCTCTCTCTAGAATGTGCTGTAGGTATTGTATCATCAACCTTTAATATAACACACAATCTCAGTTTTGGGGCTACACTGGAGACGTTGTAGCAATTGATCAGGCATCAGATATTCCAAGCATACTTTGTTTTCGTCCCAGCTAAATCTATAGATCCACACACATGCCCTTGCAGTAAATTGCATGCAGCATAAAACATGGAATCACATCCTTAAATTAGCTGACAGGGCAGATATTTAAACATGGACAGCAACATTGAGCCAACACAATTTAACAACACATTAATCTTTGCACTAATGCAGTCAATAACATATTAAGCATGCTACAAAACCTACATTAATGAGAGGTAATGTAATGTCACTCTCTTTGAAATCCCAACCAGTCAGCAGCACTGCTTTTGCCAAGTGAAGTGATATGCCCTTGCATAAAAACTCCTCAGATTCCCATCAGGACCTTTAAAAGACACAAACAACATATCCTTGAATTAAATGCAATGTGGAGTTCATGATACTCTATTTTGCATTAACGATAATTATTAATTCATATTCTTTTCATCTGACATAAACAGAGATGGGTTGCTTTAAGTGTGACCAAAATATGCATCATTACCTGGCTGTAGTACAGTATAGATGTCTTAAATATTGACTTTTTCCTGGAAAAAGCTTTGATATGAAAATCTTAGGATTTGCTGTCATACAGAATGTCCTTCCTTGGTCATTGGAGACCTTTTGTAAGTTTTGCATCAATGGTTTGCTTCAGGGACAGCACTCACCTAGCCTAAAGTCACTGTTGGTTAAAGCTCTCTGATGACTTTTCAATACACACAGCTCAATCATGGTCTTTTTTCTACTCTGCAGAAGCTTCAGCTGTTTGGCTCTCAGACCTCGTCAGCCGAATCACTTTTAGAGGGAGTTGTGAGGGGTCAGGTGATCTGCGGGCCTCTATAACTAATCCAGGACGTCATAGTGACCTTACAAAAATGTGCTAATACAGTAATACTGTATCAAACCAATGAAGAAACATTCTTTATAAGGAAGATCATCAAAAACTACCAGGAGACTTCTTACTTAAAGACAACATAAACAGAACTCAAATTAGCCAATATTTCTATGATTGGACACTCGTAATTGTGTGTGTTTGTCTATATGATAGAGAGAACAAGATCAATTGCATTTATATGCATGTTAGATGTGATATACACCCCAATTAAGCATTGCAGACATTTACATAACTAGAAAAAGCAACTTCAATTAACAAGTGAGCAATGTCTACTGCCTTTTGATTGTAAAAGGGAAATGCATAGGACAATAAACATAATTTACAAGACATTTAATTTAGCCTGCGTGGTTTGGAAAATTGAATCCACAAGCCACTGGGTGAACAACACTTCATCTTTATGGTCGGAGGAAACAGTTATACTTGATTAGAAAGATTCAGAATTGTTTCTTCCATATGCATTGGTCCAATGTTGTAAAAGGCTCTACGCCAACAACCTTTGACCCAATCAAGAAAATTGTAAAAGCAAATACACGAACACACAGAGGGATACGATTAAGCATAAGAGCAGCCTGAGATTCCTTCATGATATTTCTGCTACTTAACCTAATCATTCTACCTTTGTCACATGGATCCCAAAGGAAATATACAAACTCATCAATTTCTATACTCCATGGTTCACTCTCTCAGTGTGTGAGAAAATAATTTCAATTTCCTTTCTTGATGAGCTTCTACTCAGGAGTAATTATTTCAACACAATAAGATGGTGCCGTGGTGGAACAGTCTAGAGCACACCAAGGGAGACAAAGAAGGGCGGGGGACGACGACTCACATCGTTTATGATCTGTCGAAAAATTACACTAGACTATAATGATGACGTGGAAGGTAAACAAAAACAAAATTACAATCATGTTGACTAGGTATATATATTTAGTTTTTTCATAGCAGGCCAAAGTTCTGGTCAGTCAAAGGTGACTCCATTACGTTGGACCTCTGCTTATGAAGAAGCGTTAAGGGGATGCATTATGCACAGGAATCCAATGGGTTATTGTTAATCATGTCAACTTCCCTGTTTTAGACATATTTATCTGCTGTCATGGGGAATGAGGGCTTTGCTAGGATGTGTTTTGGACAATTGAGATTAGACGAGATATGCAATGCCTGTTTAACCTCGTCATCAGAGGCTCCTCATTAAATAATACCTGCCAACATTTTATTGTATAAAGGTGGAGATGCGAGATGTTTGAGGTGACCTACGAGATTGAGACCAAACTGTATGTACTTAGGTAGTCAGGGTAGTACATAGGTAGTCTTGATGTGATGCGATTTGATGCTACCACAGGAAGTGGATGACATCAGAAAACAAGACATTTCACTTGTTAGCAATTTAATGGGTGCACATGCATGAGAAAATGGCTGTCAAGTGTATTGTATTAGGTGTCCTGCTATGTTGCGGTTGCATCATATCGGTATGTGTACCTTAAAAAGCTATGTTTCAGATAAAAACTCAGGTCATAACTCGTGTTATGATTGTACCATGGTGGTGTACAATTTAAACAAACGTTTATGTTAGATGTCTATTTAAATGGTGTATGGTTTAGTTCTGGGAGCAAACATACAGCTTCAGTGATCTCAGTGAAGGCTACTTAATCACAGATCCACCCCGTTCTCAGTTCACAGGCCTGTTGATCAGGTGAGGCTTTGCAAAAGTTAATGTTGGATTTACAAGGCCATTAGCAGACAATCTTGAGACAGTGGTTCATTGTCAAAAGAGTATATTGTTAATTTGTTATGCTGTTGTATGACAAAGCCGTTTGCCGAAGGGGACAGCCTAATTACATCAGTGTCTGCTTTCAGTTCTATCCTGGGCCAGCTAGGGAACAATAGTAACCATCCGTGTAATGTAGTGCCACTCATTTTGTTGACAGCTGCGTAAAAACAGTGGGTCTACTTTTTTGTTCACAGGATGCAAAGACTGACCCTGGTGAGTTACAGTAAGCCTCCAACTAAAGTTATCCTAACATTATCAATATTGAAATTCCCATCTTAATTAGTTTGTTTGAGGTTGCCTGGTGGTGAATATTTGGCATGTTTATGGCTAATCTAAAAGTCTGAAAGACTCTGCAAGAGGACTGTTTGGTTAAACATTGCATTCATTTCATGAAGAGCATTGTTTGTATGGGATCACATACTGAGAGAGAGATACTGAAATGCCAGTGTTATCTGTTAATTTCAGCCAATCTTAATACACCCCTTTCCACTCTATGTCTGTAGAGTTGCTAAGCCCCAAGAAAAACAACAATAACTAGAGACTCTAAAAGGATGCCATTATTATTTAAAGCATCCATCTCTGCTCTTAAACCTTTCACCTTCTCGAGGCTGGAAGTCTTCCCCTCTGCATGAGCGACTGCTGTCTTTGTGATGGCATTTAATAAGTATTCCTGTTCCCCTAGGGACATGACCATGGTCCTTTCAGTGACTCGGTGTAGTGGCTAGAGTGGGAGACAGGCTCTCTTTGACACCAGCGCAGGACTTTCTCTGCTGTCTTTGCCTGCAATAGTCAGCAAAAAGGAGGGAACCCCTCTTTAGCTTCCATCTCCAAATCAGCGAGCTGTCAGCTTCTATTGAGAGTATGTTTTTAATCCTCTCCTGTGCTTTTATTTATTTATTAGAAAATATGCGTTGAGGGGTTGCAAGGACAGTTGCAAGAACACACGACACAGAGGAAAAATAGCAGTGTCAGGACAGTTAACACTTCACTAGACACTGTGCTCTGTAAAAGTACAGCCTCATTGAGTCTATCCAATGTCAATGTCTACAGAAAATAAATGCCGTGGCGATGGCAAATTATTTTACCTGTAAAAACCTGACTAATACATCTGTAAACATTCAAAGTGTACATCTCTATCTATGAAAACAACAAGTAGAATACCACTTTAGTTGATCAGTGATGACCTTTAAGTTGTATTCTGGTAAAATATTAAAGGCTCTGTCTTATGTCAATATTTTTGTCTTATTATTAATTTGAGGGGATTTGACACAGTACAAAGAAAATGCATTCCTGAGGCATATAGTTGGATTCTGTGATTCTTTTCAAACATTCACAGAAGGAGGGTTGGATTAATAAATAAGAAAGCATAAAGGGCGAACAGAGCATGTTCTCCTCCCATGGCTATTGCTGAGGAGCGTGCACACCTGCCTAGACTGTCAAGCACCAGTAGGTTTTAGTGATTTGGTGTAAGGTACATTTAGCACTGGGGATTTTACTTTAAATTCTTCTTTGTAAAACAATAGACCTCGGTGTAAAAAACAAAAGAGAAAAATAAATCATCTACAGGTGGGCAGGTGGGTCCCCCGTCACTGACTTTGTCAAATTAAAAGTGAAATTAAATCATTCAAAAGTTGTCCTTTGCTACAGGGTATAACAAAAGCCATTCAGAGAAGGCTACATGCACTGTAAGATTACACTTACTTTACAATTACCCATTTTGTCTAATATTGGTGGAGTGACTTAAAAAAGCTGTCTTGTTGATTGTTAACGGCCACAAATATTCCATCAAGAGATATTGCAATTAAACATCACAGGTGAGATACCATAACATTAAAATAGGAAGGCTAGATATCAAGGTCATGACCTAAGGTCATTGGGCACCATGTGGGTACATGCATTACATCACAATGGCATGAGATTAATTTATTTGGGATATTCATTGTTTTGTGAACTTGATTAATTATGATAATAACAATTGATAGAACATGGAGCCTCATGTTTACAAGGTGATAGTGTATACTGTTTCCCTCCTCTCCCATAGTTAATTGGTTGAATACAAAAATCGAAATGATCACGATTAGTAGTGTAGTGATATATGTATATATATATACACTCATGTCGGCCTACTGCCCATGGAGACAATGTCACAGACTGCATTTGAGTCTGCATTGTATAACCCATGTACATGTACTGTGGGTTTGCCATCTCTATGAGAGACCAGCCACTGTGGCTGTGTGCTTAAGAGGGGACTATTCAATACACGTGGCTGCATTCAATCTGCCCAGTGGATCCATCGGCTGGGCCAATCAGGCCCCTGAGAGGGAGGGAAACCAACTTCTGCCAGAGGCACGTTCCTTCTCCCTTTCAAATGGGGCCTTAATGATTTATAGATGTTTGCTTTAAAAAGTCATTGGCATTAATCCCATGGCTCATTAACTGTTTAATTAAAAATAAATTTGGTGTTAGGAGTTAAGCAGATTGAGCGTATTTTCTTCTGGTGGGCAGTTGTTGAATCACCTCATTCTAGGAAATGCTCCATGGAGAAAGAGATGTGTAATATAACTTGTTTGACACACGGAAACAGTGCAATGCTTGAGAGAGTAATCAACATTTCGATTGACCAGCACAACACATTGTGATATCTTATCAAGTTGTAGATCATGACATTAAATGTCGAACACTTATTCTACCCTTTGATCAAATCTGCAAGAATAGAGACTGATATACAGAATGTGATATATGTTACCTGATATGTTTACCTGATTCCCTCAGTTATACTGTACAACCCTTACACTGAGCTGTATGATAGCCTACTTATCTTCTAGCCAGGACACCTTAGTTCAGAAACTGAAGGTTGTCTCACTGTACTACTTAAAGGTGCAATATGTAGCTGTTTCTCTTTGAAAATCAGTGGTATTCTGAAGTATTACTTATGATACATTGGAAGTCTGTAACAGTGTGTGCACCTGCCAAGACCCTGAACTTCTGTCTGAATTTATTCCAAAAAGTTTCTAGGCATCTACCATTGTGGGTGTTTAACCTGTAACTTGCGTGTGTGGCACTTTGGCTTCCAGCTATACTGCCTGTGAGCTGCAAGCATTTCTTAGTCGACCTAAGCAACAGAAGTGCAAATAGGTTTCTAACATGTATTGATGATCCTAGTAAACGTCCTGTTTGACATTACAGCGTTCTCTGAGTTTTGTTTGGGGAATGAAGGGATTTGTTTGAAACTTTGGGTTTTAGCGAATGTGAGTGTTTCTGTTGGTTGGTGCATTTCCGTGTTCATGATTCCACTGACATTTCCAAACTAAATAACGACTACATTTCAACATTTCCTTTGCTAGACTCAAGGTTATGTAACTTCACTGAATACAAATATGGTAATTGTTGACAGATTCACTGTTTCAGTTAGAAGCTTCAGTTTGCATTGAGCAAGGGAAGGGAGAGAGGTGAAGACACTATTTTGAATTGTCATTGCAGTGAAAAGAGGGTGCAATCCTATTGTGCCTTTCAAGGAACTGATTGCAAGTCAACAAAGAGCAGTATTACAGAACCTTACTGTTACAGTGATATGGGATAATTAAGAGGCAATGCTTCCTTACCAGCCTCAGTGGTCGTGGAGTGCTTTAAATTGCTCTCTAAATGGGTCTATGTTACCTAATATGTGGTTTCTCTCTGTATGCTACAACAAGCTGGGGGAGAGACTCACGACTAGGGGAAGTAAAAAAGCAAGGATTGATCCACAGAGCTTCTTGTAGTAATACTACCCCAGTCCTATTCTTGAGCAGGTTTTAATAGCATTTAAAATAGCAACTCAGTAATGGCAAACACAGGCACTTTGCAGGACAAGATGTGGTTTAAAAGTGCCGGGAAATGAAAGAGGTAAAAGAAATGAAATAGGGTCAAAGAGATAAACTAATGGGTCCAGAAATACTCATTTTCAAACTGTATACATTGCCACCTACATAAACCATAGACATGTATGATACTCTATATTCGTGACATGATTATATGCTTTGAACAAAAAAATACACACAGCATTGTTTCTGTTGCTGAGACGTAATGATCTTAGTGGAGTTTCTCAGCCGTTACTGTTGTCTACATCATTTAAAACATTTAAGACCCAAGGATCTGGAAGACAATCACCATCTCAGTATCTCACTTTTTGTTAGTGCCATCAGGATCTCATTATTATTCAGTCACCGTCCCCCGCCCCCGCCTCCATGTTGATTACAGCTTTGACCTGTAAATACAGAACAGTACATTATACTGTATTTATGTGACCAATGATTGCAGGTGCCACTACTTTGAACGTGTTTAACAAATGTACCGATTGCTTTTGCATTGTTGTTTTTATCTGTTGTAAATATTTTCAGTTTGCATGACTGGTAGGAACAACTACTGAAGAATGCAGATATGTCCCGACTTTGCAAGTGCTCTACATACTGTAGCTGCAAGGTGGTCGGTATTGACAATAGTGTCTTTGAGGGCCCATGTCGTTTCTCCCTCAGCGATGTACATAAACCTGCTCAGCAAATAGACTTCTAAATGGCTGCACCGTGTTGTTTGGATGACAATAACTGAGTGGCTGGTGGGTTATGAGTTTTCTACTAATATCTTTGCTAAGTCTGGCTGGTGGCCAGAGGGAAGGCAAGCTTGGCAGACGGCTCCACATCAATATCCAAACTAGCCACCAGGGTCCACACAAATGATCAGGGACTTTAAAGATAGCAGCTGGTAAGTTGATGTGGGCTTTTCACATTCGGCTGAGGGGGTTTAGATTAATTTAAATTATGGGGATTACTTTAAGAGCTACACACATTAATTGATGTTGAGTGTTGGAGAGAAGGGGAGAAAAGGACTGGGGGCAGTAAGCTAATGGGTATATCTGACTTTGATGTGATATAACTTTTGTATATCTGTCCTCCCTTTCTTCTCTTTCTTTCTTCTCAAACAGGACGTTAGTCCATCATAGATTCCCTTACACATTATTGTATTTATGTAACAGATGTCACATGACTGCAAACAGTATTGCTTCCTCGCACTAGCCTGTACTATAGTCTCGAACCTGCGTCCTCTATATTGCCAGCCTGATCTCATGAATCATTTTATACAACATAAAGTAATGCCAGAGAAGTGGTATAGTGTTTACGTGTTGGCAGTCAGCAGGATGTAAAGATTTTACAAATCACCTTTACGACACAAAGTTAATGTCTAATACTAACTACCACACAAGTCATTGCTAATTTGCTTTGTGGAATGGTGAAGATTAACATCTTACTTCTCAACCACAATATCTTTATATTTTCAAGGTACATTACTGTGCGTACAATGTGACCGTCACTGAAATACCTGATGTTAACCAATTACGCCACTGAAAAGTTAGCAATTCGATGGCACGGGTGGGAGTATTTGAGAGTAAACTAACTAAACTCGATTACACTCAACCCTCTGAATTCATGATACCACAGAGACCCCAGCAGTTGAGTTGAGCGCAACTGCGGATCACATTGAGTACTTTGTTGCCCTCCGAGCTCACACAAGTCTCGAACCTGCGTCCGCTGTATTACCAACACATGACTGTCACTGAAATATGAATGAATGAATGAATGAATGAAATTGCAGAGTTTGGATTTATCAACTTAATAGGATGACATTCTTATGCAAAAACAAATCTAAAAGTGACATTTCAACCACATGCAACTTATGAAAATTCAACTATAAAGTGTTCATCCAAGATCCCAAAACTGTAACATACACACAGTACATGCTCCGATGCTTCACTTCCTGGCGAGCTCAAGGCCTCTTGCGTTCGGTTTGAGGGAGAGCCCGCCACAAAGGCTCTCACTGCCCCCAAAGACAGTGTGCTATTGATCACTGTGGCTGACGTGACCAAGGCTTTTAAACGTGTCAACGCCCGCACAGCAGCCAGCCCAGACGGCATCCCACGCCGTGTCCTCAGAGCATGCCCTGAACAGCTGGCAGAATGCCTTCATGGACATATTCAACCTCCCCCTGTTCCAGCCTGTAATCCCCACCTGTTTTAAGGTGACCACAATTGTTCCAGTGCCCAAAAAGACCAAGGTAACCTGCATTAATGACTATCGCCCTGTTGCACATACATCTGACATCATTAAGTGCTTTGAGAGGCTGGTTAAGACCCACATCAACCCACTTCAGTTTGCACACCGTCCCAACAGATCCACAGATGACGCCATTGCTTTCACCCTCCACACTGCTCTATCCCACCTGGACAAGATAGATACTACCTATGTGAGAGTGCTGTTCATTGATTACAGTTCAGTATTCAACACCATAGTCCCCTCGAAGGTCATCACCAAGCCCAGGGACCTGGGTCTTAACACCTAACTGTGTAACTGGATCCTGGACTTCCTGACGGGCAGACCCCAGATGGTGAGGGTAGATTGTATAACCCCCACTCTGACTCCCAACACGGGGGGGCCCCACGGGGCTGCATGCTCAGTCCCCTGCTGTACCCCCTGTTGACCCACGACTGTGTGGCCACGCACAGCTCCAACTCCATCATCAAGTTTGCTCATGACACCTCTGTGGTGGGCCTGATCACTAACAATGATGAGACAGTCTACAAGGAAAGAGTAAGAGGGGGGGGGTGTGCCTTCAGTAGAGTGTCAGCACCAAATGTGTATACCTAGTATTTACAGTTGAACGTGCCTGATGGACATCCTGAAGAAATCACACCCTCGCCATTTCTCAATTCCTTTCCGATTATAATGTGTCTTACGGAATCGCACCCTCACCATTTGTCAATTCCATTGTAATTGTAATGTCTCTCACATCTTGTCCATTGTTGGAAATGATACTTAAAGAGAAGGACAGCACGATATTTTTTGAGTTTCTCGGGTTAGGCACGGTAAATGGACTGCAGTTATATAGCGCCTTATTCCAAAGCACTTCACAATGGCCTCTCATTCATCCATTCACACACCAATGGCGACAAGCTACCATGCAAGGCACCGGCCCGCTCATTGGGAGAATTTGGGGTTCAGTGTCTTGCCAAAGACAACTCAACACGTGGCCAGCCGGGGATCAAACTGCCAACCTTGCGATCATTAGATGCCAGCTCTACCTCCTGAGCCACAGCCGCCCAGGCCAACTTAGACCAATGTGCACCAGTCTCCTGTGTTGTCTTTGACACACAGAGTGTAAGACTTTTATGGTTAAACTTCCATTAGTTTACTACAGTTGATTTATTTGTATTTGTTTCTTTGAAACTATTAAATTGGTTAATTTGTTGGTACTGTATTCTCATTCTTCCTTTGTGCATTAAAATGATGTTGTGCACTAGATAAAGGTTCTGTTAGAACATCACAACATAATCGTTTCCGCTGTAGTATTTATGTGTGGTTGAGGGGGGCAGACAGGTGTGTGTGTGTGTGTGTGTGTGTGTGTGTGTGTGTGTGTGTGTGTGTTCAGTCGATAAGGGCCACTAAACATTTAAGCAACAACTTTATGTGAACATATGTTTACGACAAAGTAAATGGAGATTTTTTTTATTTTTATGTAACCAAAACAAAGCAAGGTCAACTCTTTGGTGGAGAGCAGAGGGTAGCAAGCTTAGCTTATTGTTACCCTAAATAGAAAAGAGCCAAACAAACAATTCACAAACAAGCTCTTCTTTTGCTTGGGTCTTTGAGAGTTTGTTGTTATCATTATTCCACCCTTCCCCAGTTCCATCTTCCCTCACTTAGAGACGGTCTGAAATACGGTTGGGGTCTTGTGGGAGCATCCTGGCTCCTGGTCAGAGGCCTTTTGAGCTGCCAAGCCAACAGAGGCCGTCGCTCCCCTGTGTGGTGCTCTACTGTGACCGTTGGACTCTGGCAGAGAACCACTGATTTACAGCCTTTGGCTAGACGAGCGTTTTTCGAAGGAGGGGCAGTCTGGGATGTCATTTGTTTGGAACACATTTGGCAAAGATGGCCTCTTGGCATCTCTTTGAATTCAGACAGACAGAGACAAAATAAATGTGAGGTATCAAAGACGTGTCAACTGTGAGGGTTTTTGATTCTTCACAGAAGAAGTTGATGGACTAAAGCAATTGTGCTCTTGCTGCTCAACACCCTGCTCAGTACACAGCGGCAACACAGCTTGAGATGAACAGATCTGCTACTGTGTATGATAGTGTAGTACGTGAAAGAAATATTAGAGAGTAGAGTTATTGCTGACACCTCACAAACCCCTCGACCGCTGGTGTATAAACAATCAAATATTATTCCATTGTAGCTCGGAATAAGACACACATCAAGCATGTTGTACTGTATCTGTCAGAGGTAAGAGGTCTCAGTGCGTGTGGGTTTCTTAATTTACATTTCAGACTTTGTCTACTGGACACTTCAAGACATTTCTGTCATTCTGAGATGTCTTTCTGTGGCATACTTTCTAGGTGAAGTTTCTGTCTTGATACTTATAGACAAGGGGAAACTGAAAGCTGCAGTTGAGTGGCAGCATTTTGTTTTGTATTTGTCTCCAAACAGATGCATAGCTGTCATTCTTGGTCCCATTGAAGGCTTCTATCAAAAATAATCTCTTCAAAAGCCTATTCCCATGGACCACGGTTTACTGATACAGCTTTTTCAGGTGTCTGTCAAAATATGCTGCAGAGGGGAATGAATCAAATGCTTCAAACATATGAGTTTAAATATAGAAGGGCCAAGAAACATTATAATTCATGTCATGTATTTCTATGGTAACACAATTGAGGTATCATCATGATTCCACTAGATCATTCTTGAGTCATTTTTAATACTGAAAAACATGTATGTATATGTGTTT
Organism: Nansenia antarctica; assembly: GCF_963989245.1. Classification (NCBI taxonomy): domain Eukaryota; kingdom Metazoa; phylum Chordata; class Actinopteri; order Argentiniformes; family Microstomatidae; genus Nansenia; species Nansenia antarctica. Next base: position 11,968,095 of record NC_137689.1, read on the forward strand.
TCATTTTGATTACATTTGTGTTTATTAATGTCATGTTTTGCTAATTTCACATTGATCAACAAATATCAAGCATGTTGAAGAGGAACATACTACGACAACTGCCCCGGCTTAAATCAAGCTCTCTATGGACAGATAATTCGAGTTTGAGTTATTAATATCCAACCTTTGACTATGCAACCGCTTATCTCAGTACATGGGAGGTACCGGCAAAATATTTAACATTTTCATGTGGTTTGAGAGGCCAACTAAAATGTCTTGTGTGACATTTTCAAGTCAAGTGTTTCTACATGCTTTCAGTATAAATGTAATAGAGGCTAAAATGTTTTTATTCATTTATATATGTTCCTCACCTCAGAAGCCTCACGCCTCACTATGTGTGTATCCTTGGTGGTTGACAGACAGCTCGTTTAGCCAATAAATGTGGCAGCTATTACTACCAGGTTGCTAGCTACCTCTTTGTCAGTTAATATACTACATGCCATTCTTTTCATAAACAAGATGTAGAATACATGGACATATCACTTAAGGTTAGTTTTTTCAGCATATAGTGTGTCCTTCTCCACTGTTGCATGTTGTCAATAAAATCCATGCGCCTGTTCAATGGACATAGGACAATGGTACAGTACAAGGCTCAAACTGTTAACGCTGTTTAAAAAAATTAAGTGTGTTATGGCTTAAGGAATTAACATGTTAACTTTGACAGCCCTAAGGTAGAGGGATGACACCTGTTCTTATTGCTGATACAGTAGATATAGACACATTGTAGGTACACATATGGCTCTTCCCTCATAGTGTACTAATAGTATTACTGTCAAACCTCTAACTGGTCACTGCAAGACATCAACCCTTTGAAGAAAACTATAGGTTATGTTATGTCATTGTGTTTTGTGTGGCAGAACCTAGTGAAATACTCGAGTTTGAGGATGTGTGACAGTTCAATGGATCCAAGCGTACAAGCTAGGATGTCACTATAACCCCTTTCACACATACAGTGCCTTGCAAAAGTATTCACCCCCCTTGGCTTTTTACCTATTTTATTACATTACAACCTGCAATTTAAACATTTTTTTTTAATCAGAATTTTATTTGATGAATCTGCACAAAATAGTGTTAGTTTTTAAATGAAATGAGAAATATATATATATATATATATATATATATATATATATATAAAAAATAATTTAAAAAAATAAAGAACTGAAAATTGGCATGTGCATATGTATTCACCCCCTTTGTTATGAAGCCCCTAAAAACTTCTGGTGCAACCAATTATCTTCAGAAGTCACATAATTAGTGAAATGAAGTCCACTTGTATGCAATCTAAGTGTCACATGATCTGTCAGTATATACACACCTTTTCTGAAAGGCCCCAGAGGCTGCAACACCTAAGCAAGAGGCACCACCAACCAAACACTGCCATGAAGACCAAGGAACTCTCCAAACAAGTCCGAGACAAAGTTGTTGAGAAGTACGGAAAACACAAAAACATAAGTAACATGGAACACAGAGTCAGCGAACGGGGAGGGGGGGGGGGGGGGGGGGTTGGTAGGGACAGGGGAGGTGGTTAGGGGTAGGGGAGGCTGTATGGATATCAGGGGGGTGGCAGGGTTAGGGGAGATGGGTAGGGGTAGGGGAGGCTGTATGGATATCAGGGGGGTGGCAGGGTTAGGGGAGATGGGTAGGGGTAGGGGAGGTTGTATGCGTGTCCAGGGGGGGGGGGGCGGGGGTGGCCGGGATGGGGGAGATGGCTAGGGGTAGGGGAGGCTGTAGGCATGGGAGAACAGGTAGGTTTTGAGGTGGGATTTAAACGTGAGGAGTGAGGGTGAGTCTCTGAGTGGTTGAGGGAGAGAGTTACAGGGAACTATGTGAGAAAGGGGCTTATCATTGCTAACACAATGAGAACTTATTATTAATTCAAACCATAAACACTGGAAGGTATTCAAAGAAAAGTGAAATGCAGCAGACCTGCAATCAATCAAACCTTTGCTTGTGTGTTTGAGTGATGTGTGATTTAACAATTGTTTTCCATTCATTTTGTCATCCTTTTTGTCTTATTGGCTTGTCAAGGCAGATGTATTTGTTCAGCTAAATGTCTCTCAAAAATCAATTTAATTCAACAATAAACCACTTCAATGCAATAACAACTTGATGGCTACTACATGTACGTCTCTACCAACATATGTGTAGCCTTAGGTAGCTGGATGGTGTAAATTAAAGATTTTTATTGCTCTTAAGTGGGTGGAAGGTGTAGTATTGCAAATCCATGTTGAGCCATGAGCTGATTGACTCCAAATATTATGAAGGGGAGTGCCTGTGATATGGCCATGATAATAGTACATGTTTTCAAATCTGGGAATCTCATAATATACAAACATCTTGAAATAAATTGTAAGTTTAAGAACTATCACTCTATGTACAGTTTATCTGACAGTTGAATAAAAACATCTGGTTATGAGCTCTGTCCCCATCAGCTCACAGGAGTGACACCTCTTTCCATGTGTGTTTTAAATTCTGAAGTAAGCTTGACTTGCATCAATCTATAAGCTCACTATCTAAAGTCCTCTCTGAGGGCTGAGATGACAAAAATTGTGTCCAAAATGTATTGACAGTTGACTAAATTGAAATAGTATTATACAATATAGCATTATTGGAATTCAAGTTAGAGTAGGACGTTGGGAGTAAAGCAAGTTGTTATTGTGATCCAGAAAAAGCCAATGACCCCACAACTAACCTTGCTACGCTGATGTAAGAAGTGGGATTGTGCCCTATGAGGTCATCACAGATTTGTGTGGCTGAGACTTGTAGAGGGACTTGTGGAGTTGCCGCGTTAGTAGTGACCCTGCCCTTGGTACTGTATAGCTTACTATGAGCACAGTCAAGACAACATTGGTACTGTGATTAATAAAAACTATTTTGGCAGCATGACTTGCAAATTCAATCCTATAGAAAGAACCAAATAACCACCATTCCCTACAATAGCCAATAGCTAATAGCTAAGTTGGGTTATTTTCCACCTTGAACATTTGAACCGTATGCCAGGGAGGGTACATGTGGATTAGAATATTGCCTGGTTTGAGGTCGGGTATGATGCCACCATGAAAGAACAGGAGCTCGAGCCAGGCCATTGTTATCCATACTGAGATGAAAGGCTAGCCAGCTAATGAACATCTGCCAACCAGCATAAGGACTCCACCAGACACTGGGACCTTGAACTGACCATTGAGCCGAGCAGCTGCTCTGATCCCAAAGATTTTAAAGGATGATGTAAATTGAATATGAAAGTGCAACTGCAATAGTTGGCTACTTGATGAGAAGGGTGTATTATAGATTTCTTCTCATGTGTCTGAAACGCCTACATTCATTAACTTGACCTGCAGCATGCTATAAACCTATTTAGTGATTCTCAAAGTAGTGTCCTATTCTGGAAATTATGCTGGTTGATACTTTTAATGGTTGGAAGTTGGACTTTAATGATGAATCCAGATTATTTTACCAACTATTTTTGTAAGTAATTGGCCTGTTGTAGATGGGTACAGACACTTTTTTGTGAATTTGAGAAACCATTTTTTTGAGAAACGCCACCAGCAATGGGCTGTTAAGCAACAGAGAACAAAGGCTACATAAACACCCATAAATTGTGGGTATGCCAAATATTTCTGCAGTGTTGTATTCCAAATTGATGAATTGTTGACTGATACTTCACAAGTGAGAAAGAAAAGGGATGAAAATGCAAATGTATCCTTTAAAGAGAGTGAAGCACCTATTGTATTTCTCAATGACAAACACATGGTGTGCTTAGTTCAAACAGGACACTCCAAGTCATTGCTAGCTGTCAGTCAAGTGACAGATCAGCTGTTTACACCCAACACAATCACATTGTGCTCTCAATGTCCCGCTATTCACAATGTCAACCACTGGCAATGTCTAAACAACACTACAGTGGATTATATACAGTACATAAGATATTGTCGAAGCCCAAAAAGTGTTGAGTGCAAGATGTATGAGATGTGGACAGTGGTCCACATAACTGCACTGCAAATTAGGTCTGTGATGTATTATGCATTGAAAATGAATAGCCTCGGTATTAGTAGGTAGCTGGCTCGGTTAGAGATTCACATATAGCAATATTAGTAGAGTGAAAATATCCTTTATGGTTAGCGGATGTGCACCTGGGAACTATGGTAGTCCTTAGTAACCAGATGCTAAGGATATCCCTTAGTCATCCTGATCATGTTCAGAACACAAGGATGTGTCATAAAATTAGGGTTGCCACCTTTCAGTCAGAGAAATAAGGGACACCCCTCGCAGTAGGGGCCCCGCTCCTCGGGACCACGACCACCATGGGCCCAAGGGCGGGGTGGGGGCGCCAGTGCTAGTAAATCATAAGTTAAACATCGTTTCAATAAAGCCTTAAGGGCTGCCAAGTTTCACCAAAAGTTTGGAGTGAGATTTTTTGGGCGGTGGAGCGACCCAAAACTGTGCACGTGTGCCCCTCTGTGCCCCTCAAAACCCCAAAACTGTGCCCCTCTCTCCCACACAATTATTTGTGCTAGTTTCCTGCAATTTTACATGTTGTTCATAATAAACCAGCACAAGAAATATAAATAATTGTAACATTTGATAAAACAAGACAAATTCAGACAATACATCATATTTATGTAAGTCTTAATAAACAAATACAGTAGCCTACAGAGTCTAAAAGAAAATTGGGCCCCATCAACAGGGCCCCTTGGTCAGCATTTTTTTGGGAGGGACCCCCAATTGTTGTATTTGAATTGTACATTGTATTTAATAATAATAATAATAATAATAACAATGTTATATTATGTTACATTAGAGAAACAAAAAACAGTTACCAAAACTGTAAAGTTGCAACGTAGGCCTATCATCTCACCCAAATTAAGTGAATATTAAGTGAATTTTAGAAACGGTATGCCATAGTGTCTTTGAGATAAAGGATACAATCCGTTTTCACACTCGTGTTGAATAACAGAAGATTAATGGAGCAGGGAAAACATGAGTGTGAGGACGGAGGAGGATGAGCAAAGTCCCATCATGGATATTTCACTGCCAATCTCTCCTCCATCACCCCGAAAAAGAGAACAGACGATGAAACAACTTGCGATTTGAAAGTACCAGGCTACCAGATACGTACATGCACATATTTTGCAACCAGGGTTGCCAGACGGAATTGACCATTTCCAGCCCAACCAGTCTAAAAGCTGCCGAATCCACCCGTCCAGTGTGACCATAAGGAGTCCAATCTGGCAACACTGCTTGCTACGTTCTAAGACTTACGTGCAGCTCGAGTGAACACAGGTTCTTCCAGCAGCGCGCGCCTCCCGCTTCGATTGCAGACTCAAGTTAACGCGTGTGCAGAAAGATGCCACGAAACTCGTGTCCGGTAGCTTTATTTAAAGGAATTTCTAAAATAAAAGACTTGGCAGCTCTGTATGATATATTGGAGGAATCACGCAATGCGGGTGGATTGAAAATACGGAACAAACAGCGTTCCGTATTGGTTCAAAACGGGACGCATCTTTTAACTGTCAGATACGGAACGATTCCGTATTTTAAGGGACGGGTGGCAACCATACATAAAATGGTAAATGGACTGACTTATATCGAGCCTTATTCCAAAGCGCTTTACAATGGCCTCTCATTCACCCATTCACACACACATTCACACACCAATGGTGGCTAGCTACCATGCAAGGCACCGGCCCGCTCATTGGGAGCAATTTGGCGTTAAGTGTCTTGCCCATGGACACTTCGACATGTGGCCAGCCGGGGCTCAAATCGCTGATCTGCCAACCTTGCGATAATTAGACGCCGGCTCTACCTCCTGCGCCCAGATTATCATACTTACATACATGCTTACTGGAGAAGTCCCTGCTAATGTTGTGTTTTTCGGTACGGGCTGTTCGGCTCGGTACGCTCGGTTCAGTACGCATGTGTACCGAACGATACAGCGTTGTACTGCACGTGCAAAACCTTTTTTTATTTCAAGTAATCTCAGGTGCTCGACGTCATTGACTCGGCTTCTCAGCTAGGTAACATTACATTGATCATACTCGTAAGACTTCACTTTTCAAAAAATGCCAGTCGAGAAAGGACGCTGGCGTTGCTTGTTTTCGCCGCTTCTCCGACGAAATCTAGATATAATTGCAGTATACAGAGTAGATTGTCCTACAAAGACACTTAGATTTAGATTTAGTCATCAAAAAATGTATTAGACCCCTATACTTTCTTTTATTTATTTTTTTGTTTATTTTTTATTTTACTACTCTCTTTTTTACTACTCTTTTTTTTTTTTAATCTTTTCAGTTTGTAAAGCGTCTTTGAGTGTCTAGAAAAGTGCTATATAAGTCTAATGTATTATTATTATTATTATTATTATTATTATTATTATTATTATTGAGCGATCAAGTAATTTGATTGGACAAGAGGCTGCCATGAGCGCTGATCAGTCGTTATGGCAGTGAAACACAGTGAAACTAGAGCTGGAGGGTCCTCCAGCATCCCTTAAATCTAAATCTAAATCAAAGACAGGTGGATCAGACCAAGGCTGTATGCCGGCATTGTTCAACTATGATTGGTTATGCGGCTGGCAATACGTCAAACTTGCTAACTCATTTGAGACGGCATCATCCGAATGTAAATATCACCGGTACAAAAAGAAAGAGTGAAGTGCAAACCCAGCTCCCCATGGCATTTAAGAAACCACTCACTAACAATTCAGACCGGGCCAATGCCATAACAAACGTCATAGGTGTTTTTATAGCAGTGGACATACAACCATACTCCGTTGTTGAGAACATAGGATTTAGACATGTTGAAAGTAATTGAGCCTTGTTACGTAGTTCCCTCTCGTCCACATTTCAGTCAGGAAGTCACACCAGCCCTTTATAAGAAAGTACAAACTACAGTTGTCCACAACCTATCCAAGGCATCTGCTATCGCTGTAACGACCGATGGGTGGACAGCTAGGGCCACCAAGTTATTGAATAGTAATTGCACAAATCACACCCGACTGCCACTGGAACATGCAAAGCCACGTCCTGCAAACTCGCCCCATTTAGGTACAGCACAGAAGCACACATCTGGCAGAGGTACTAAAGGAGATAATGTTAGAATGGAAGTCGGAGAGGCCAGGAAGCACAATTCCAGTCACAACAGAAAATGCTAGAAATATTGTCAGTGCAATCAGTGAAGCTGAACTGGGCCCCCAAATTGGATGCTTTGCACACACAATTAATTTAGCAGCACAAAAAGTAACAGGAATCAACCAGGTGTCCAGGCTGCTAGGCAGAGTCAGAAGTGTTGTGTGTTTCTTCCACCATTGCACAACAGCTGCAGATACAGTATATTGCAGAGAAAATACAATGAATGTCAGTACAGTACACGCTGGCAAGTCCTAATGTGATGTTGAAAGCTGCTTATGTGAAGTACAGTACAGTTCAAGTACAGTTCATTTTCTAAATGCGGCACCTTAATGGATGTTTATTTTATTATACTCTTTATTGGTTCATTTGTCATTGTCTTTAGTTATAGACCTTGTTATGTGCAAGTTTGTTGCTTTTATAGTTGAAAATGTTTACTTTTATTGTTATATACCTCCTCAAATGTTAACATGTTATTTTATTTATTTAGTGTGTGTATGTGTATGTTCATCTTGCCCCCCCCCGCCCCCGTCAATTAAACACCAGTCTATTGAAAACACCCGTCACTTGAAAACTCCTAACCCCCGACAAAACGTGTGAGGCGGGCACACGTGTGAGGAGGGCACAAAAAGTCCTAGGGCCGGCCCTGGGAGGATCAGTGGAGGATGTCAAAACCAGAATTGGAAAATCAAGGAAAAGAATCTACATCTTAAACAACATCATACACAAAACATCACTCAGGACCAAAATCTTCAACTCAAATGTAAAATGTACTCTACCTTACGCATCTGAAACCTGGAAGACAACCACCAATATATTAGACAAACTACAGACATTCATTAACAGCAGCTGCCTCCGACGCCTCCTGGGAATCTGGCCCAACGCCACCTCAAACAGCAACCTGTGGGAGTTCACAAGACACAATAGAAATCCAAATCAGGAAGAGAAAATGGAACTGGACAGGCCACACACTCAGAAGACCAAACAAATCAATCACAGAGCTGGCTCTAACATGGAGCCCACAAGGCAGGAAGAAGAGGGGCAGACCTAGAACCACTTGGAGAAGATCCACAGAACAGGAGATGAAGGCAGAAGGGCTGTCATGGCAACAACTGGATCGGAGAGCACAAGACCGGAGAGGATGGAGGCGTTTCATCGATGTTCCCCAGGGAATTTAAAGGCCTATGTGTAAGTAAGTGTCTAAATACACTGTGTTTTGAAGCTAATATACAATATCAAAGAGAGGACAAAATGTGAGGGGGCTACAATAAGGTGGGTGCTGCCTAAACTGTTGCAAGGGGGGGGGCTGTGCCGCATATCACATATTAAACAAGCAATTCCAGTGACTTTTGACAGAAGAATAACAGTGTTAGTGGGAGTGAAAAGCATGAAATGATCGGATTTCAGGTTTATGACACAAGGCCTATGAACAGCTTTGGATATATTTGTCAGTATTTCAGCCCCAACTCATTCAATCATGCACTACAATCTAGAGTAGTAAGTGTCTACAACAATATTGTCACTGTGCACCAAGAACACCTTGCATTTGGACTATTTATCCAGATTTTGCACCAGTTTACAGTTTTTCTCCATTATACAAAACAATGTAAGTATGCTCACAGGTCTGAAAACTTGAAGCACATGTATCCACAACAAGACTCCAGACTAATAAACTCTAAGCACAATTCCATTGTTTTCACTCAAATAGCAATTATAAATCACATTTTTGCAAAGCTCTAAGCACAAATTGCATCATTTAGCACATGTTATTCACCAAGAAAACACTGGCCTTCAACATGTCACACACTAATTACCAATTGGTCTCACCCACTTTTCACCTGTTCAAACTCAATTGTCAAAACAATTCAATTATGCGTCAGAGCATAAAAGAGGCCTCAGATGACCTGCACTGTGTTGGGGGGGGGGGGGGGGGGGGGGGTGGAGCAACTTGAAGAACAGACAGGAAGAGTGGGAGCAGGAGGAGGAGGAAGACGATGAAGAAGAAGAAGAAGAAGAAGAAGAATACAGTAATTATAGTAATGCAACTTTATGGTTTCTAAATGTAACTTATAGGCTTCAGCACTATTTTAATTTGGTTAGTGATACTTTCCACAATTTCACTGTCAGGGATCTCATATTTCCTTTCTGGCCACCTCCCTTAGGGTTAGGGTTAGGGTTGTTCAAAGTAGAATTAACATTAACAAGAAAAATACCATACCCATACATTATTTGTGATGTATTAGAGCATTTATTAGATCTACTACACGATGCAAGAATACACTAATCCCCTAGAAAATGTTGGGCGAGATCTGGTCTTGTGGTGGTTTATATGGGCCTGACTTGGTCAGAATGTGGGGGCCCATTCTTTGGTGAGCTGGCAATTTGATGAGCCAGTTTTGGTATGAGGAATGTACCTGATATGTTCCTGTAGTGGAAATGGGCCATCTTTGGTCTGAGTATGGTTGACCAGTGCTGGGGAACAAAGTTGTACCTTGGCCACATCCACATGTCTTGCCTTTTTATTTGCAAAGATGATCAGGAATGGCAGCCAGAGCTGTCTCCCCTCTGGCCCTGGAAATACCTGGGCCACATCCGGATTCCAGTGAAATACAGACATGGGCCAGATCTGGGCTGTCATTAGTTTGATGACAGGGTTTTAACTTCCTTCAAATTTCCCCAACCATAGCTGGAGTGTGGTAACATTATGGCAAACAACTTTGGTTCATATATACTGAGCCCCTCATACTATGACTCAGGTTCGACTCCTAGGGCCGATCGTTATGTGCTGTCACCCCTGCGACTACCTACTGTCTAAATAAATGTTCAAAAAGGTATTCCTTGAATGGTATTCCTTTACCACTCTCATTTTAAAAAATCCATAATCCAGTGTTATTCACTAGCTTTTTTTTTCCTCTATTGCATTTGTACACATGTTCAAACATTTCTGCGGTTTAAGATAGAAAAGGCAGCCTACCCACTTTAAAACTTGAAGTGGCAAGGGTATAAATGATGTTTGGCAATTCTGGGCTTGCAGTTCATAGGCATAATGTAAATAGAGGCTTACCCAGAGAGATGGGGAAGGACTTTGAGGTAAATTGTTCTTAAAAGTCACCTCTTCCATTGGGCTTAGCAGCAGTGGGTTAGTGGAAGGAGACCTGGGGGATTAGAGCCTAGACAAGATCGCTGGGTCAGTTTGTAGTGCCCAGGCCGGGGGTCTTATTGGCATTAGTTGTGAAGCACCCATGCTCAGACAGTGAGGTTCATCTGCTCCACCATGCTAATCTCCCACCCTCCCAACAAATCTCTCCAGTTTAGACCAAGTGGTAGAGAACTAATGGCAAGTCTGTTCCATTACCTTCGCCAGGTCTGTGGAGCATTATCCTGCCTCTAGGAGAGAGACAACTCTTAACCCGACTTATGTGGAGGTGAAAGAAAATACTGAAAAGAGGATTTTTTTCTTATCCTTTTGTCTGCCATTGTGTGTCATTGTACATTCCTGTTTGTCTGTACTTTCTCTTCGTCTGTCTGTGTATGTGCATGTGTGTGCAGGTGTACATGCATGCCTGTGTGTGCGTGCGCGTGCGTGTGTGCGTGCGTGCGCGCGTGCGTGTGTGCGTGTGCTTTCTTGTGTATGGTTCATAACAAAGGGGAGTCTGCATGGTGGGGATCCTCCAGGCGTGACAGCCACTCTCAGACCACAGGGAGGAGGGGATGGCTGTTCACAGCTTGAGCTATTGAGCTCCTGCACAAGCGTATAAGCACCTTTCAGCTCCAGCTCTTAGGCTTTGCTCCACTCTCAGCCCAGGAACATTACAATGGATAGGAGACCGAGAGCCCAGAATGTGCGTCAACAAAATCAAGGACACTTTCGTTCTTTCATCCTCTGTATGCGTATATTCCTTCTAAGTCAACACCCTCTTTAGATGAGCAGAATATGAACGTCTATAATTAGAAGGTGAGATACAACTGATTCGATCAATAATGCACCTGGCTCTGCTTTGACCAAGTGTATTGCCATGCCAATATTATGCCATGACCAAGGTATATACAATGACAGACATCACTTTTTCTCTGCATCCCGGTGTGGAAAGCAGCAGTGAGAGCAGCATTGTGTTGCAGTGTAATGGATCGGCAGTTCTGACTGCACCATCCCACAGAGCCTGTATCTGCTCACCGGCCTGCCTTGATCATGAGCAGGGGTGTTGTACATCAACCACGCAACAGTGCAGTAGACAGGCAAGGGAGGCTGTAGAGGAGAGGAGCCCAAGGATCCATACCCAGATTCCTGGCCCTTGAAGTCAGTATCTGTTTCTTCATCACTCCTGCAAACTAATGCAGGAAGAAGTGTGTGTGTGGGTGTGTGTGTGTGTGTGTGTGTGTGTGTGTGTGTGTGTGTGTGTGTGTGTGTGTGAGAGAGAGAGACATGTATATACTATGATTACTTGAGGTTTGATTTGTGACCCACAATCACAAGTGAATCAGTGTTGAACCCACAATCACTCGGACTATGGATTATTGGGGTACATGTAAATGCAGTCAGTGACAAGCTAAAGATGTTGGCTCAAGAACAAGTTACACTCATGGACGATTAGCATCGTTATGAGTGTACCGCTTGGTACAAAGACACAAAGAAAAGCAACTGGTGGAAAGCTGAAGATGTTTCTGTTCATTCCCATCTGATGACCAGAGGGAAATCATTTCTGCTGAAGGTTACCCCCAGCCTGTGGGACATTGATCATCTGCTCACCTATATGCTCATTACCGTAGATGAGGGAACACTCAGTCAACACAGCACAAAACCTGCTTATACCAGACCCATGAGACTCAACATTAGAAGTGGTATTATCAGCCTTTCCACAGCATGCACAAACACACACACACACACACACACACACACACACACACACGCACACCAAATAATACCAAGGGAACCACACATCTCATAGAGTTGAAGCCAGAAGTTCACATACACCTTAGCCAAATACATTTAAACTCAGTTTTTCCACAATTCCTTTAATCCTAGTAAACATTCCCTGTCTTAGGTCAGTTAGGATCACTATTTTACGAATGCGAAATGTCAGAATAATAGTAGAGAGAAGTATTTATTTGAGCTTGTATTTCTTTCATCACATTCCCAGTGGGTAAGAAGTTTATATACACTTAGTTAGTATTTTGGTAGCCTTGACTTTATTGTTTAACTTGGGTCAAACGTTGTGGGTATACCACAACACCTATAACCCTCATAGTCACACGAGTATGATCAACACCGTCTGACAGATGGCAGGCTTCAAGTCAGCAGCAGTAAGGCGAGAGACTCCCTATCTGCGACCGACCACTGGGCGGCCCACGAGTTAGAGGGAGTGAAAGGGCGAGAAGAAACTAAGCACTTCAGCACAGTCAGGTAGTCTCAGTAGAGGGGTGGATTAGGAACTTCCAGTATTCTCTCCCTCTACTTCCCCAATGCTAAAATTGTATTGTATTTAATTCTGCGTTGTATCCCATTGACTCGGTATGAGCAGGAGTACAGTAGCAGTTACAAAGTTTGAGTGTCAGAACTAGGGATGTGACAGAAGCATAACCCGAGTCAGCTCAATATCACCACCATTGTATTTAGAAGGAGGGCCATGCCAGGAAAGAAATATCTAAACTGTTAAAATCCAGGTCACCGTAACACTAGTCATACCACGCCCAGATGTCATTGGGCGTAATGTGACGATAATCAAATAACCCTCCTCCTTCCCTGTCTGTTTATAATAGCATCTTAATAGAATTGTTACAATTTCAAGATCACACATGGAAGCATGCACTCAAGGATTTTCACGACTACCACAGCTTTTTTTGGATAGCCAACATCTCCAAGTCACTCCGTCCTCAGGCACAATTAAGACCTGCTCCCAAAAGGCCTCACTGTTGCTTTTCACCTCGTTGTGGTGAATCGAAACTGTACCTTACAGTTATGAACGGCTTACCCATTTCCAACATAATGGGTTGCTTATATAAGCAGGAAGACAATAACAGTTATTTGCATGATCAATGCGTGAATTACATGTGACACGTACATGTGAATACAAGTAGGATACAATACAACCGTTTATTTAGAGCTTGTTTTCAATGAACATCGTATGATGTCTCCTGCTGTGTGCGTGTATGTATGTAGGGTACAGTCTGTGTAAAGGCCAGTGATGTTGATAACAATACCGAAAGTGTGCAGTCAATGTGTAATGATGTGGATAATGGATGAGACAAACAAACTCTTGTGTGTGTGTGTGTGTGTGTGTGTGTGTATCTGGAGGGCTTATGAAGTGTACCTTACTGTCTTACTGTTATGGATGACTTACCCGTTTCAACCGTAATGGCAATATCCATAACATAGGCAGACAGGCTATACATTTTAGCTTGATCAAAGAGATTACATGTGAATAGAAACCTGTCTGTGAAGACACATACCCTACATCAAACCCACATTTAGGAACACAAGCTTATTACATTTGTTTTACTCAAGCCACAATTTTGCTGTCAGACGATTAGAACCATCGAATTGAATCTACCTGTATATAGGCTACAGTAGCCTGCAGGTATGTGTGTCTTGATTGATAAGTTTATGATATTCACACGCAAGACATATTCGACAATACAGATATTTGGAACCATTTTGTGACTAATTCGAGACAAAATGAATATTCATTTTGAATGTGGTTTGTATAGTGGAGCATTTGTTTGTGGACTGTGCTCTGTTTTCGTGTTATATTGACGCGTCACATTTTACTACAGGTTACACCGATAATGTCTGTAAATATGTTATATTCAATATATTAATTCATATTCAATAAGTTCTTTAAAATACAAAATGTGATATCCTAATGATTCTTAAGTCCTGACTGAACACAAATAGTTCCACTGTTACACATTAGTGATTGACAAATGGGATTTCATTAAAATCTCACTCAGAGTGTTTTATATTGTAAGGTATAGTGTCTTTAAATCCATGTAAATCACCACATTGAGAAATAAAGAAATAACAAGAGCCACAGTCTCAGTACAGTTTATCAGACTATCCACAGGCATACTGACAGTTCTCTATAGATGGTAAATAACACACTAGAGCAATTGGATATGGTGACATATATGATGGAATATCATTGCACGTTAATAAGTTATTACTTCAACAACAATAACAGTTATACAGAAAATGTCCCCAGGAACTGAACTGACAGAGGCACAATCACGTTTTGGCAAACGTCTTCATTTAAATGTCTGGGCAGCAGGGAAGGCTCCATGCCAGTATATTTAAAATAATGACACTGATAAATATGAATAGACAAACAATGGCTTACTAAAGCTGCAAGTGTAGAGCATTCGACTATCACCCAACTGTAAAGTAGTATTGGTTGGGATGGTAAATGGAGAAAAATGGCGTACCCTCAGGTACATTATTGCTTTGTTGCTCATTAAACTTGCATTGTTCGAAGTGTTTAGCTGCTGAGCTCCAGAATGCCATTGACACAGCCATGCCTCGCAATGCATGAGGCAAACAAGTTTACTGCCAACTCTAAGCTGCGATATTGGCACTGTAATGAACATAGTGAAAATGTAAAGCAGAGGAGATGAAAACGGAAATTGGCACGTCAGTGTTGAATGGCAAGTCCCTGACGCACCAAGGCCCTTTCCCCTTAGAAGACATTTCTATGAAGCAGTCCTGAGTGATCCATCAGGGGTTCAACATATTTGATTTCTAGAGCTCTGCTCCTAGAATAAAACTACAAGTGGAGGAATATGGGGGGAGGTAAGTGGGGGTATGGAGACAAGAAAAAGTATACATCTCAGATATTTAATTTAAGCAATGATCAATGTTGCGCTTCGGGGGGGAAATTGTGTTATGGTATATGGGCAATGCCATTATGTCGAAGATTATGTGTTCTTCAGATTGAGTTAATTCATTTCCCCCCATTGTTGATGACTCAAAGGCGCTCCCAAGGGAGCAGCCCTGAGAATTGATTTCTGACAATCCATGATTCACCTCCCCAAGTCCCCCACTTCTCTGACACTCCTGCAAATCAAGTTAAAGGCGGAGCGTCTGACAGCTCCTCACATCGCATTCCATATAAACAGCCATTATTTCTTCAGAAAAGTATTTTTGTCTTGCACAAGGGTTGAAAGCAAACGTATCTCGCTAAATATGTGCTGCAGTGTAGAGGCACACAGAGTGGAACTTTGAAGCTGGGGGGGATGAGGGAGATGGGTGGGAGGGGGAAGGATGAGGTGGGAGGTGTCTTGTCTCCAATGTAATTCTGTATTTAACAATATTTTCAATTGCACGCAATTCGCACAAGGTTACACATGATTACTTGATTACGTGTTCTCTTGAAGAAGGACATAGAACTAGTCAATAGTTTCATACACTACATGGTGCAGTCATGATGTGTGTTCACATGCACTTGTTAAATGCCAATAGATTAAAAACATTAATGAGCTCAGAGTAAATCTGAGACTGAACGTAAAGGCTGATTCATGCTTCATGGCCAATAGCGCAACCAGGGATCTGTGTAGGTTTGCGAAGGTCGCACAAGGGTGTCGCATACCTTTCTTGATGCCAGTCCAGACGAAAAAATTATTTCATGAAAATTTTTTCAATACATCAACACCTAGTGTACAAAAGTGCCATGGTGCACAGGCTGCGTGTAGTCTATACAGAGGTATGAATTACAGAGTGCTTGCAATAGTTTTGCGCATACTATCAGCACAAGTGACACAAAAACATATAGGGGCCTTAAGAATCGGGCCATACAGCAGACAAAGTTAATCACCCATTGGTTGCATTTAGAATGTAACAGAGTCATATTTGATAGTCTGGGGTGTAGATTGAATGACAAGACATTTTGATGGATAAATGGCATAAAAATGGTTGACGCTAGTCAGTTTTATATTTCTGACACCACCATTCCACATCTGAGTGTTTGAAAAATGAGCTCCACAGAGGCGAGTAGGGGCTGGTGAGATTGCAGTTCATAAAGGGAACAGCACACTGGGGTGAAATTCCACTGTAGGTTATGGATTTTCCAATACCTCACTGATAGATCACACTAATATAACCTCAATAAAGAGTTTGAAAACAACTTTATGGATGTTTTCCTTCTTTGGACATCTATTTCTTTCTTGACTGTCATCCACAGGTAAATATGAAATTAACAATTTATTGGTTCAATGTTGCACCAGCATAAAGCAGTGTTGCATTTACAGTTAGGTCCGTAAATATTTGGACAGTGACATAATTTCCATAATCTTGGCTCTGTATGCCACCACAATGGATTTGAAATGAAACAATCAAGATGTAATTGAAATGCAGACTTTCAGCTTTAATTCAAGGGGTTGAACAAAAATATTGTATGAAACGTTTAGGATTTGCAACCATTTTTATACACAGTCCCCTATTTTCAGGAGCTCAAAAGTAATTGGACAAATTAACATAATCATAAATAACATTTTGATTTGTAATACTACCAATTAATACTACCAATTAATACTACCAAGCCTGAAGTCTGGAACCCATGGACATCACCTATGCTGGGATACTTTGCCAGGCCTTTACTGCAGCTGTCTTCAGTTGTTGTTTGTTCGTGGGTCTTTCTGCCTTTAGTTTTGTCTTCAGCATTTGAAATGCATGTTCAATCGGGTGGAGATCAGGTGATTGACCCGCCACTGCAGAATATGCCACTTCTTTGCCTTAAAAAACTCCTGGGTTGCTTATGCAGAATGTTTTGGGTCATTGTCCATCTGTATTGTGAACTTTGCTGAATTTGTCTGAATCTGAGCAGACAGAATATCCCTAAACACTTAAGAATTCATCCGTCTGCTTCTGTCTTCTGTCACATCATCAATAAACACTAGTGACCCAGTGCCATTGGAAGCCAGGCTTGCCCATGTCATCACACTGCCTCCACCGTTTTTTTTCCGGATGATGTAGTAAGCGTCGGATCATGAGCCGTTCCAAGCCTTATCCATACTTTTTTCTTCACATCCAGGTTTCCTTCTGCAATTGGCCATTCATCCCTGTCACTCACCATTTCCTTCCCATCCTGTCAAATCAGCGGGCTGTCCATCTGCCAATCAGAAGGCTGTCCGTCTGTTTAAATGTTCCACCAAATTGTCAGTCGGCTTGTTTTGTGTTTTGGGTGTGGGTGTGGTTGTGTTTTGTTTGCCATCGGCTCTTAGTCTCTTAGGGTGTGTTTTCACTAGAACATTTGCTTCACTTGGAATCGGAGTTTAGAATAAAATTCGCTTTGCTCTGCTTCGTTTGGAGCTGTGAGAATGCGCATTCGAAGTCACTCCCGGAGCAAACACCCGACGGATGCTCCGCTTGAAAAGGGTGGTTTCGCTCAGATTAGAAACGACGCATCGAGGCTGTCCATAGTAAATTTTCTATTTTTCTGACCAATCAACTACCACGTCTGTTGCTTCGATTGCGTATGTTACTTCGTTTACATAAAGGGCTGTGAGAACGCAAATCATTGCAAACTCATCCACTTGCTCCGGCTCATGATTCGGACTTTCATGTGAGAACATGACCTATTAGTCTCTTAGTGTTAAATGCTCTTAGGTTCATTGTGTTAAGTGTCTAGTACGTACAACCGATTCAGTAGCTTTCTTTTGTTATTGTTGAACTCGGTTTGTCTATTAATTTGCTTTATATAGAACATTAGTTTATTTTGCTTCGTTTTTTTGTCACACATCACAGGAAACAGGTGAGTAGGTGAGATACCTTTGGGTATACATTTTACATCACATAGACTCACCTCTGTTATACACATTAGGCAAAGGAGCGGAGGGTTTGGTAGGGTTTCACTTTATTTTTTATTTCTCTTAGTTAACACCGCTCATAGCCTACCTTGTCCTGTCGCTTGTGTATTGTAACCTCACCACCATTATTGTTAATAAATGATTACACTTTAGCTCTATTTGTTGTGACTTCTTATTAGTTCCCCCCACAGTAAGCTGGGGTACATATACACGTTTTGTTTCAGCTCCCCCTACACCCCCTAGACCTAGAGCAGTAACAGCTGGGAGTCATAACACTGCCAATTTCAGCCATAAGTCACGGGAGCCCCTTCCTCCCCCCCAACCTCTCAAATAACTATATAGGTTTGTATATCTCATGCTCTCATCCTTTTTCCACTTCCGTTGCCACCTATGACCTGACCCCTCACTATGAACTTCTGACATTCCAACCCACTGGAAGATCCACCTGCTCCCCTCGAAAGGTTGCTTTAGCCATCTCATAAACAGCACTCAATCCTGCTGGAGTGGACTTTCCTCCCAGGAGAAACCCACCACCTATCAATCCACTGGACTCTAAGGACTAGTTCCTGAATCTAGATTAAGACTTAGAGGAAAAAGCAATAGAGTTGTAAAGCCACAAGGTTAAGGACCTTTTCAGTTTAGATCTGGTGCAGAAGAATTTATGACACCCTCTGCTGTAAATATATGTATTAGGGCTGTCTATCTATTAAAAACAACATGTTGATTAATTTTCTTCTATTAGTTGATGAATTTATAAATTAAGCTGATGTGGAAATAGATATTTATTTATTTTACCTTGCAATTTAGATGGTCAGCGATCTACAAGATACAAGTAACCAAAGGTACTACTTAGGAGCCTAAACAAAGAGTGGGGGAGTAGAAGGGCACTTTACAAGTTAAAAATGACATTTTCACATCAAAGGTGTGAATTGCTATTCCGATCCCAATTCCCATAGATTAAGATAAAAGGGTGCAAATTGCTTAAACCTTAATCTATTCATATTTACAATCCTAGTATTTATTGAAAGCTAGAATATGTATTTTGAGTGTTAAGTACAGAGCTGTAAATACTTTAAATTGGGAGAGTACTCATCCCTTGCTTTGTGTGTGTGTGTGTGTGTGTGTGTGTGTGTGTGTGTGTGTGTGTGTGCGTGTGTGTGTGTGTGTGTGTGTGTGTGCGTGTGTGTGTGTGTGTGTGTGTGTGTGTGTGTGTGTGTGTGTGTGTGTGTGTGTGTGAGTGTGTGTGTGTGTGTGTGTGTGTGTGTGTGTTTCAATCACCTCTCTGCAGGTTTCCCCTGATCCCTCTCTACGGAGACCTTGACCAATTTTCCATTTGTTTATGTGCACACCTTGTGTGAGTCCGGAGGAGGCAAAACATGCGCCAGGAAAAACATATGGTACTGCTGGGACAGAGGCACCTGCTGTTGGGCCACAGAGGGCAATTTCAAAATCATTAGGAATTAAAGTAATTTAATGACTCCACAAACAAAGCAAATTAATTTCCTGGACGGTCTCCCATACTCCACATGCTCCCCTGTTTTATGCATCTGTGTGTCAGTTAATGAGAGAGAGAGAGAAAGAAAACACCTATGTACACATGTCAAAGACATCTTTCTATGGTTCGCATGACAAACACATCCACAAAGACAGGTGGTACAATCAGGAAAAGCTCACTAAACAGGCTAAGAATGATCATGTGTAACACAAGGTTAGTTCACTTCAATAGTGGGGTAGTCCTCACTAGTAAGATGTATTCTTTTCCCATCACAGTCTTCACTGCGGGAGAGGGTCTGGCGACAGGGGTCAGCGACCAAGGGGCATTGGCACGGTGTTCTCGGATAGCTCTGGGGGGACGGTGTTCTCTGACGGCTCTGGGGGGACGGTGTTCTCTGACGGCTCTGGGGGGAACACAAAGAACAAGATGAGAGGCTGTAAATGTCAATAAGATGGGACTCATTCACTCACGCAATGAAGTAAGTACTTTCCTTCAATAAAGCTATAACAAGCGTTGTATGAGGGTCATTAGTGATGTCTGGGTCCGGCGGTCTGGTTCTGCCACTCTGTGTCGGGGAGCTGGTTTGTCGACCTCGATGTGGCCTCTCCGCTGCATCAGGCGTGGGGACATAGACAGCAAGGAGCAGCAACAGAACCTGTCCATCCCCTTTTTGTCTCTCATTAGCATGTTTGGATTTTTCAGGGTGTTCCGATGTAAGCTGGATGAACCAAATGAACTAGTCAACATGTTATTATGATTTACATGTCACAATGTGTGGTACACTTTAGCTAGCCGGGCTAGCTATCTGAACCTGCAAATGAGAACGAGATTTGTTTCTTGGTGGTGTGGTTCGATGTACTATCCAAAGCCCAACCTTCCAGTTTGTCAGGGAAACAAGATGTGTCATAACTCCACTAATCACGGTCTGTCCTCAGACTGGACTTAGACTTAACATAAAAATAATAGTTTATGTCCCAAGTTATCAATTGTACACTTTTTAGTACATTATGGGGGTACAATTGATGACTACTACACATGCTACATAGATCATCTTCCACAGGGAAAGTCTTTTTTTTCACTATAGTTCTTCTTACCAAAGACCCTAACCTTTTCTGTCACCTTCCTACATGCAGCGTTTAAAAAATAAAAAAAAATCCTTGTATGCCTGCAGCATGAAGATGTAATGCTCAGGAAAGCCAGATGCCACTATAATGAGCTTCTCCTCCATGAGATATCTATGGTACCGGTGAAATGCTTGCCGAAACAGTGAGAACCAAAGCGTGCAATTTAACTAAATTATGCTCTTGTTCAGGGATCTTTAGGAGACAAACCTTTCTGTCTTCTTCTATGAAGGACTCGGGGAGGATGATTGGAAAGCATGCTCCTTTGCGTAAGCATTCAGCGCCTGCTGCAACCGTTCAAAAATCCATTTTCAACCACAAATATCAGGGGTCCTTTAATGTTCAGCCAAACACCCTCCTGTGCTCTGTCACATGCTACCAGAGAGAGAGAGAGAGAGAGAGAGAGAGAGAGAGAGAGAGAGAGAGAGAGAGAGAGAGAGAGAGAGAAGGGACAATTTGATTGCTGAGGGAAATTAAAGTCTGTCAAACCTATGAACTCCTCACATTGTTTCTTCTTTATTAAAATAAGACTTCAACAAAAGTATAGTAATTAACATCAACAGCACACTGGCCTCTCCCTAATTAAGTAAACAAATTACCTTTTTAAAGGGGCAATCTGGGATTCAAACAATAACAAAACGGTCACCCTGACACTTTTTGGGTAAACAGCAGAGGGATGGGACTGGAGAAATATAGCTACTATCCAATTAATCGATTGAGCTACGGATGTGAGGACTGACGAACCATGAGATCAAAATTATAGTATATTCCGTATGTACGTGCCAATATAGCTGAATTATACGTTCACATAGAATATATTCTTTGGTCTGCAGAAACGACTCTATTCTATTCGATTTTGTTCCCCATTTCATGTTGTTATTTCTTCATGTATGAGCATCATGGTTATGGATGTCGGACATGAGGGAGCAAACAGATGTGCATGCTGACTTTACACCTAATAGGCATATGGGTGAGTCACAACAAAACATTAATAATTCCCCCCACCTCCACCCTTCTTTGCAACATCTCCTACTTGCTCCACTTGTTTGTGGGTGCAAAGCAAATGGGTTTGAGTACGAGATGAGGTTTAGGCTAAAGCTATTGAAAGTGAGGAAAGCGATTGAGTCAAGCAGTAATTCATGAATTCAAATCATAACTGCTGCACAACATTAAGCATTTTAGCTTAAATATTTTTAGGGTTTGGGGCTGTTTGAATTCTTCAGGGAGTTTGTCCCGGGAGCATGCGGCAGGGTGCCTGAAAGCTGCTGCACCGTGTTTTGTTTTCACTCTTGGAATGATTAGCTGATTAGTCTCAGCTGACCTTAGGGGCCTTGTGGGAATATAGGATGGGAGGAGATATGATATGTATTTTGGTCCAAGTCCATTTTGTCATTTGTATGTAATTAGGAGGATTTTGCAATTGTCTGAGAAACTGGTAGCCAGTGCAGGGATCTCAGGATTGGTGTAATGTGTTCAAACCTATTTTTGTTAGGAACCTAGCAGCAGCATTTTGGATGAGCTGCAATTTACAAACAGCTCCTTTAGATAGGCTTGTTAGTAGACCATTAGAATAATCAAGTCTATGCAAATGCATGGATGAGTTTTTCAAGGTCTTGCTTGGACATGAAACCTCTCATTCTTGTTATGTTTTGCAGGTGATAGTAGTCTGATTTAGTTAGAGTTTATGTGGCTGTTGAAGTTTAGATTGTTTAGGGGTGGCTGTGGCGCAGGAGGTAGAGCCACATGTCGAAGTGTCCTTGGGCAAGACACTGAACCCCAAATTGCTCCCAATGAGTGGGCCGGCGCCTTGCATGGTAGATTGCCGCCATTGGTGTGTGTGAATGGGTGAATGAGAGGCCATTGTAAAGCGCTTTGGAATAAGGCGCTATATAAATCAGTCCATTTACCACTTAGATTAGAGTCTGTGTTTTAGTTTGAAGAGAGAGAGAATCAAGTTTTGCACTGACTTGCGATCTTTTGTCAGGTGCACCGAATATAATTATCTCTGTTTTGTCCGTGTTTAGTTGGATAAAGTTTTGTGTCATCTAGAATGTCGTGGTCTACAGTGTCAAAGGCAGCGCTAAGATCTAGTAATACCAAAACTGAATTCAGAGTCAGTGTTTACACGAATATCATTAAGGACCTTAATAAGGGCTGTTTCAGTGCTATGTAGGGGGCGAAAGCCTGATTGATAGTCATCAAAGAGATTATTTAGGGTCAAATAATTGCTAAGTTGTTCGTGGGCAACCATTTAAATAATTTTTCCTGTACAGGAAAGTTTTCATATGGCGTGAGCTTAGAATGATAAGGTTCTATCTCCGTTTAGGGTAGTTCAGAGATATTGAGCGTCAAAGTTTTTACATTCCATTATGTTTTGTGAGATGGAACCTTTGTATTTTATTAATTACTAACTAAAAAATGTCAACATTTAAAAAATAACACCACACAGGCATTAATAAACACCTAATGGATCAGATTATGTAAAAAAAAACTCAGTTTTGACAAAAATGGAGATAGAACCTTATAATTCTAATGTCACGATGGGTCTGTAGTTGTTTAGTACAAATGGACCTAGGCCGTTCTTTTTTTAGTAAAGGCTTAATAACTGCAGTTTTCAGGGCTTCCGGGAAGATTCCTGATGAAAGGGAAGTGTTGATTATTTGTATTTGTTCACCTGCTATGCAGCTAAATATGTTTTTAAAAAGGCTTGTTGGCAGGACATCAAGGGCACAGGTGGATGGTTTAAGACGTAACATGATTTTATCTAGGGTCTTGTAATCAATGGTTGTAAATTGTGACATGGTTGTTATGTCTGCCCTATTTGGGGTTGTTAATGGGGACATGTTTGTCATTCCTGAATCAGAAGAGCTAATGCCTTGTCTAATGGTTTCTATTTTATTGTTAAAAAGGATGCAAGCTCATTGCATTTACTAGTCGAGTGAAATTCCTAAGCAATGGGTGTTGCGGGATTTGTTAGTCTCTCAACAGTTTTGAAAAGGATGCGGGCGTTATTGATATTGTTGTTTATGATCTTAGAGAAAAATGATTGTCTGGTGCTTCTTATTTCTAAGTTATATATTTTTTTTTATAGATATCATAGTGGACTTGAAGGTTTGTTTTTCTCCGTCTGCGCTCTGCTTTACGGCATTCTCTTTTTTGGGTCTTTATGGATGGGGCGGTTCTCCAGGGAGCTTTTTGGTTACCAGAGATGCATTTGGATCTTATCGGTGCAATACCATCAATGGTTTTTATGAGTTTTAAGTTGAAATCGTGTAGAAGGTCATTTACTGAGGTTGAAATAGACGTTTTTGGGGGGGCTAGGGGAAAAGGCCTGTGTGAACAGTGCATTGGTCTTTTCATTGATATATCGTTTGGAAATAGTTTTAGACATAGTTTGAATAACCGGGAAGATAGATACGTCGAAGAATATGCAACAATGGTCAGATAAGGCAATGTCAGTTACAACAACATCTGAAATATCTAGGCCTTTGGTGATGATAAGGTCCAGAGAGTGACCTCGATTATGAGTAGGGAGGTTCACATGTTGTTCTAATTCAAAAACATCTAACAGAACAGAGAGTTCTTTAGCTTTGTTGTCCTCTGAGTTATCTACATGAATATTGAAATCACCAGCAACGATCAGACCATTAAATTCAGTAGTAATGATGGAGAAAAGCTCCGTAAGTTAATTGAAGAAGATAGTAGAGTATCGGGGTGGTCTATAAAATTATACAAATAATTCAAGTAAAACATTTAAAAACAACTGAAAGATATTGAAATGATAACAATTCTCAGAAGGATGCCTGTTTGCAGTTAAAACTGTCTCTGAAAAAGGAGGCGATTCCACCTCCTTTCTTATGGGATCTGACAACATCTAGGATTCTAAAATGGGGGGGGGGGGGGGCTGACTCAATAATAATTGGTGCCTTGTTATCTTCGTTTAGCCAGGTATCGGTTACAAACCAAATCGAGTTCATAGGAGCTAATCAAGTTGTTGATTAAGAGAGACTTATTAGCTAAAGATGTAGCATTAAAAAGGGCTAACTTCAGTGGCTTTGTGTTTGGTCTCTGTGTAGGCTGTGTGGCATAGTATAGAGATTAGATTCGAAGGGTGTATAAACGGGTGTTCTGACCTGGGATTAGCCGTTCTGTTACTGATATGAACAGGGATAGCAAGAATTGAGAGTCCCAGCATTATATCAGGAAGGTCAAATGTATCAACTCTATGGAAGCAGGGACTGTCAGACTGTCAAAGTGTCAAGTGGTTATGGGTGACCTCAGGGGGGGGGGTAACCTGGGGTGGGGGGATGGGTGTTGTTGATGAGGCTGGAGCCTTCCTGTGGTGTCGAGGTGGGGCGATGGGTGTTCTTGATGAGGCTAGCGTCTTCTTGCGGTGTCGGAGTGGGGCGGTGGGTGAGGCTAGCGTTCCGGGGAAAGTGGGGCCAGGTGCTCTAGGGGTGAGGGCCACGCCACTCTTCACCGTGTTCTCCAAATCTGCTGAGAATGGCGAGGAATAGTGCAGTAGGGGAGAAGAGAGGAGATTGACTTGGTGAAGGAGTGTCTTGGGGAGTTAGGGGTAGAGTGGACTTGGGGGATGAGGGCAGGGAGGGGGCGGGGGTGAGGGGAGAGAACGGGTAATGAGGAGAGGAGTGGTATTGGTGTCCTTCAGTGTTGAGTATCCAGACTTATCCAGTGTGAACAATTCAGCTGACTGTGTTGAGTCCTAGGAATCCTGCGCTGTAGGCCGTTCAGTTGGCTTAAGAGCAGTGAGGAATGGGGGAGCAGAGTTTATGTGGTTGAAGAGTATATTGTTTGTTAGGTGATATTCTCCCGATCTGTTTAAGTGGAGGCCGGCCGTCTCTTCTGAATAACTCTCTCTGCCTCAAGAAAATGTTCCAGTGGTCAATACATTTCAGCCCTTTAAGTTTGCGCGCTTCAGCGAGCCAAGTATTGAGGCTTAGAAGTTGGCTAAATTCGAAGTCACCTCTGCCTACTACGGGGAGGACTCCTGAGATGGATGTTTCAATCTCAAGCTTGCCAAGTTTCTTGAAAAGTTCTATAAAATCACGTCTCAAGTCTTGTGAGCCCATTTTATGAAAATCGAAAATCCGAAACAGCTGAAACTGGGCTGTAAAATAAAAGTGACCAAGAAACATGTATTTGATAGATAGTGTTATTGCAATAGCAATACTGATAGTGTTCTAATTGCTCATTAGAACAACCCAACAAAATACAAACTATTCAATATATATCACTGTATATTGTATATCATTTGTAGTAAGTGGTCGTAATAGTTAGCAGCTTTACTTCATACCCATGCTAGTCAATAGCGTCAATTGCATTACGCTGGTCCTCAATACCAAACCCATGAATAGTTACGGATAACTTATTTAAACTTTACAAACTAATCCTCACGTTGGGAATGAATTCCAGCAATTGATGGAGCATGCTTCTCTCACTAAGTGCTCTTTCTTGGAGTGCACTGAACTGAGTCTTGATTAACAATTGTAATCAATCCAGCCATTTCCTCCTCCCAGCCAACTCTAGTGGGAGCCAATCATGTGGCTGTGAATATTTGAGCAAATTGACTACATGATGTCCACATCTCAAACCAAGACGTTTTCCACTAATCATGTGAATGAGCTAAGCTCTACTTCAACATACCATCATATTATCATAGAATCTGTTTGATTTAAAATCCAACCTTGGAATGTAGAGCCAAAAGAAGAAATAATGATTCACTGTCCTGTGGTTTAGAAAGGGCACTCCTTAAAATAATGTCCCTGCAATTTTATTTGAAATTAAATGTAGACTGCTGTTAGTTACCGTCTCATAAATCAAATAAACAGCATGGTAAGCTAATTGCGGATAGGACAGTGTGCTAGTGCATAGATCTACAGTCCTTTGCATGGTCAAATATTTGAAAAGTGATTGTGTTTGTTTACAACGTGCCTATTGATTCACTGTGCAAACACAGTCCTTGAGCAAGACCAAAATAGCACGTTTCCCTTCACTAGCTGTGCCACATTAAAGGAATGGCCGAGGGAAGATGTTGACAGATCATAATGCAATATCTGAAAAAGCTACAAGCATAACACAATATTTAGTAGTGTGTCATTCAATAAGGGAATGAGAGAACAAGCAAAACATTTTCAGAGAAAAAACGATTCTTTACTTCCGAAGTTGTCTGTTACCGCTACTGCTTTTTTTTAGGGGACAGCTTGAAGATTGGAGCTCACAGTAAACTTGAGATAACTTTCAACATCATAAGAGCAGCCAGCCAGTACATTTCTGTCAATCCTAAATGAGGGTTTGGGCTTTAGCAGGAACAGTTTTGGTGAAAGTGGTTACAAATAGCACCACTTTGATGACAATCTATTTCATGCCCTGGTTCCTGCTTCTGGGGGACACCCGGATGACCTTTGTGCTGTCTCCTGCACCTTCTTCAGTGCAGGGATGAATTAACCGTTGCATTCTGGATCAGACGGAGGTCGTTCTAGCATTATGTGAACTAAATATTGACTGTTACCCAGGTATAACAGGGACTTCCCCACTGCCCTTGTCATATGTACTATTTCGTAGGGCAGGGATTTCTTGCAACAGCCTTTTAGAGATGGCACTTCAGCTTCTCAACTCCAAGCTCGTCAGCACCCATACAATGTTTGTGTAGCAGATACAGTACTAACTACTATAGTAGGGCCATGGGAAATATGCAACCTTGTGAACTATAATGTTTAAAATGAATCCATCACTGCTTTCCTGCACATGTTTCAGGATTGACCATGGGATGTCAAGAAACCACCTTCATGGTTCTGGGGCTAGTTTTCTAGTTCACAGAGCACGCCTGCGACCCACCATGGATGATTATTAAGATCTGCCTGGTCATTCTACTATTCCACTATGCAATCAGTACCCAGCCAACCACCTGATAAGCGATCATTGCAATTCATCACAGACTCCGTCTCATGCATTTCATCCTGTCGGCATCTCAGACACATCTCCATATCATGCATAACGTTAACGGTACTGACATTGTCTTTTGAATGTTATCTAATTTGATGTTCGGGGGGGGGGGACCATCAACCCATCAACCCATTTCATTAGGGTAGCCGTCGAAACTTCAGAGGTTGATGTCACTGAGGTGGCAGCGCCGATCCGGAAGGAGTGAGGTGTGTATATTTCGAATACAGCCCACGACATTAGCAAATGAATCGGAGACGTGCTGCAAACCGGCTGAAGCTGGTCGACCATGAAAATAGTGATAGATGAAAGAGAGGGAACGCATGAAGTATTTGTTTGAGAAATTACAACTGACTTCCTGCGCTACCTCGATCAGACTTTGAATGTTTTGAGAGTGATAGTAAACAAATGCTTATCCATGTTCAAGTCAGAGAGTGTAGAGATCATGAACAGGATCAAAGATATTACCAAAAGTAGTATATTCACATGTGAAGTGACTATGATAATATAATCTTACCACTCCGGTAACAATAAGCACAACGTGGCACCAAATTCAACCTGTGTGTTTCCACTGATTAATAAACCAGTCCCAATGTTCCTATCTATAAACAGAGGCACAATACTGCAGGGTCACTGGCAGTAGTGGATAATATACAATGTAAAAGGGTAGCCCTACTCAGGCAGACCTATTTGATTTTAAACCCTGTCAAATATATTCAAGCTTTTATAATTTCATTTGTGTGAGATAGTAACTGGCGTGGAGGTGATCATGTATGCCGGTAACATTACAAAATGCCATAAACGGTCTTTGCACATGGTTTTAATACTGCCTGCCGCTGTTTAGGATAAGCAAATTGGGGCCAACTGTGTTCATGGAGATGAATTACAATCTGTTTTGAATCATCTTTCTTCTGCCTTCCCAAGGACCACCTCTACACCCAGTGTATAACAATAACTCCACCTTTATGTAATTTCTTACTTGATATGATCAATCAGCTATGGGAACACATTTCCATTCCTCACACACTTGACCACCACCAGCCAATTTATTTCTTCATTGTCTCCTTTCTTTAATCTGGATGCAAATGTAACTTATTTGACCGCAAATGTGGACAAATGTGAGTAAATGTGCAGCTGAGGCCTGCTGACTGCCACATCGTCCACCTTGCATACCAAGTGTGTCCTGGAAGATGACACTGTGTCCCTCTCATCTCTCTGCTACTAGAGCAGTCGCAAAGCTCTTAAGATTTCACTCACATTTTTTTTCAGAGGCATGGCGTAGAGAAAGGTTGAAAATCATGTTAATAATAGCGGCATGGGGGAACAAAGGGGAGACTGTATATTTATTCATTTATTTTATAGGATAATAAGAATGGGCCTCAAGGACTCTCCAAGCCTCACTGGTAGGAGAAGTCTGTTCATACTGCAATGCCCTTGGCATTGATTGTCGCAATGTAAGATGTGTTACTGTATGTGACAGGTGAGGATAGTAATTATTATCGTTATTTTCAGAGCGAGGGCTATTACACCAGTACACTGTGTTTTTAGCACTTTCCATCAAAATATGTTTAATTGCAATATCATATGTATATACAATTAGTGCATAGGATATACATGATTTATTAAAAAAGACTACTTTATAATACTTCATAGTGACATGTATCACTGACCGACAAGCGATAGTAGTTACTAGCTAAGCATGTGTGCATGCACAGATTAGGCATACGAATATGCTATGTGGTAGGTTTGGGGGGGGGGGGGGGGCAGATTAACGTCCCAGGTTCAGATTAGGGCAATTTCTACAGAAGTGCTTTGTGTTTTTGTTTGCTAATTCTTGTTGCTAATGCTAATTAGCTAATACCTTCCGCAGGCTATTTACCCTTACCCTAATCATTACAAGTGAATGTTGGTGGGGAGCTATTACTTTTACTTACTGTTTTGTGTAGCTCCTTTACAGTGGCAATATGGGATTAGTACATATACATTTTACTTTTAAATGAACGATATATACCTATTGAAGAATATACCTTATTAATGCCTCATGATCCTAATTCAACTGTTTCACCCCATCAGAAACCAACATTGTTTTACTACACTGTTTGTAAATAACGCAATTGTAAACAAACACTGCATAGCTTCAAGACATGGTTAAAACTATACTTGTTATCTCATGGATGGTCAGTTCTTACACTCAAAGCTCCATCTATGAATTTGACAGTGACTACATTTCTCCAGCCCTATTGATCAGCTGATCACCAAAAGAATTGTGAAAAATGGCTTTGTTGTTGTTGTTGTTTGAATCCCAGATTAGAAATAGAAACCAAATAGAACCTGCATGCGTCTGCATGCGCTCGCTGGTGCATGCAGAGACATGAGCGGTGTGGATGAAATGATTGAATAGCATGTCGTTGGTGTACAGACAGTGTAGTTTCTGTGTTATGTAAGTCCATACACCTACATTAGGCCAGTGTTTAAATGGTTTATACGGCCATCACAATGGTGGTCTACCTCAAAGCCACTGGCAATAATGAGAAGGAATAGATGCGTAAATGCATACCAGATACATGTTATGTTAATACTATTGGACACTACCTCCCCTCAGGCTATGCACATTTACGCAATGGCATCAGTGTTTGATCATCCGCACTTATCCTCCTCCAGGTCCTTCTGTTTTGGCTGGCTTGAATTTCTGAGAATTAATCAGGGTCAGGTGAGTTTTAGATATTGTACGAGCATTACAGTAGGTCTGACAAACTACGTGTTGGTGTGGGGCATGGCCAAAGTTGGGAGAAGTGTATCTGTGCCATCACTCTATATCCTCCTAAATTGTAGCTTAATAGTGAGACACTTCCAGGTTGGGACCGCATAAAACCAACCTTCCCATCTTGCTATAATGTTTTTTTCTTCACAATTCGGAGTTTCAGGCATTAACGTGTAAAACCAACAATGAGGACAGTTAAAACCTGGACTGAGGAAGCTGGCTCTACACTGAAACAGCTGCTTGACACAGCCCTCTGGCCCCAGCTCAAAGCTCAGGCCACTCGGGACCACCACCACGGACCTTGATCTGTACACCTCTTCCGTTATGGATTACCTCAAGACATGTGGTGACAAAGTCACCAGATACAAGCAGAACCTTCCCCAACCAGAAACTCTGGATGAACAGAGAGGTCCGTTCACTGCTGAAGGTATGCAACACTGCCTTTAAATCAGGCGACACAGCCAGGGCTAGTCTGAATAGGGGCATCAAGGAGGCAAAGCTCAACCACAAACTGTGGATCAAGGAGCACTTCCAGAGCAACTCAGACCCTCGTCGTATGTGGCAAGACATCCAGACCATCACAGACTATAAACCCCAAAATGCAGGCCCACAAACACAGCATCCCTACCCGACGAGCTAAACCACTTCTAGGCTTCCTTCGACCGGGACAAAAAAGAGACAGCCACCAAAGCCGAGCGCCCAGACGACCACCCGTTCACACTCTCCGAAGAAGAGGTCTTTCACCAACTAAACAATATGGATGTTCGAAAAGCTGCAGGCCCTGACGCCATTCCTGGCTGGGTGCTCAGGACGGGCGCTAAGCCGCTGACCCCTATCTACACTGACATCTTCAACCTGTCACTGGCACAGGCAGTTGTCCCCAAGTGCTTCAAGGCAACTACCATCAACTACCATCATGCTGGTCGCAAAGAGCTCTGTTGCAGCAAACCTGAAGGACTTCTGCCCTGTTGCGGTCACCCCCCTGGGATACAATGGCAATGACAATGACAATGCTATGATGATTGCACATCCCTGGTTAATATGATCACTCTATAACCTTTGCACTACTAATGTTTACAATACTACCTTTGCACATATTGCACATTGCACATGTCCCTTGTCTTTGCTTCTTTTATACATATGCACACTATATACTCTACATACTGTAAGCTTCCTTAACTGTACATAGCTCATAACTTAATATACCTCTAAACTGATGTTTACAATACTACCTCTGCACATACTGTATATTGCACACTTACCTATCCCTATCATTGTCATGTTTTATTTATATCATGTTCTTATATCACTATTTGCACTTTTGGTTAGATGCTAAACTGCGTTTAATTGTATAGTACTTGTGCTCTGTGATGACAATAAAAGTGAATCTAATGTAATGTAATGTAATCTTTATCATCAGTGAGGAGAGACAGATTTGGCTTGGGGGAAATCAACGTTCTAATTACTTGGCAGTATGTTGGCAGTCTATTTGTAATTTCAAAATATTAACAATGCTGAAATGTAAAAAAAAAAAAAAAAAAAAAAGATAACAGGCAGGATAAAAAGGAGGCAAAGTAAATGTTTATTAATTTGAGTCTACATCAATGGTGTTGGAGCGGCTCTATGGCTGTACCTGTCTCTGTCACACCATATTCAGAGCAGAGGCATGGGGACTGGGAGGGGAAATGCTCTTCTCCAGTCATAGAGCCGAGGCACTTGTCCTATAAAATCCAGCTGAAATTCAAAACTCTCACTACTATCTCAATGAAAATTCCTCACTTTATTCTGTAATTCATAGGTTGCAATATCAATCCACGTTTCATACAATTCATTTCAGAACACCACAAAAACATGTCCATGTCCTCGGGAGATCAAACGTAAAGCGTTCAAATGTGCAGCAGTGTTCGGATGAACGTCAACTAATCTTCCTTTATAACGCAACTTTTGAATAACATGTTGCTGTGATTTAGGCTACGTCACAGCCTGATCACAGTTCGAAATATGTTATGAATACCTTAGCAATACCTTTCATAAAACATAAAACAAAGTTGCCTTTGCGTTCTCTTTAGGGGACTTTTTACACATCTAAACGGACACAAAGTCATTTATAGTGAACACACTGTACAAAAATAGCCTATAAGTTATTGCAAATGTTTCAGGCGCAAGTACTAGATTCTAGAATTAGCCTATTTTATTCTATGTTGAACGTTCCATCTCACTTTTGTCATGTCACTGTATGCATGCAGACAGTTGGCCACACACACACATACACCGGCTTCATACATGACACACACCAAAGTGCTGAAGTGTGAATGTTGGTTGCTACATGCACACACTACACACCACCAGACATGGACTATAGGCTACGGCAACCCACCATTTGCAGTATGACAGTAGAACTTGGTAATAAATATATTATATGAGATTATAAATATGTGATTGATTAATAATATGATTAATTTGTATTTTGTTGAATTTGTTGAGTGTAGATAGTCATTATTAGACTTGCACCACGTACGGTTCACTAATAGTTTGTCTAACTAATAGACACCCAAACTATACTAAGAAAACTGAGGGCCTGAGGATGGAAGAAGGCCCCATCAGGACGTATCAAATGGTAACGAACGCAAGGACAGTGACAAACGAGACGGGGACTCTTCGGAAGTGCGGGTGTGGACGGGAAGAAAAATAACAACACTCAGGGGACTTTGCATCCATATGGGAAAGAAGAAGTGTGGTGGCGGTAGCCATACGCAACCTTGCACTGCCCAGGAAAGGGCAGGTCAGACAAATGGGATCCAAGGCTGGATCAAAAACAACAGTGTAATCGGGCCCATTGTTGCAGATGCAGAGCAACAGGAAAGGAGGGGAGGGAGAAGAAAGGGATGCCGATCACCCCCAAGGTGGAGCCCTGTAGCATCCCCAAGCAGCCCAAGAGCGGAGTCAAGCCAAGGGGCCAGAAGCCTAAAGAGCCCAGGACGAAAGAACAGGATCAAGTAGCCAAAGGCCAATGAAGCTGAGGAGTGGAGGAAGCTGGATGGACATGTGAGCGAACTGCTGCAGAGAACCCTTCGTAGTCCAGTGGAAACCAAGCTGGCTGTGGGGAAATCCTGTATGATGGCAGGTACGGTGGCCACCAGGAAGGCAGTAGTAAGGTCCAAGGGGAGGAGGGAGAAGGAAATCGATGATCAGGTGGCAAGCAGAAGGCAGCTTCGCAAGTGCTGGAGGAAATCAGAGTCAGAAAACGAGGGTCTGAAAGTCCTCTGGGATGAGATAAGGGGAAGGCTTGCTAACCTACGGAGGGCAGAGCACATCCGGTGACGCAGGAAAAGGAAAGAGAAGGAGAGAGCAAACTAATCCGTTCCGATATGCATGTGGGCTCCTCAAGGAGAAAACCAGTGGAATGCTGGAGGCCAAAGAAGAGCTAGAGGAACACATCCACTCTCAGCGACGCTGCAAGGAATTAACCCCTAGGCCCACCAGGTGATCCTTTGTACCCAAGGATAATGTGGCTTCTGAAGCTATGTGAAGTCACCTCGTCAGCCGTAAGCAGGATGGATGCAGAGGCCAACTCCTTCTTCCACAAATGGCTCGGACTCCCACGGTGCTTTTTGGCAGAATGTAAATGAATGTCAACGTTGTTGAAAATCAATGACACACTCGCTAGTCAAGCCAAAATATTGCAATGCAATGGATTCGGTGAGTAATCCCCACTACTATCTACTTAATTATAACACTACTTTACATTGTCACAAAACAAGCTGTGTTAGTTGA
This sequence comes from Nansenia antarctica, assembly GCF_963989245.1. Taxonomy (NCBI): domain Eukaryota; kingdom Metazoa; phylum Chordata; class Actinopteri; order Argentiniformes; family Microstomatidae; genus Nansenia; species Nansenia antarctica. Next base: position 12,002,163 of record NC_137689.1, read on the forward strand.
CTAGCGAGTGTGTCATTGATTTTCAACAAGGTTGAAATTCATTACGTTTTTTCTGAATAAAAGTCTGAACATTTGATCGGCTGCCGACTTGTTCCCGGTTTCACCAGCTGCTGTCCCAAATCATGAATTCTGCAGGCAGATTGGAGCCACGTGTGGAGGCTGAGGATTCTTGTGAATCGCTCTGCTCCATGGGCCAATGTGAAGATAGGACCAGAGATAAAAACAGACTGTGGCTGTGGCTCCTGGGAAGCAGTGTGTGGTTTGAGTTGAAGAAACGGATATTCCTGGTTATTGAGTCTGTCTGAAGTTTATTAGGGAATAAATGCACAGCTCTTTATTGCTTTTGCGTGTGTACTCTCTTCAGCTAGGTTCAGGTAGTTGTCGACTGGTAATATTATCAGAACCTTAGAGGGGAAGATTGTTTTTCTAGTCATCATTAGTGCCCAAACATCAAGGCTGGGCGATCCGCTCATGCTTTGCGACATGCATACTATGTTGTCAGACAAGGGTGGCTTATAGCTAGCTAGTGTAAAATAAAACTTGAGAATGGATGTTGGTTTATGGATTCATCAGTTTAACAAACAGGCTACTGTAGGCGTAGCCTCTGCCAAATAAACCCCCTCTTTAATAAACTCACTCAAATGCGAAAACAACATTGCAAAACAACAGCTAGTGTCAGCCTTGTCCCATTCTTGTACCCATCATAGTTGTACTGTTTGTGTTTACATATGGAGATAAGTCCAGCCCCTCAGCTTACAGGTGACAGAGGGTCACTTCATTATGCATACTGTCTGTCCAAATCTCAAGCCTGGATGCCTGGGTTGATCGCTGATGCTCTGTGACTCATGCAATTGGTGTTGGTAAAAAAAAAAACAGCAATCTGATATTGCACCACTATCTCACCAGCCATACTGTTGCATGTTACTCGCCAGGATTGGCTGAAGTTTTGTATTTTTGCACTTTTGGTGTCTTTTACATATTCATGAATAAGTCTAGTTTTTACAGGTTATAGGATTAGTTAATAGGATTATTAACTGTCTTGCGTTTTCTTTAATCACATGAAACCATCAGATACAACTACCGGTACTCCTCTTCTCCCTACAGATAAGGATCCCATGACCGGTGAAGGCCAATGCCCTTCCCACAGCTCCATCACCGGTTCAGGGTTCAGGTGCTCCATAGGTGTATAATCTAACAAGACAATTACAGCTTGCATCTGACCACTGCTCGCTGGTCCTGTAAATTAATTCCTGCTATTATTTCTCTTCTGGAATTGTTTAGTTAAATGCCATGCAAAATGTAAATTAATTTTTTAAAAATCAACTGTGGGCTGAATATTCAGTGGACAATTAGATTCTGGTATTTGTATAATACAAATACCAATACTCTTGGTATGTAATTATGTGATTTTGCACACATAGCACAAAGGCAATTGTAGCTAGATAGCTAGAGACTCATACTAATAGTACAGTTATTGTTATATATTATAAACACTGATACTGACAAATGAATGACATAATTATAATGGTATTATGGTTCTGTACACTTGTGAAATATTAACGTTTTTTCAGTATACTACTTTCAAAACATAATCTTAATTTCATGTGAAGGTTAAGACAGGGCTGACAAGAGTTTAAATCAACCATGGTAACTGGCTTTATACCACAGGTGTGTTGAATAATCGATTGTGATTCATCAAGAGGCTGTTGATTATGTTTCAATAAATGCACACATAGTCCCAATTAGCCCCAGAAAGGACTGATGTCGTCCTACATCTTTAAGTCTCTCTGCTCCTGCTCAGAGTGTTGGTGAGGTGTCTGCCCTACTGTCTGCCCTAACAAGCCTCAATGCTATTTAAATTCAGCAGTTATCCCAATGCTTGTGACCTTTTAATGCAGCCACTATTTGGGTAAGGGGAAGTTGAGAGTTCCACTGTCGACATAGACCACAATCAATGGAGCCAAACAGTTCATAGAGTACACAAAGAAACATAGGAGACTAAACCAAGGACTGGAGCCACATTCAATTCCACAACCATACAAATCAGCTAGGTGATGCATTCAGAAGTTTCTACTTGTAAAATGGCACAGGAGCCTACTCTCCATAAGCAGCACCCCAGAATACTTGCAGCAGTTTTAGCAGTAATACAAATGTGGCCTGTTTATTTCATCTGTAACAGAACAAACTGTATAAACGGTACTTTAAAAGGCACCTTAGGTCTGTCCAAATTGATATATGTTTTAGGTTCTTTTGTGGCCCCATTTCCTTTAACTTTGTCCATCTATCAGAGCTCAGGAATTAATCAATCTTTTATAATGGACTTCCAGCCCTATGGTGTATCTCGCGGCCATGCAACCAAATACGATGCAAAGCTGTGATCCTAAAAGAATTTCCATCGCAGGAATAATGCAGTCCCAGGGCACTGCTGCAAACGCTTGCCCTGAGCATTAGGCACCGATAATTTAAACACATAAGCAGATCCTTAGTGCACCTTAATCAATGCCAACGGTGTCTTTTAGTCGAGAGTGGGAAAGGCAATAAAGAGATAACACTAGTATAACCCGGGGACTTGCTGCAGAAGAAATATGTAGCGTTGCAGCCCTCTGGGTAATGAGCAACAAAACTCCTGACAAAGAGTTCTCCTCCTGGAGTGTCTGCACCACAGCAAAGTCACATAATAAGCAATATTACACTGCATAGGCTGTGTTCATGGAATTCATATAGAACAGTAAGGCTTTCACTGTTATCCAGTCTAAATCAGGGCATAACAATTGATCTCTGAGGGGAAAAGAAGACAATAGTGTGGGAATAATCCAACATGCATGGTTTATGAAGCAATATTGTCATTTTGACTGGGATGTTATGTTGTTTGAATCAAGTCAATACAAATGTGAGAAAACCCAAAAATGTTTTAGCTAAAAACATTCAGAATGAGGCAAATTCAATGTATTCATGTATAATTCTGACTTTAAGTAACCAACACAACTAAAAGAGTGACAACATGTGGTAAGCAAGGCCCTGCCTTAATGTAAAGTGCAGTATTACAACCTTAAACTAGGCATCAACATTGACACATTTCCCATTCTATCATGAAGCTGATATATGAAACCATTTCCCCAAACCAAACATGCCTCAAAACATTATTAGTGCCATTTCCTCTATGTATTAAGGTGAAAAGTGCCCAAGGCAGATAGAAGAGAGCCTTTTCCAGTGATGAAGTGCCTTCCTCTTCAGGTCTCACATCAAGGGGGAAATGTGAGAGATTTATCAGTGTGGGCCCCTCTGAAGCTTTTCCACAGAGAGAGAGAGAGAGAGAGAGAGAGAGAGAGAGAGAGAGAGAGAGAGAGAGAGAGAGAGAGAGAGAGAGAGAGAGAGAGAGAGAGAGAGAGAGAGAGAGAGAGAGAGAGAGAGAGAGAGAGAGAGAGAGAGAGAGAGAGAGAGAGAGAGAGAGAGAGAGAGAGAGAGAGAGAGAGAGAGAGAGAGAGAGAGAGAGAGAGAGAAGGGCGTTGTGAGGTACAATATGCTGCTTGGTTTCAGGGAACGGGTGTACATTACCAGATGTCGATTCCTATACCTGTTTAACTTAACTTTTTAGAGGATGTAGTATATTCCAAAAGATGCATTTCATTGAATATGTCCACGGTGCCGACATAGTTTGAAAAATGTTTCTTTGTAAGGTCTCTAGGTCTTTCATATATATTATAATTCTATATATGCTTCTGGGTACTTTTTCCTTGATCCTTATGGTTCCTTTGCTCATAATGATGCCCTTGCATGTAGAAGACAGACTTGCCCGTCAGCTCCTGCACTTTAATGATTACAGGGGGTCACTCTGAGCCTCCTCCTCTGATCCCTCCCTTTCATTCTGAACCTAACCTACCCTAAATCATCATTTTGTCGAGAGAGCGTCGGTCTGTAGAAGACTCTCTTTCTAAGATGTTTTTTCCTCCTTTCTTAAACTCCTCAAAAGCTTGATTCCTTGTTTCTAGACATACTGCATTAGCTGGTACAGATGGTTCAAGACTACTGTAGCAATTAGGTAGAAGCTGTTCTCCTAAAGGGAGATGCCTCAACATTGTAATAGTGCCCGTCTATGACAGCTGAGTAGTCACGCAGCAGGTCTTAAGCAGTGCAAATCGACGATGCATGTCTATTGGCTGCAATATTAATGAGGTTTATGAATACATTGTCAAAAGTATTGTAAATCTTCAGCAAAAATGCTGTGGCTAATATATGGGTTCTCCTACTGATAGTATGAAGTTGTCCACAAACACTTAGCAGCTGTTTAGCAGCTAACACTGTATCTGTATCCCTCCTCCACCTGACGCTCCGCCCTGTAGGATTTAGACTTCTGGGAAACAGGCCAATCAGGCCAACCATTTGGAACTACTTTTCACCTCACCCAGTAATGGTAACTGATCAAATTAGGTGTGATAAGAGCTATCAAAGCAATTGACATACAGGTTGGTATGACATGAAGATGTTAATGCTTTGTATACTGATTATAAGACTGGGTGACAGATTAAAGGGTAAAACACAGATAGCAAGAGTTGATGGATGCTCTGCTGCCTGATATACCAAGTAAAACATTCCTTTAAACACAGAGTTTGTTAGTCTTTTATTTTCTTACATCCTCTATTATAATCAATTTAATATTGTATTACTTGCATCTCGGAGGTTCAGCCCAGTGTCAAATAGGTATACATATACAGTTTGGGCCTATGGGTCTAATTCATCCTTCATTGGGCTTCATCAGGATGCCGCTGTTGAGTATGGTTGCCGTTCGACGAGCTCCACCTCAACTTTGTATTTTGCTTAGTATTTCTTTTTGCAAAGAATTCTCAACTCTGATTTTCCTAATCAGGAGTCTGTAGCCACCACTGAATATCTACTTACCAGCATACCTGCCTCTACAGCTTGGAGCCGTAAGTGGTGCAGACGCAAGCGGGCAAACTAGCGGTGAGGCTAAGGTGATGTGAAAATCTTACTTTAGTTTCCAATGGGAATTGCAATGTCTTGGTTTTCACAGAGACTTGGCTTATAGTAACTCATCGATACTCGACTCGGCCATTCAACCTGAGGGGTTTTCTACGGACAAAGGATCGGACAAAGGACTGAGGGAAGAATAGAGAGCTTGGTGCTCAGCGCTCTGATGTGTGTCTGATGTCTTTTTCACCCGACCTTGAACATTTGGCAATCAAATGCCAACCTTTTTATCTTTCTAGGGAGTTCTCAGCCATGGTCACTATAGTGTACATTCCTCCCTAGGCTGACACCACTCTGGCACTGAAATAACTGTTACGGGACTATCAACAAGCACAAAGTGAGGAGACAAAGTGGAGAGGCTCAGTGGCTTTAAGTTCCTCACTGTACACATCACTGAGGACTTGAAGTGGTCCCATCACACTTGGCACACTGATCACCATTCTTTCTCAGGCAGCTGACGATATTTGGCATGGCCCCTCAGATCCTCACCAACGAGAGCATTTTGCCTGGTATGGCAGCTGCACCAAACGTACACCAGGAGATGTCTGAGGAATGCCAGGAAGATAATCAAAGAATGCAGCTATCGTGGCCACGCACTGTTCTCTCTATTGCAGTCTGGCAAACAGTTCTGGAGCATCTGGTCTTCGACCAACAGGTTCTGAGACAGCTTCTACCTCCAAGCCATAAGACTGTTGAATTGATTCTCCAAGCTGTCCAGCGGCACTACCTGCTGCTGCTCACCTGCACTAGAGACAATTTGCACTCACCTCACAAAATTTTCATATACACACACACACACACACTCTGTGTATCACACACATACTCACTCCTGTCATTGCTGCTATATATAATGTATATATTATATATATATATATATATATATATATAATATCTATCTGTATGTACTCCACCATATTGCTACACTTATATTGAGTGCTTTGATTTAATTTGGAACAAGAAGCTCAATGTAAATCAAACAAACATTCATATTCACAATCTTGCACCAATCAGTCATCAGATCTGAAATGGACTTGCTCAACCCGTGTGGGGCTCGAATGGCTGTGCTGATTTAGTAACCATTTCAGATTACAGAGAACATCCAAAGATGGAGCAATCTACTGTTATGTTAGAAGAAGCAGTTAACTACATATTTAACAATTAACAGTAGGCTGCTTGGGAGTGAGGTTTCATATGCACTGTAAATAGACTGGTTGTCAGTCACACCCCCTGCCTCTACTGAGAACCGTGTAACAGTTCATCACAGTCTAAGCTCAGACACAGGTAAGGATGAGAATCGAGCACCGGTCCCAGTTGAGAACCGGTTCCAAATTGTTCGATGCTTCTGAATCGTATGCCTCCGAGGTTATCGATTCCTCTAATGAATGACGGCATGTTCTGTGTTTTGCATTGCAAAAACTTGTGCGTCCAAAGCATGCCTTAATTTCACAAAGAAAAATGACAACATTGCTACTTGTAACATCTGTAAAAAAAATATTATTTCAAGTAAGGGTGGAAACACCAGCAATAAACATATTTCGACGCAACATTATTAAAATGCTAAAATGGCAAAAATTACAGGAATGCCATATTTTTGACACTCTACGCACTGCTTCCCAAGCGAGCAACATGTCTGTTCCTGAGGAAAATATCCTATTGTAGTAGTCGAAGGGAACAAATGAAATTGAGACGGTTACAGTGAATGTCAGAGTTGTAATCTCTCCTCGCACAACTAGCCTTACAACAGTGAAAACAATCGGCACATTAATCCTGTGTGAAAGCCCATATACATCAAAATCCTTAAATGGCCCTTGCCCTTCACCCACGCAGGCAGGATTTAAACTAAGAAACCCTAAATGAAAACAAATATTGTACACATATTCTGCCATTTGATCCATTTTATATGATGACAGACAGACTGTTGCTACATATAGCTCAAAGCTACAGCTAGCTGCTCGTATTTCATATTTCATATAGGCCTAGCTCATAATATTTGTTTTTAAAGTTCTATCCTTTTAAGAAAAGGACTATTTATTTATTTTCCATTATTTTGTTTTTTAATTTATTTTAATTTATGTTTTATTTATGTTATGTTCAGATATTATGTTCAGGGACTCAAGATAATAAAACAGCTGTGTTGACACTGAAAACCTGTGTAGGCCTACTTTTTTGATCAGGAATCGATAAGGGAATTGATAAAGAATCAAACCGATACGCAGAATCGATAATGGAATCGGTATCAATAACATCTTATCAATTCCCATCCCTAGACACAGGTCATCTAACCCTCTATGATATGCAGATGATGAGATCTCATAGATACATCTACACTACCTCATGTTGGGTATCCCTATGTCACTCAGCTTGCACCAGGAAGAATGGGACCAGAGATGCATGAAAACCATTCCTCATGGAGGCGCTGTGTACAGCTCAAGTATATCCCCATCAGAGCCCCTCTTACTAGGAAGCATTTAATTTGTCCTTTGGACACAGTGACACTCCAATCTTTCCTCTGTAATTACACATTATTAGTGTTATGTAATTTATATCACGGTGAAGAAAACCTTGCATCCAGCGACAGTTATTGACATTAGTTGGAGACACTTGTTCCTATGGCTTTGATGAGAAAGGCCGTGCCTAATTATGGTCCAATTAAGGTTTTAATCTTGAAGCCTGAGTGTGCAGTATAACTGGTTCCCGACTCTGGTTGTATAGTATAGGCATAGGTATGAAATGAAAGGTACAGTATGTAGATTTGATCTTTAAATAGTGCTAAATGGTGATGGTTAATCAGAAAAGGAAGGAATAAAATCACATGATAATGAACATTCAGTGAAAAGTGCTGTTTTGGTCCAAACAAAGCACTTTCTAAAATCTGGTGTCGAAGTTGAGCACTGACTTCATGTACCTATTTTACCTTCAGTTTGTTTACAAGAATATGCGCATATTAGCTGGTTCTCTGAAGAAGATGGGTGAGACATCCCGTTAAGGGATATAAACCCATGTGTACCCTATTCGCTGAAATCCTATCTCTCCTTTAGAGAACCAAGGTTACATACCATAACCCAAAGTTATCTTTCAGTTGACTCCGTTCAAAATCTCACTCTGGGACATTTGCACACCCTGATTGCCAAAGCCTGTGCAGAAAACATGAGTGAGTACGTAGAAATGTACCTGGTTCACCCTACCCAGTTCCAGTGCCAAGGAGGAATGTATGCGCCAAAGGAGGTACAGTGACATCCAGGCAGTAGAATCTCACAAAAGTGTGAGAGGAAACTCAACTGGCTGCCGCACAAATCTTTGAGACTGAGATGCCCTTGAACAGAGCCCAAGACATAGCAATTCCTCTAGTGGAATGCTCCCGGACTCCCAAAGGGGCTGCAGGCTTTTAGAACTGTACACCTCCATTATACAATGAGGAGGCGCTGTTTGGGATGTGCCCTACCCCTTATAATATAATATATGGCTAAACACACAAACAGTTGATGACACCCTCTGAACTCCTCAGATCTGTCCTTGTATATGTGTGCACACAGGGCAGAGAGTGTTCAGAGGTCTATCCTCCGGAGAAGAAGTGGGTGGAGGAAAACAGTTCACCGTCCATTATAGAGATTACTTTGAACAGCGTTAGTACGTAACCCTAGATCACATTCTGGGCCAATATCTACGTCTACAAGATATTTTTCACTTTAACTGATATAGCTCTTGAGATTTTATTTCATCCCACTCCTCAGCTGCTCTCAGTCCATACCACCTCTCTCGGTATATTGAAACTTTCTAATCATAGAGCTTGGACAAATTTTAAGCTAAAATGAATTCCCGCCATCGACCTGCCCTGCATGCCATCCCTCCTCTCTTCCCATCCTTCCTGTCAATCTCTACTGTCTCTATCCCAATAAAGCAGAAATGCCCTTTAAAGATAGATAAAAAAAAAAAAAAGAGTATAACTATATTGATTGTTGATTGTCCATCAGATACTATGTCATTAAATAGTGCTTTTTTTGTCGGCCAGCCATTCCTGAAAGTTAGACCGAAAATTAGGGCAATACCAAAACACAAGTTTCCTAAAAACTACAAATTCTGCATATAATTGTACAGTCATTTCAATTTGAGTCAATATGTCAAAAAGAAATGTTGATACATAAACCTGATATTTCTTTACATAATGTACATACATAATTACATAATTTCTTTACATAATTTCAAGAACGAGTCATCTGGAGTTGGTAGTGCCATAAGTAAATATGTGTGCTGAGATAAGGCTGAGAGTTTTTTTGGAATGATCTATATGAGGTTAAACAGTTTACTCATCATTATTAATCCAGAAATATTATTAGTAATAAAGTAAGTGAATTGTCAGTTGTAAAATAAAAAGAGAGATGTGTGCTGGGGAATCAATTCATCTTTCTTAAAGCAGCAGAAGTATTGTCATTTTGAAAGCCTAGTCGGTTTTGAACAACACAACATTTCTTTTATCTCAAGTGCATCTCAACACACACATAAAGTCCAGGGCAGCATGAAATCAGGCACTCTATGTGTAAATGAATCCCTGCACTCTTAGACGCCCAGACAGGGCTATAGTGCTCTATGATAGCAAGTTCATACAGTTCACTTGGTCTCATAGACATCCTTATAAGCCTTTTGGGAACATTTTACTAGAAGTCAACAGGTATAATGTATTATTACTTGTTGCACAGTGTAATATGCATGGACGAGCCACATTTGTGTAAGTATTGTTTTATTTTCAGTCATGACCGTGATGTCATGATTCTTTTTGTGGCAATTATTTGACTGACTTAACATAGCGATATTGATTAGATCATTATGAGATGGTAGTGAGACATTAAAAACTAGCCATAGTATGCTTATGACAAGTCTTATAATGCATTATGACTATATGATAATGGATTTCTTGTTGTATTCAAGTCAATTGTTCAGCTTCATGTGCATGAATTTTGTCATGCATTGTTCATGAACAAAGTAATCTACAGTACTGTATATCATTGAACTCTCAATCAATTCAAAGCATGTACAACCTTGTAGGTATTCCTTAGTATGTGTGCCCTGCCTCCCATCACCTCAACCTGACCCTCATGCATGACCACATTGTTTCAGAATACATGTTTGTAATTACAGTGAATATGCAACAACGACATGTCAATAATTGGAAACGAAATACACACGGTTAAAAACACACAGTATGTTTGTCTAACTATTTTACATCTTTGTTTGAGAAATGAGATGCAGTATGTTTCATTGTAAACAAAATTCCGGATTGTATTGTCACACCTATAGACCTACAGTAGATAGCTGATCATTAACTTAAAACAACGAGTTATATTCAATAAGTGTTAAGATTTCACATGATTGTTTTTACATCCAGAAGTGCTGCAGAAATGTAATACTTAGCTAGAGACATTTTGTGTAGGGACACTAGAATACATTATGACGGGGAAATTGATACTAGCTTTAGATTAATATTGAATTCTCTTAAATGCTTGAGAAAAACAGGATAGACCATCACCTAATGGCTTTACGTGTGGTCGTTTATATTTGCTCTTTGATATTGACCACACAATCAATAGACCACCCTATAGCAAAGGCGGTAATATTGCTCAATTTTCACAGTTTTGTAATTTTAGTCCCATAAGAGCCTATCTATTGATCCAACTGCACCACCAGCCCTATACTATTAAAGCCGATTCCTTGGTTTGCAGGGTAAGACAAAAGCAGTGTCTATATCAGACTGCAATATTTCTTGTTGTTTCACATGAAATATTTTAAATGTGAAGTGACATGATGTTGAGTAGTGTTGTGTTAGTCTAAACCGGGTAACCTGTTTTTATGTATTTGTACACAAGCTCAAAGTCAAGCACTTAATAGGCCTAAATATCAACTGCAAATAATACAGTAGTACCCATAAGACAATAGTAGTGGAAGGATTGTATTTATTGTACAGTAAGTCAATCAAGTGGAGAATAGACTCTAGAGACTACAATCTAGTCAGGTGAAATGAAGACGACCTCTTGTGGTTTGCTTTAAAAAAAAATAGCATGTGTAAACTGTACAATTCAGCAATACATTATGCATTTTCCCTCTCCCTCTCTCTCTCCCAAGAAAGAAAACAGAATTAAAGAGGAAAAGGAAGTCACTTGGTGAAACATTAGAATGAGGAGGCAGGCAGCTGGCTCTACACTGACATGGCTTACTCCATGGCAAACCAAGTGTAGAAGCATAATATCTCCTCATAGTGTATTTGTGACACATTCTAATGCTTTGGTCCTCATGTCGGGATCGGATGTAATGATCAGACTTTTTAGAAACATGTGAATACATTTCCGTATTGTTGAAAATCAACACTACACTATATCCTCAATTCATCAGTCTGTACATGCTTGTAACCCATACAGACAGCTATATTTCATCAAGTCCTAATATCACACAAAATCACAATCTCCTGGGCATTGCAAGACTGGATTTGAAATCTAAGATGTTAAAAGTCGTTCAGTGAAAATGTGTGAACTCATCAGTCTTTCAATGATTTTCATCCTTTCCTTAAAATACATCTTCACTGTATTGATCTTACATTATTCTTGAATTTCATTATGTGAAGAGGAAAGCATGTCTAGGCTAGTATTACAAACCAAACTTCTTTAGGGAGTTATATTTAACATGGAAGACTTAGGAGAGACAAGATTAAATGATGTCTATGTAGTGCAGCATGATCTTTTTTCTGAAAATAGTCCTGCTGACCAGCACCAAGAAATGCCCTGACCTTTCTGGGTCAGTGGTATTGATAGTGCTTTGGTGAGCGCATTGTGATTCTGGGTTTGCCGCTCTAGTGATGGGCCATGTTACATACACATAGGCCTATTTAAATCTTAGGTCAGCTCACGTGTGTTTGATTGTGCGTTGAAGTAAATTCATTATTCTCATTATCAGCTTTGTAGAATACATGAATAGCAACTACACATCTAAATATCTGCTGTTTTTGTCATTCCCTCTTGTATCAAAGTAGTTTAGAGGCTGTCAACTGAAGCACTTGGGAGAAGTCTTAACATGATTCTTCACTAGAAAAATGGTAATGATATCAAATGATTCCACACATTTAACTACTTTTTCCATCACAGGCACAACATTTCTATTCCATTGTGCACTGAGGTGCATTCAACAGGGTGTTTGCGTGTTATCTTTTAACAGTTAGCTATGATTTTGAATAAATATTGCAGGCTAAAAGTAAATGTTGGTTCATGTTCACTTACAATCTGCATCTTCTTGTTTCATATTGACTTGGGTTTTACTGTCTGCCCCCCTGTTGAGCTTCCTATCATCTCAAGCTTATTTGTTTATTTCTCTCTCTCTCTTGGCTTAATATAATGTTTCTTTTGCTCTGTCAGAATCAGTCTCTAGAGTTCTGATTCTCTGGGTGTAACAGGAGTTCGTGTCTCATTACAGGTAGAGGATGAAAGCAAGCACATGGATCAAAACCAGTTATTAATTGCTTAAAAGGAGACACCCAAGGATACATATTAGACGAAGTAGCAATGACCTCCAAATCTCCCGTCGACTGTCATTAGCATCTAAAATCCTGAATCTACCTGCAAAATTAATAATAATAATAATAATAATAATAATAATAATAACAGTTTTTATTATTACGGTAAGCTAAACAACACAAAAGAAAAAGTAGTGAAAGTGTGATGGAAAGGTAGGGCTATTTGTTCAGTCTGTCACTTGAGACTTGGGTATGATCACTTTGTCACGACCACACCACTGTCACAGGAGGACATATTTGACTATAGCTACATAGTTGACTATTACTATTTCCATCTGTGTGTCAGCAGAGAGGCTTTGAGTCATTTATTATGTTGTATAAATTAGATACATCTAGACAGTATGTAAAATGTATTGTAGCGATCCTACAAATTTGAATAGACATGGACTTGTTTTTGTTGTTAAAAATGGGCATATTCAATGCAGATGTCAGCCCTACAGTGTCTGAAACTATTACACACTGGGTCAATCACATGGTTTATTTCGCCTGACTCATTGCCAATGAGTTATGACGCTGATATAATATATGTTCATTAATATTCATAACTATCTATTTCTTCTCTGAACATTTCAATATGAGTTTGGCTGTGCACCACACACTGTGTTATTTTCTGCAGTCAGGACACTTCTAGCAGGGCCCAGGGTGTCACCGAAGGACACATTCATATCTTATGCAGTCGTTTTCACTTTGATCACATAGTGGAAAATTGCTTCCATTTTAACTATTCAACAGGAACAATGTGCATTATTTCAATGTATTTACATCTAAATTACATTTAAGAGAAAAGTAGTACGGTATGTATATCTATGCATATCTATAATAATAACACCTCAATTTTTCCAGTTTTTATTGAAATTCAGCTAAAATGTAAAAATGTCATCAATAAATCACTCAATCAGTTGTAAATCACTCAATAAGTTGTATTGAGCCCATCTTAATGCAAGGACAATAGTTTATGTAATTCGGGAATATATGTCTTTGTCTTTATAGTCTCTGATTTGCATATGAATCAATTGCACACTGGGTGGATCAGGCTGTCATTACAAACTGAGCATATGGAGAGGAACAAAACTGAGGAGTCTTACAAACATCTACAAAATTGAATGGTGGAGAGGAAACATCATCTCAGTCACTCTACAAAATGGCCAAAAATAATCCCTTAATGGAAAATAATCTATCTCATTTCCATAATTGTGTTTGCAACAATTAATTCAAGTGATACGGCAAATAAAGTGACTGGACATGCATTTAGTTGATTTTACTATAAACGTTTAGTGCAATTCCGGCACATGCAATGCAAATTCCGCACCATCTCTTTTGTAAAGCGTAGTGGTAGATACATCATGTTATGGGTAGGTTTGTCACTGGCAGGGACTGGGGAGTTTGTCAGGATCAAGAGAAATGTATTAAATTTGCTGAGCTGGTAGTGACATCCTAATCTTCACAGTGTGTAATTGATTCCTATGCAAATCAGAGACCCTACAAAAACAAAGATATTCATTCTGTGAACTATTATCCTTGCATTCAAATAGACTCAATTCAACTTATTGAGTGATTTGTTGCTGACATGTTTGCACTTTTGACTGGTAGTGTATATATTATACATATCTGTTGGCTAAGTCAGCTAAATAATGAAAATATAAATAAAAAAATAAAATTATTATTAATAATAATAATAATAATAAAAGTCACCAAATCATGGGTGTTCTAGCTGATCCTTGTAGGTAAATGTAGCAAAAGCATTATCCTCCTCCTAGAATCTAGATTTGAATGATATGCCATCAGATCCCTGTTTAAATGACAGCACATTGTAATACAATCCTACTGGAAAGTCAGATGTACTGGCAAATATCTCAGTTAACGGCAAAATAGATTGGACTCTGCTCTGGCACAGTGAGCATCTGGAAGCATGCTTAGCAATAGTATAGGGAGTCTAGGGTCATTTAGCAGTCACTCAGCCCTGACCAAGCCAGCCTCTAGAGATTCATACAGGTGGAACATCTCTGAGTCCCTCCAAAGAGCCTCTTGTTCTCTGCTATCCTGATGTCCTCTGCTTTCCTGCTCTCCACGCTGATGTGGCCTGGTTTCGCTGTCAGCTTATTCTGAGAATTCCCTGACCTGAAGGGGCTGATTCACAGTGTGTTCCCACTTCTATAAGTACAGAAGGCACTGCCATATCATATTAAATGTCATGCAAATGGTGATATTCCTCACAGATCCAATGCTATTCATATTTTTTTTAAATTATTATTATCATAGTGAGGTTTTGGAGAAAATGATTTAAAAGACAATACATTGAGATCGGTTCTTGATGAAGTTCAAACCTGCATAGGGAGAGTAACAGATTGCCCCACTCTTTGACTATAAAGATAATATCCTAAAAAGGCCCATCTGCCTTATTGAATTGTGTATCGCCTTTTTTTTCTCCCTCTCTCTTTTAAACACACGCGCGTGCACACACACACACACACACACACACACACACACACACACACACAAGCACACACACACACGCACACAGGCTACTTCCCAGCTGTGTCTTCCCTTTCATAAATGTCATTGGCGCTGTGCTCAGTATGACTAATCCTACATTTATTTATCATTTGCATAATAAACATGCACGTACCGAGGTTAATAAATGTGACACGTTTCCTAATCTGTTTTGGAAAAAAGGAGATGATTCAGTTAGGGCCGAAATGCTCTGTCAGATAACATTCTGTTTATGCTAGACATGGTTCTGTTACCTTAATCACTGTGCACTCTATCCTGGAAACACAAGTCTCCTCTTTTCTGTCTGTCATCTTAAAATATGATTAAAATTCACAGCAGGATTATGTGATATACAGTATTCAGTTTTAGTCGATTACTGCAGCAACAGTCAAAGACTGTAGGAAATGCACGTCCTACTGTAGGTTTTTGTCTTATTTATGTTATTGAACACTGGACACTCATAGTTTAGGTTATTGTAGAATCTCATTGAAACATGTCCACTACAACTGCAACTGCAAAGCCATTGAAACTGGGTCTTGGTTCTGTATGTCTTGATTCTGTAATTCAAAGAAAATACATTTTGTCTCAGATATTGATCTAAGAGTGCTTGAGCGAGTAGGCTTGGTACAAGCACGATTGTAACTAATGCATGAAAAAGGATCAATTAAAATGTTTCGATTCAACAGACTAATCAATGGCAAAGCCTTTGTAATCAAACATTTAAGCAGAAGGACCTCGATTTCAAAGTTTCTCAGTGCTCCAACTTCCTTTCCCCAAACCACCTCACTCACTGCCTCAAGATCCCAAACGATGAGGAACAATGTCATCACACGCTCAGTGGAATGGACATTCCACAGTCAACCAAGCAGATCGTCACATTATGTTAAAAAAAGCAAGAATTATTCATCATATTTATTATTTACCATATTTTCATAATGAAGGGGTTAATTACACTTGTGAGCCACCCCCAGCGGCCTTGTCAGGAGTGGCAGGGACACAGCTGTAGGTCTGCTAGCTAAATCATGCACTAAATATGTCACCTAGAATTAGACCCAGTGGGGCAGGCCAGTTTTTCACAGTCCAAGTGCCGAGGCATGGCCGCTGACAGAAACACTGGACACACTGTAGTAAAGAACACCACTCGGGAGCCACTGAGGTGGAGAAGATGCAGGAAACCGAGTGCGACCCCCCCCTGCATCTTGACGTCTTCATCCCCAAAAATGAGGCTACATTTCGTAAGATCCAAGATCCAAAGGACGCCCACAGATGCATTTTAATTCCTTGTGTCTTTAATGCAAATGATTTATGAACTAGTAGTTACTAAGCTACTGCATCAATATTCCAAACATAGTTCAGGTGATTTGACTCATGGTACAACAAGGTATTTTATTACAATAACACAATGAAACGAAGACTCAATCTCAAACGAAGAACCATCTTAAAGTAGATTGTTATATCTTTTGAGCAAATACCCAACAATTACTTTTTCTTTCAGAACAAAGTGTCAGAACAAAAAGACAGATCACTAAATGCTTCATGCAGTGTGACACATTGTTTGAGATGTCAAGCAAACATGTTTCACCTGCAATCAGATTAACCTTGATAACGTTTATGACATCAATATGACATCAGTATGATGAGGTTAATTGATTTCAGAGTAAAATCATTTCACAGGAAGTGATAGGTCCCATCCATGGAAGCTTTGGTCTCCTTCACATTTATTAAATTTGATTTCAATCAGTCAGGGTTTTCTTCTATGAATTACTTAGGAAACAGTGCAGCTCATATTCTTCATATTGTTAGTGGGATAGCATATTCATTTGCCTCTGAAGTGGGTTACACATAGGAGTGTCCTCCTCACTGATTAGTATATCATCAACTTGCAGTTTACTCAACAACAACAACAAAAAGAGGAAAAAAATAATATTCCTTTTACTCTGGAGGTTTAGGCTCTATACCAAAGAAACTGGCTTAACATGTACAGTCCCTTGCTAAATAAAAAAATAGAACATCTCCATAAAAATTATTGATACAAATATGTTGCCACTAATTAAGACAAAATGTCATAAAACAGTATTTCTCAAAGGGCTTTCATGTGAATGTGATGACAAACAGTACGAGAATATACACTGCTCAAAGAAATTAAGGGAACACTTTAAGGATATGCTTCCCCAGACCATCACTGACATGCCAAACCTGTCACGCTGGATGATGTTGCAGGCAGCATAATGTTCACCACAGCGTCTCCAGACTCTTTCACCTCTGTCACATGTGCTCAGTGTGAACCTGTACTCATCTGTGAAGAGAACGGGGCGCCAATGGCGAACCTGCCAATTCTGGTGTTCTCTGGCAAATGCCAATCGAGCTGCACGGTGCTGGGTTGTAAGCACAAGTCCCACTAGAGGATGTTGGGACCTTATGCCACCCTTATAGAGTCTGTTTCTGACAGTTTGGTCAGAAGCATGCACACGAGTAGCCCGCTGGAGGTAATTTTGTAGGGCTCTGGCAGTGCTCCTCCTGTTCCTCCTCGCACAAAGGAGCAGATACCGGTCCTGCTGCTGGGTTGTTGCCCTGTCCAGATCTTGTGTAATGGCCCATCTCCCGGTATCTCCTCTACGCTCTTGAGACTGTGCTGGGAGATACAGAAAATATTCTTGTGATGGCACGTATGGATGTGCCATCCTAGAGGAGCTGGACTACCTGTGTAACCTGAATGGGCTGCAGGTACCGCCTCATTATACCAGTAGTGACAAGGGCTCTAGCAAAATGCAAAACTAGAGAAAAATCAGCCAGGAAGGATAAGGAGAGAGAAATGGTCTCTGGCCACCACCTGCATTTCCTTTTTGGGGGTTGTCTTGCTGTTGCCTCTCCTGTCCACCTGTTATCGCTTTCATTTGCACCAAAGAAGGTTAAATTGATTAACAATTGTTTACGCGTCCTAACTGGACAGATCGATATCCCAGAAGTTTCATTGACTTGGTGTTATACTGTGATGATTAAGTATTCCCTTAATTTTTTTGAGCAGTGTACCTTCAGTATATTACAGTGTGTTGGTATCTACCAAAGCACTGTTGTAGATACTGTAATCCTTAACTGTAACATAGCCACGAGCTGTCAGTAACATGAATATCAAGCAGGCCTTTCGGAGGGTTTGGACACTGATATGACTGGATATGCAAATAAACCCACCACCTCAAACTCAACACCTTCCACGCTTGTTTCTACGGCCTGTCAGAGCTTTTTGAAGTCTCTTACCACCCCAGATCGAGAGCCGATACACCCCACTCTCTTCACAGAGGTTGATGTTCGTCAATAGCTCACTATAGGTGCAAACCTAACAAGGCCCCTGGACCCAATGGCATCCTAGGGCAGGTCATAAACACTTGTGCCTCCACACTGCCACAATCCCTGTCCTATGGAAAACCTCCACCATCATAACCATACCAAATAAACCTTTAAAAAGGTACAGAGGATGCTGTAGCATGCCTCCTCCACACACCCCTTGAACACCTGGGGCCCTATTATGCACTTCTTAACTTGCCGTCTTAAGTGTTAATTAAGACGCACCGCCAGGTTAAGACCTACCCCCACCCTTATTATGCGCTTCATACGCGCTACTGCTATTATGCAGGTGTCGATAGGCGCCCACACATAAGACGTAAAACTCCCGTGCATATATTGCTCATTGTGGGAGAGTTCATATGTTAATGAAGTGCACTAGGCGCCCCTGCTATTATGCGATCTGACTTTGCTCCTATCGCTAAGAAGTGGTTTGAAAAGTTCTTAAGTTTAGACTTCATGCACGTTTTGAAACACGAGCGCGCCTCCGCGGTTTACGCATGCATGTGGGCACACATGAACACGCACGTGGCTCCACGGCAAGACGTCAATTACGGTCACAGTATAAATGCTTTATTTCAGAAGGGAGAGGCAGAGAAGCACGCTGACCTCCTTCTCAGGACTTCCATAATAGCATAGCGCTAATGACTCAACGCAGCCGGTTCTTAAAGGGAATGGCACCTGGCACGCTGATTGGGTTGATTGAGAAGACGCCCAAAACACACCCATGACTAATTTCTTTGCTTAGCGGCGGGTTTTAGGCGCCCACTACAGCACGCATAATAGCAAAGTGGCCTTGACCACGCCTCCACGTCTTAAGTTTAGATCTACCGCCTCGTCTTATTGATGAAGTGCATAATAGGGCCCCTGGAGTCACCAGGAGACACCATAATGTCAGGGTGCTATTTGTGGATATGTGACACGGCCAGGTGAAAAGGTCTGCATGTCAGAAATGACCAAAATGCTTCTTTCATTAAGTTTTTTGTAATACACTTTTGGGAAGCTGCTATTTACACACAACAACCACTAGTTGGCGGCCTTGTAAATTAGCCTGCCTCCTACACAGAAAAACTGCAAAATAGCTTTATACTAGCATATCCCGATGTGATTTTTAAAATGTAACGATACTGGGTGGTAGAACGCACATAAGTCACAAAGTCATAAAAGGAGGGTCCTGAATTTTTATCGAGATATAAAATATATATATTTTTAATTACTCACAGGGTCAAATGACCCCACCCATGGCTGTTCTAGTGTTAAGTCTTGAAGTGCCCAGTCAATATAACAACCAACAGTTTAAGATCACTAAATGAACCGTTGTACTACAGTGGAATCAATATTGCAAAATGCTGTGCAAAGTATAATAAGATGAAATGCACTATGATACAGTACAAGTAGTCAAGTAGTCAGGTAGTGTTCAAGTAATCAGGTAGTGTGCAAGTAGTCATATAGATTATTGTTGTAGTACTACAGAATATATAATACTAATATGTAGTACTACAGAATATGAAAATAAAAATAGTACTATTGTACTATATAATATACAAAAAACACTGAAGAATAGATGACGGGTCAAACATAAGACATACATTAATTCTCAATGATTACTTCTAACAGTTATGGACATGATCGAACAAATTCAACACAAATGGTCACATGACCAAGCAACACAAGTTAATATTACATTATATCTGACTCCAAAAGACAATTCATGGTTAATAATGATTGCTAATGCTTTGCTCATCCCTGTGTGACAGACAACCGATCATATTGGATCCTAGATTCATTAAGAATACCTAAAATGCTATTTCACCATGCCCTCAAGTTAAGATAATTCGGCTTGCGAAGACTCTACGCTCATGCTAATAGCTGAAGCTGATGACTCATTCTACATCTCTTTAACGATGCCTGTGAACATTAGACATTAAACGGAAGATCCTTCATGAACCTTCACGGTCACCATTATGTTGTGCTGTATTAACAGAAAATGAGAATAGAGTATCAACAAAATAACCAATGTAACAGTTTCAAACCAACAGAAGTTGTTTTAACATGCGTCAAGGACAACACAGGAGACCGGTGGCCGTGGGCCTAACTCGGGGAACTCAAAGAATATCTTACTGTCCCACTCCTTAAAAATCAATCTGAACAAAGGACAAGGTGTAAGAGACATTACCATCGCAGTTAATGGTGAGGGTGTGACTTCTTCAGGATGTCCGCTAGGCTCATTCAACTGTACATATAATGATATACATTGAAATCAAGCCTGGCGTCACCAGAATCCTTCTACCATCTGCTACTACACCCTGCTCACAGTTAGGTTATGTTATGGTCCATGAAGGCACACTTTAGAGTAAAAGCTGTGTGTTCTTCACCTTCACAACAATCAACCAACCTCCCATTACTGGGTTGACTTGCTGTGCTGTACGATTATGTTGTGTTGTGTGTTATGATGTTATATTTCTTATCAGTTATCTGTTCAACCTAATTTTCAATACAGGACAACAGACAATCAATCTATCTATCTACTGTATAACTAATTATATAATTTGGCTTCAGCCAAATACTTGGCCGAGAGGATGCCCAAACCCTGTACATTTCTTAGGTGACTGTGCTGTATGGTGGTGACATTTCAACAAAGAAACATGGTAGAGGAGGGTGCTGGCCCAAATGGATTTATTTTCATATGTAGAAGCCTCCCATATATTAAGTAAATCATGCAAGTCTAACATCTTGCTACTGAACACAAAACCCTGAACTCATATTGCACCTCAACATGACATTTCATATTTGGATCACTCATTTCACACCTCATAATGGGAGCGAAATGTCCATCAGTATTCACACATCTCCTGAATACTCATTAGAGCAAACCAGCCCCTCTGATGCACTGAGACTTATACCTTCTCCATCCTAGACTCCACTGTTGCAGCCTTGATACCCGTGACAGCTCAAAGCTGTCAAATATTGCCTTTTTTTGTTAGACTCTCTTTGTTTCTCTTTGTTATTTCCTGGTTTCATACTGTATTGTATGTATGTCACCTTTACACTAGAGTCAGAGTACAGGCCACAAGAAGCAAGACAACTGAGGTGAAATTAAGATAAAGTATCCGACTGCAGTCTGTGCTCCAATTGTAACTTAAAGGTGTAATAAAGGTGAGAAAGTACACCTGGGCCAGTCTTTTTTTCTGGTCAGACCTAGTGTCACTTACTTATCTTGGGTCAAAACAGCAAGGTCCCTGTGTCAACACAGAAATGTCTCCCAGGGTTGAGCTCCAGTAATACACACTGTGTCCAGGTATTTTTAGGGCTTTGTTGATCGAGATCAGTCCGCCTCAGTGCTTGGCATTGAGATCCTGTACATAAGCTAGCTAGTACTAACTAGCTATGTTAAACAGAGATACTCCACTAACTGTAAGAGAATGTGTGCAGTACCGTCGGGTCAAAATGTATGTAAATATTCCGAAAATGTATGTTCTTGCTTGATTTGTATGTTTTATTCCAATAACATATCCCTTTCACAGGTAGTGTACAGAGGAATGTACACATGCACACACAACTAGATGTAAATACTAATATGTATACAGTATACATTCACTGAAGGACTTAAGGCTTTGAAATTACATTTTGTTCGTTATTAGGTTAAAGTGGGTGAAATTAAACCCTGTTGTTTAGGGGTTATCAATGCTGATGGTGTAGCCAAGCAATAAAAAACTAATCAAATCATGTCACTCGTGGCCATAGATTAAATCCAAGGTGAGTTATGTATGTGTGTCCTTCAGTATTTGTGACACAGTCTGATGAAAAGGTCTGCATGTCGTCAATTCTCAAGTCGCGCAAATGATCCAAAAGCCAAAAGTTTGTGTTGAAGTGCCCACTCGATATAACAAACAAAGTCCAGGATCCATTTGCATAGGCTGGGGTCAATGCTTAGTCCTTGAGCTTGCTGTCGATAATTCTCAAGTCCCGCAAAAAGCTACTTAAAAAAAACAAAAACAAAGTTTTTTTTTGCATATAACGGAAGTTTAACAAACAACAGTTTTAGGATCACTAAATACTTTTGATTTGTGAGTTCAATTCACTGTACTGTCTGCCGTAGGCTACTGGCTAAATGATACATGGCTTGTAAACACACTTACATTTTAGGACGTGTTCAAAAGCAAGGACTGTGTTGTGTGATCATCTAATTATGTGTAGTTATGTGTTTTAGCATGCTGTTGTTCTATCAGCATGTTGTGAGGTGCTAAACATGCAGTTAGATACTTAGTTCATAGCGATGTTCCAGCTAACAGCTGTTTTGCACGTGTTTTGATTCAGAGCGAGTTTCTCCGGTATTTGGTTTGAGGTGTACCAACATTCAAATAAGCATCTTCAACTCCTTGAATCTTCTACTACTACAAAATATTTAAATATACGACACATCATTTGAAATCTTAGAATCTCCACTACAATCTGCAAAACTGAAAAATGACCATGCCCTACTTGAGGACTTTTTCACCAGACCCTGTCACATTTGATTTGGTTACAATATGAATGAATGAATGAATGAATGGTCTTTATTGTCATTGCTACAGTACAGGTACCAAACAACGAAATTTAGGAGGGGTGGCTCCTCTGGTGCTAGGAAAGATTTTTATTTTATTTTTTTTAAAACACAAGAAGGGAAGGAGCTGGTTTACATAAATAAAGGCTATGTACACTATCCACTATACTATACTGTACAGATAGACGACTAGGGTTGTCATATTGCACATAGTGTTATTGCACATTCTTTTGAAGTGTCGCAGTTTGCAGGCTAGAAATGTACATATTTGTGCCTCAGCACTACACCTGATTTTTTCAGTCCAGCAGCTGCCATCAATCCGTCCAGACTGTCCAGGGCCCAGAACCTAGGTCTTTGCTGTGTTCAGGGCCTGGATGGCCCTGGGGTAGAAGCTGTGCTTCAGTCTGTTTGTCCTTGCGGCCATGGTCCTGTACCGCCATTTCGAGGGCAGCTGGGTAAAGTGTTTGTACCCAGGGTGGGTTGGGTCTCTGGAGATCTTGGAGGCCTTCCTGAGACAGCGTGTGTTGTACAGCTCTTCCAGAGAGGGAACAGCTCTTCCAATAGCCATATGTTAAATATTTGAACACACATTTACAAATTATGAAAATGATCACAGGTGACATAGCTCACAGGTGACATAGCTCTCTGAGGGTGACATAGCTCTGCGATGCTTTGAGTAATCACCTGCAGCATGTTGTTGTCTCAAGGGGTGGAAAGCAGCATGTGCAGGCCCGCTCATTGTCATTTTGGTCATTGCACAATGTCACCATGATGTATAAATTCATGATGATAGTACATTGTAGTGACCCCCACAAGGTCCCGCGTATTGACATCAACACAACAGCCATTCCACCGGTGAGGCAGAGTGATGTGTGGACTGGGTGAGAACCAGTCCCTGGCAGTACATTTCTATGACGAGAGATTAATGCGTTTTGTCTGCCACCAGACTGATCCCGGCCATAGGCTGCAGAGAGACCGGAGAGAGAACTCGGCAGCCCCGCTTGGGAAGCCTGTAGCCACCTCCACCAGCATCCTGTAGCCAATGTTGTACATAGAAAAAGCCTTAGATCTTTGATTTCAACTCATGAAAAATTGGAGCAGAAACAAAAGTGTTGCGTTTATATTTGTGTTCAGTGAATGTGAAAACATCAAGGTCAGGGCATAGACTGTTACTCTAGTCTAGAAAGCTAGCTATACAAACACAATAGGAATATGCCAATGAAATTCAAACATAAGAGACAAGCTCAAACAGGAGATAACAAAACAACTTATTTTTGTATGTAGCTGCCACTACCTAGCCTATGTCACTGGTTGTTTTTCCTCATAATTTCACCTACACTAGCTCTTTTCAAGCTATCCAGAGGTTTATTATTTTCTTTTTTTTAAAGGCTATGTTACAAAGGACTCTTTGTGTACGAGAAGATGAACAGAGCCTGAAAGACATTCTAGTGGAACATCAAGGAAGCACAGTAAGGCAAGGGGTACCAACCAGCCTATAAAAATGTCTCTTGCTACATGGGCTTTGTATCCAAGCGGTCTTTGATGTCAAACATTAGAAACTTTAGAAAGTGCTCTGTAAAGAATTTCCCCAAATTGTTTTTATTCTAAAATAAACTTATTTGATGTAAGACAAACTATTCCCTTGACAAGAGGTCGGTGTCCAGCACTGATCCCAGAGACAGCACAAATATAATAATAATAATAATAATAATAATAATAATAATAACAATAATAATAATAACAATAATAATAATAATAATAATAATAACTTCGATTTCTATAGCGCCTTTCAAAAACCCAAGGACGCTTATAAAATATGTCGGCACAATGTGTCCAACGTCGCTCATTGGTAACGTATCAGCAAAATACTTCACATTGACAGTGGGACTAGGTGAAGCATTTTGAATTGCTCTGGTATCCACTCTGGTTGTCCATACATTGAATTGATGTAGTATAGACATGTAATTAAGAGCCAGTAGTTGCTAGGGAAGGGAATCAAAACAAAGCAAGCATGTAGTCCATTAGCTATTGAATTTAGTTTATACAAGTCATGTCTGTCCTTTCTTTCTATTTACTTTTTAGTGCTTTGAAAGGCCCAATAAAATGAACATCGTAATTTACAGTGTTTTGGTTTGAATTATGGCTTCACCAGGTCAAATTAGCATCAACCAAATATGAAAAACAAGGTTTATGTTATTTTCCAGTACCCTATATATCTACCTTACTATATATAAACATAAAGAGCTTCTCTCCTTCAAATGCTAAGCAAAAAAGCTACTTCTTGAATCTTTTGAAGCATTTTTATTGTAAACAATTGAAGTATGTAACTCAAGTCACTTTAGTGGGCCTTTAACGGTAGGCTGATTAACAGAGGTGAAGAGTCTGGGAATCGGGAGAATCAATGTAGTGATTCATGCAGGGCACACACTCCATTCCATCATCAACACCTGCACAGCAAGGTGTGCTAGCTCAATGTGAGCTCGACGGTTGACAAGGTAAGGAAATAGTTAGCTAGCTACAGTAGCGGAAATAAGTGGCTCTGCATATGATCCTAAAATACCATCTACAGTGAAGTTTGGAAAGCATGGTATGGGTCTGTTTCTCTTCACATGGTACTGATGGAATCCAAATTATCGAAGGGAAGATGAATTGAGTCATGTTCCGGGAAATTCTTGAGAATGATCTGTTGCCATCCGCCATGAACATCTAACTGCATGTTTAGCACATCACAACATGCTTCTTGCTTTTGAGCACTTCCTAAAACGTAAGTTTGTTTACAAGCCATGTATCACTTACCCAGTAGCCTATGGCAGACGATACAGTGAATCCAATTCACAAATGATAAGTATTTAGTGATCTTAAAACTGTTCTTTGTTATATCAAGTAGACTCTTCATCACTTAAACTTTTGTAATATGAAAAAGAAATAGAAAACACATTTTTGGTATTTTGCTCAACTTGAGCATTGCTGACATGCAGACCTTTTCACCAGACCATATCACATGTCATACATTATTACACTATGAAAGCGGTGACATTCAGGTCTGTCAGGTCTGCAGTTGGATGCCATAAGATGTATGAAGTACAAGTCATATAAGGGACACATATCCAAATTGAGTGTTCAATTCAAGTCGAACATGTACACATTTACAATAATAGCCATAACTTATAGAGTTTGTATTAAAACAAATCTATTTGAGTATGTACACATGTAAAATGTTTGCCTGTAAGAATCTTAGAGTGTTAATTAATATTTTCTGTATAGTGACTGCTGACCTAGGACAAAAGCCTACAGTATTGTGGCTCTTCAGGGCCACGAGTGAGGATCACCATGCTATGGTGTTCATTCATATCTAGGCAACCACCATCTCTGAAGGAAGGAGATCAGAGGTAGTCAATTGGAAAGAACCGCTGGCCTTTTACATCAATGAATGATCCTACATCAACTTGCGCGATCGACACCACCGAAGCTCAGGCAGGCCTATTAAGACAGCAGACAGCTGTTGCATATGCATCAAGTCAATATGTCAAATATGTCTCCATGGCGGGTCATCCATAGTCTAATCTGTAAAGGGGGTGTTATGCAGGGAAAATCCAATTGCATATTACAAAGTCAGAAAAAGATTGACTGCCTGCCAGCCAAACATTCAGGGCAGAGAAAGGAGATCACCCCTCAGAGTGGCTTCCATCATCCTGTTGACACAGGTCATTCAAGCATGAGATGCCATCACGATCCCTCTGCATCGATGTAACTCTACACAAAGCAGGTGAAGATATTCATTGCTTTCCAAGAACAAACACAATGATTACCATATAGGGCAGTAGAGGTCAACCACAGAGACTTTAGCCCAGTCAAGCAAAGTCAGTTATCAATCCTGTCCTATCCTGAGGACTATCCCCAAGTCAGCCCAGTGTCCATTCTAAAGAGGACAGATTGGAAGGTGTAAAAGATTGAGGTGTTGTATATCCCATGCTATCCCGAAATAAGTAATGATCACAACCAAGTACTTGCAACCTACTGTAGATAACATCTATAACCACAGGCAAGTAAAGTGTAAGCTACTTCATGTGAACATAGGTGTGGTATTGAATCATGGAAGCACCAAAGCCTGCCCTAAAACTCTCTCCTAATGAATTCTTAATTACTGTGTATCCCTCACACCAGAGTATATTTAATGTAATCAATTCTCATTGGTTTGGTTAATTCTGGCACAGGAATGGATATTGCTTCAACACACTTAATCTCTTTCTTGATACACAGTAAAGAGTCATTCTAATGTTGTGCATAGGTACTGTATGTACTGTACAGTAGAGAACACAAAGAAGACCAGATGCTTTCTTTACCTCGTTAGATTATCCAGAACTCATTGCAATAGTTATATGCAAATCTATTTACTTCCTCCATAATAGCTTACATGAGCAGGACGTTTTGGTCTCTAAAGTGTTGAACATTTTACATTTTACATTTTGCAGTGGCCACAGAGGGCAGCAAAGCACACTGTTCCTGTTCTGTTCCTTTAAACCACCTTCAACATCTATGCTTATTGTCCTCACTAGCACCTTTCATTGTGTGCATAGTCGTTAACAATGTATATACCCCAATGTAGAAGTATTACTTTTAACCATGAAATATATCAAATATATTTGTTAGAAATGATTCGTTTTTTAACAATTAGTTCATAAAACTAATAACACAATTATCATTTATAAAACAAATAGCCTAAGCTATTTTATCAGGTTTTCAGCTTTCTTATTTCCAATGCATGCACTACACAACACTTGGAGTAGACATGCAACATTGTTTCCAAAATGGATTAACTGATATATGTTTAATTTACTGAAACTATTTGACAGGTACCTTTTGGTCTTCGTTTGGACTAAGCTCTTTTGTCATGACGGAAGAGCCACAAAAGTGCAGTATACTGGGTCTGATTATTAAAGCTATCAACCATTTTAATGATCTACCTTAGGGCACAGGTACAGCTGAGTAATTCATTGGCGTTGGCAGAAATGCTGGTTAAAACCCTCGATCAAATGTCCACAGAGTAATACAGAATACAGTGCTTTAGCTCCACATGTCAGGCTGTTCACTACACAACCTCATCTGCTTTGATTTCCCCTTCTCTGTCAAGAAGAGAAAACATACATAAAAGCATTACTTATAAAAAAAAACAAAACATATGTATTGATGTTATGTTTGCCCATTATGTAGGAAAGCTCAGTCATATCTTGAGCAATCTTGCACCTTCTCTCACTCCGTCCTTTGTTAATTTCAGAGTTTTAGCTGGCGTGGATGAATGAGCAAACCCACTGCAGATTGACCCCCCCTCTCCCCCCTCTCCCCCTTTCCCCCCTCTCCCCCCTCTCCCCGCAAGTTCTGAGGTGACGGGTCATAAATCCCTATAGACATGCAGGGAGGGAACACAAACCTGAAGGAGATTTTCTCCTCATGCATAGAGAGCCGTTTCCCCCTCACCGCCAATGTCTCCCCTGGGGACCCGGCTGCCAACTGACTGCATGCAAAGCAGCCTCTGCAAATGGGTGTGGGTGAAGGAACTTTTGTGGCGCAGGATAAAAGACGGGGCCGACGTCCCCCGGAATTCACCACCCTCCCCTATCATCCAGATGATCCTGAATGCCAATTACCCCCAGTTCTGTGGGGAGCGTGCTGTCAGTCAGGATGTGTCTGCGTGTGATGCCGTGGAGAAGCAGACGCCGTGACTCTGCCGACGGTGCACAGCACTGCAGTGTAAAGCTGCAATTTAATACACTGCTGGTGAGCAACAATGGGACATTACAACCTGTAATGCATTACACATCCTGCCATATGCACAGTGTATTAAAGGTGGAAGGCAGGCTGGGACATCTTTCTATGAGTTGGTCTTTGGTATTCAACATTTTCTTTAATTTATATAGGTTTATGATTAATAGGACGTGTGACCTTTATCACCCATTTTAAATGTCAATACATTTTTGTTGAGATATATTTCAAAAAAAAGTCCATAACGACACTCAAACTCTGAATTGTAAAATGTGTCAGTTTGTGTCAAGTAAAATGCCCTGTTCTGTTTTAAAAGTACTCAAAACATCAGACTTATTTCCTTAATGTGCAAGTACATATTCTGCACTGTTGATTCACTGTTGATTCATTGGGTTGCCTTGGAAACACAATGCTGTCAAAGAAAACCAAACCGTGACTTTTGGATTGGAATGGAACTAACCTAAATTAGGTTCCAAAGTGGGTTTATCACTAACGTATCAAAAAAGTAAAAGAGACAAATGACTCAGAAGCAACATTGGTGTAACATATCCTTAAATCAAGTGTTTAGAGTGTGTTTAAGATAGCTTTACGGATTGAATAGGCTTCAATGGGCAACACAAGCTGACGGTGGTCAGTACTTCATAGTACAGTAGTACTGTTTTGGGAGAAAATATTGGCTCAGTTAGTGACAAAGATACAGTATACCACGATAGACAGAACAATTTGTCAGAAATAATGTTTCTGGGCCTTCATTTATAAGCTGTATGAAACATTGAGGTGACATTTTCAGAGGTGAACCTATTTTTGATGGCCAATATCTTTCTTTTTCATCATTTTATCCATTTTTTGATGATTCCTACAGCGTTCCATATCAGACATTCTTGTGAGAGGACGCTGTCGAGATTTGTCTACATATTGCCATCTTGTCTTTATTGCCATCCGGCTTATCCAGCTTTGATGGAATCGTTAAAAAGCAGATATGAGCAGAATATAGGAGTACCTGCCTTTGTCAGACTCTGTTTTCCCATCAGATGTTAGCATGGCGATAAGAATCGGAGCAATGCCTGCAGGTCATGTATGTGTTATGCATAGCAATTCATGTCTGTGTGGCTGAAAGAAAGTATTTTGAGAGTAAAGAGAGGAGTGTGTTTTCTCTGTAATACATATGTATTGGATGTGATTTGACTCTCATTTTTTGATGTGGGTGTGTTTTTTTTTTAAGATGTCCTATGTAAAATATGTAAAGTAGGACATCTTAAAGAAAAGATCATCCACATCTAAAAATGTCCTATTTTACAATTTAGGCAGGAATCCAAGACTAATGTATTATATATTTTAGGCAATATAAATGCAAAGCTTCAGAGAGAGCATTTTGTGTGTATACTTTTTTTTCTGATACTGAACTAAGAAATATGTATTATTGTATTCATTAAGTTCTTCAAAAGCCATCTACCGGCCATGAATAATGGAACGTTCATTAGATTAGATTAGATTAGATTAAACATTAGTGTCATTGCAGAGTACACAACAACAAAATGCAGTTTAGCATCTAACCAAATAGTGATAGGTACAGTATGGCAAGTACGGTAGTTAGACGTATACAGGAGATAGATAGGAGTAAGCTATGTACAGCTAAGGTAGCTCTACACAGTATGGTGAATACAGATGCCAATACAAATGAGAGACTATACCAAAAGAGGTAGGTACAAACGGATAAGAACCTTCAACAACCAGAAGCCTTGGATGAACAGTGAGGTCCGCCCACTGCTGAAGGTCCGCGACGCCACTTTCAGATCAGGAGACGCAGAGGCCTCCAGCTCAGCCAGGGCCAGGGTCTGAAGAGGGTCATCAGGGAGGCCAAACTCAACCACTAACTGCAGATCGAGAGCACTTCCAGAGCAACACTGACCCCCTTCGTAGGTCTCAAGGAACCTTTGCTGGACTTTTTGTTGCATCTTCCCTAGTGCCAGCGTTTCTGCCAAGGCTCTAACTGCTGAGCTGCTACTGCCAGCCTTATCTGTGCATATTGAGTTTGCCTTCGATAATGGCTGTCAATAATATAATGTTTAATTTCACTTCATTATAAATTGTTCTGGGTTCAGTCTGCTGTCATCCATCCATAATGGAGCGATTCGAAAAGTGACACGGTTATAAGCAGAACACAGTCACGCGCACACAGACAGGGAGACACAGGGAGAAGCAAAGAGAAAGGGTGTATGTGTCTGTCTGTCTGTGTGTGTGTGTGTGTGTGTGTATGAGCGAAAGAGAGAGAGAGAGAGAGAGAGAGAGAGAGAGAGAGAGAGAGAGAGAGAGAGAATGAGAGAAAGAGTAGTAGACAAATCATTCAGAGCATGAGCATTTCCACAGGAATGTTATTGGTTTTAATATTTTGCCATTGTGCCAACAACATGTCATTTCACGACATAAGCAAGATGGAAATGTATCTGTCACAGTGTTGCCGTGGCAAGAGAATACCGAACTACCGAACACAGAGAGAGAGAGAGAGAGAGAGAGAGAGAGAGAGAGAGAGAGAGAGAGAGAGAGAGAGAGAGTAATCAATGGAAAAATACTTCCCTTCACTTTTTGCTATGAAACAGATCGTGTTATGCGGATGTGTTGATTTAATAAGATAGATATATTTACAGATGTAGACATAGAAACTGTAGTGGATGTTGCTGGTATGATCATTTTCAGGTGCGCGGCACGCAGAGAAAATAGGCGAGACTCAGACTCTCTACAGCGTGAGGCGCGTGTGAGAGCGCCTCTCACGTGGGCTGTGTGGCTGCTCTGTCCTGTTAACATGAGGGCCTAAATGAAACTCACACGCGCCGCTGAGGTAACGCTTGCGGTATAATTTAGCCCTTACTCATCAACCACCTTCTTAAGCCACTCCAGTAGAATGTGGTTTAGCACGTTCCCTGGTGTTGAATGAAGCATTGTAGCTCTGTAGTTTCTGCACTCCCTAAGGTTCCCTTTCTTAGGAATCTTCATAATGGTGCCATCTCTCCAATCCGACGGAACATTTTCTTCCTCCCAGATGATTCTCATGAGATGGTGAAGCATGTTGGGTTTCGATGTCAAAGTCAAAGTCAAGTTTATTTATAATATATATTATATAAATGTATATTCATATAATATATAATGAATTCTATATTATAGCACATGTTGATACAAGCAAATACACAGAATAACATTACAGAATAAGGAAAGAGAAATAAAAACATGGTTCATTGTAAATGGTACACAAAACAAAAAAACAAAGCAAGACAGATAATATGTGAAAAAAAAGAGAATAAAAAGTTTAAGAGAGACAGTGAAAAAGTTTAAGATCAAGAAGATTTAATTATGAAACAAGTACAGCTACATGGTCAAAGCGCCATTAAATAGGAGATCTCGCTTAAAAGTTCCCACAGTTTCAGCCATTCTTAGGTTTTCTGGCAAGTTAAGAGGACCTCAGGGACTTACTTGGTGTATATCTTACAAACATGTCTGACATGTATTCAGGTGAGTGACTATGGAGTGATTTATAAACTAATAATCGAAGAATCGTAAAATCTATTCTAAAACTGACAGGTAGCCAGTGTCGTGATTGTAAGATTGGTGTGATGTGTGCCCTCCTTCTGGTCTTAGTGAGGACTCGTGCTGCAGCATTTTGTATAATTTGAAGTTTACTAAAAGCTTTCTTTGGTAGATCAGAAAGGATAGCGTTACAGTAATCTAGCCTGCTAGTAATAAAAGCATGCATTAGCCTTTCAGTGTCAGCCTGTGGGGAAAAAAGTTTCACCGTAGCAATGTTTCTCAGGTGATAGAAGGATGTCCATGTCACATTCTTATATCCAAATCAAACATGACCCCTAGTTTTTTGACCTGGCCTTTGGTGTTCAGTGTCAGTGTATTTAGGTGCTTAGATAGTCTCTCCCTTTAAACTTTTTCACCAATGATCAACACATCTGTTTTGTCCTGGTTTAACTGACATCTATACAGCAATACTACTTTTTTAATTAATTTAATTTAATTTTGCCATTTAGCAGACACTTTTATCCAAAGCGACTTACAATTACGAATTACAGGGACATTCCCCCTGGAGTAACTGAGGGCTAAGTGCCTTACCCAAGGGCACACTAGTAGTGGTGTGGCTTCAGGCGGGATTTGAACTCACAACCTTCCGATCCCAAGTCCAACTCACTATCCACTAGACCACCACTACCCTACATCCCACTACCCTACATACTACAATACATCCTACCAAGTGGTCAACTGAGCTGTAGTCATCGGGTACCACAGAAATACGGAGCTGGGTGTCATCTGCGTAGCTATGGTAGCTAATATTGTGCCTCCTAATGACATCTCGTAGGGGTAGCATATACAGACTGAAAAGTAAGGGCCATAGAATGGATCCTTGTGGGACCCCACATGTCAACAGGGCAACAAATATCTCTTCGCCAGTTAGATAGGACCTGAACCAGTCAAGGACTGGACCGGAGAGGCCGACCCAGTTCTCAAGTCTTCTAATAAGGATATCATGATCTACAGTGTCAAAAGCTGCACTTAGGTCCAGAAGGACAAGGACAGAGGTTTTTTTGGAGTCAGTGTTGATTCTGAGGTCGTTTACAACCTGTCTGGTTTGAGGGCTTCAGCTGGTATCTCTCCTGGCACCTCTGCCTTGCCTCCTCTCAAGGACTTAATGGTCTTCTTAATTTCTGTCTTGGTGGGGGGATTGCAGTGTATCTCCAACATGTTTGCGGCTGGTAGTCCATAATCCTTGTCTGTGACGTAATCCAGAGTTTGAATTCATCCATTTTGTTCGCTAGTGAGTGGACATTAGCAAGAAATATGCAGGGCAAGGATAATCCGTACGGTTCGCGTTGTTGTCTTGCCCACAGGTCTCCGTGGCGACTCCGACAAAATGCATTCCCCCTCGGGGCACCAGTTCCGCTTACTTCCGCAGACCTACAATCTCTAGTGGTATGCGAATATGACCTAGTGCACAGTTTGTACACCGAGATCCAATGCCCATTAATGCTTGTCCTTGTCCATTAATGCTTGTCCCATTAATGCTTGTCCAGCATTATACATACATGCATGTCGATATGAAAACACATAGACATTTCCCCTACTAAGCATATTATTCAAACTGAGAATACATCCTGTTTTCAAAAATAAATGGTCTGGAACTTGTTTGGCATAAGAAAGATGACAGAAAGAACTATCCTTTTATATGATTATAGAAAACAGTTTGAACGCTTCAGGGAACACCTGTCCAAATACGGAGATGAGTAACTAAAGTGGATCAGTTAGTAATATTATATTAATGTTTACACAATTTGATGTAGTAGGTTTACTATTCAGAACTGAAAACTGTGTTCACAGAGTAAGATAAACCAACTGGAAAAGCGGTATTGACAGACTTCCATAACTCTGAAGGTTTGCATACATTTCCATTGTTTTTTCTTTTTTTTTCTTTTACATGTTGGTGATTCACAGCAACATTTGACCTTTGATGGAAGTTGCCTCAGCTCTCAGCATTGATACAAGCAGAACTCCTCAGGAAAGACAACAACTAGAACTGCCATGCTTGGATGCCATGGGAGGACAACTGGGTTTACGATGTGGCTGGTCAGACACTGCTGATCAATAGACAGATGGGTGTAGAGGGCACATAGGGCAGGTGGTAAACACAGAAAAAAACCTTACCCCGGACCTCTGATCAAAGGGTCGACATCGGTACGTAGATAGGGGGCGGTTAGTGGCTAAGGGTGCCGCATGGTCGGAGCAGCGGCCCCAGGCCGAATGGAGGCAAAGCCAGGAAATAAAGACAGGATTGATTACTTTGACGTTGACAGACATCCAGGGGAAAGTAGCTCTCCCCGAGCACAAACATCAGCCAACTGGACCCCTCACCATGACAGTGTGTTTGCAGCTGATTTACAGTGTTGTAATAGTGGATGCTGTCATGAAATTAAGCTATTTTACTAAGGAGCTGAAATATTTGGCATTTTCTAGTTGTAGGTTCTGTTAGGGGCTTAATATACCAGTATAATGACAGGTGAATGGATCACAACTGAACATTTGTTTTGTTAGCTCCTTGAAATGTCGTTTGAGATACATTACTGCAACACAGCCTGTTGTTCTCAACACAGAGAACACTGTTGTTGATAACAAATGCCAGGACATTAACTGAAAGATGACACTCATGAAACCATGATTAAAGACAAGCATCAACAAAATAGCATGACAGCAAGACAACAAAGGTCATCGTCCCACAGACATGTTCTGCGAACACTCAAAGATCTGCTACATTCTGTTAAAATGTGTATGTTTTTTGTACTGCTGCTTCTTTGCAGACCTGTGTGCTGTGAGGCGGATGCCGCAGGCGATGCAGGCGGGGGACCTTGTGTGTTTCAAACATGGCAGTGCCACACACAGGTTAATATGATAGTCCCCTGCCTTATCTAATGTGACTAGGGGGCCTTTCTTGGCCGTGGCACAAAGCCGCTTTGAAGCATCTGTCAATGCCCTCCCCTGGATAAATGTCATATGTGGAATATCTCAGGTGGCAGCTGGGCCACTGCAATAGCAAGGGCAGACAGCCAGAAAACAGCCCAGAGCCTCACACTCCTACAATGGATGCTGCAGGGATTTTTTAACACTGGGAATCCAACAACACACATCAGCAGAAACACTTTGAATGAAAAAAGACATTGAGGTTATTTTAACCTTTCTTGCTGCTTCCATGTTGGCAGTCACCTGGAATGTATTAATGTTGTGGTGAAGGCTGTCCGTAATCAGGAAGTGCAACCCGTCTCTGCCCTTGTTTCTATTAAACATTGATCACCCCTAACGTCACATCTGAGGGTATCGTGCTGTTATGTTTACATTCAATATACCTTTGAATAGAGAAACTCCTTTATCTTCTCTTTATACCTGACGTATGTACCAAACCTCCTGTGGCATTGAAACGCACTGAGGCCCATGCTCATTGTTCCTTTTGTTGCCTGCTGTTTGACCTCAGACCATAAAACAGATTCTAATCTCCCACTGTCTCTCTGCTTCATCCAAGGATGTGTTTCCTTTGTACTGACCACATGCATTCAGATCCCATCCAAAAATGTCTCCCTTTGTGCTGTATTCAAATGTAGTTCTACATATAAATCGACTACATTGCATACTAATACCTGAATTAGATTCCATTAGTTTCCAGTGCATTATTTAGCGAATTGGACTATTCTTCAGGGACTGTATACGATGTCTCTAATAAACTCAACCTGTTCATGGAATGTCATTAATGTAAATTATTCAGTTGGGAATCACTTCTTCACTTCTCATATAACCTTCTTCAAAACGAAGGATTCATGAGTGGTAAAATTTGGTGCATTTCTGATGACCTTCATATCCTAAAGAGAGCACACTACACTAACATGCCCTTCTTATTTCAACCGGTTTCACCT
This sequence comes from Nansenia antarctica, assembly GCF_963989245.1. NCBI lineage: Eukaryota > Metazoa > Chordata > Actinopteri > Argentiniformes > Microstomatidae > Nansenia > Nansenia antarctica. Next base: position 12,038,281 of record NC_137689.1, read on the forward strand.
TTTCAGAAACTGAATCTGCACATTTCCACACACCAGTGACTTCAGTTTCCATCCCCAATATCTCGAGCTTGGAGAAGAGGACTGGAACTACTTAAAAAACCCTTTGAAAGTCTAAGTGTGTGTGTAGCTCATAAGCCCTCAACATAAAGTCAAGGACTGGAAATATGAAATGGCACTGAATATATGCTGATTAATGTAGCACACATGCAGTGACATATAGGGCCCTATTATGCACTTCATCAATAAGACGAGGCGGTAGATCTAAACTTAAGACGTGGAGGCGTGGTCAAGGCCACTTTGCTATTATGCGTGCGGTAGTGGGCGCCTAAAACCCGGCGCTAAGCAAAGAAATTAGTCATGGGTGTGTTTTGGGCGTCTTCTCAATCAACCCAATCAGCGTGCCAGGTGCCATTCCCTTTAAGAACCGGCTGCGTTGAGTCATAAGCGCTATGCTATTATGCAGTTCATAGGCGCTAGACTTCATGCACGTTTTGAAACACGAGCGCGCCTCCGCGGTTTGCGCATGCGCGCCGACCCACTAGCGCCTAAGAACTTTTCAAACCACTTCTTAGCGCTAGGCGCAAAGTCAGATCGCATAATAGCAGGGGCGCCTAGCGCACTTCATTAACATATGAACACTCCCACAATGAGTAATATATGCACGGGAGTCTTACGTCTTATGTGTGGGCGCCTAGCGACACCTGCATAATAGCAGTAGCGTGTATGAAGCGCATAATAAGGGTGGCGGTAGGTCTTAACCTGGCGGTGCGTCTTAATTAAGACTTAAGACGGCAAGTTAAGAAGTGCATAATAGGGCCCATAGTGTAACATCATCACCGAGTAGAATGTGAAACGGATAACACCAACAAATGTCATCATCTAATAGTTAAAGATGAGTTTTCTTGTCATATTCTTTGCTTTTACTAGTTGTCTTGGTTCAGCCTGGTACTTTCCAACTGTGGATGCTATTATAGAAGCAAATACAGTGGAGCAAATACATAGTATAGTGAAATGATTTCCCCCAATGCCGGAGTGATTTATTTTTGTTCTCCAGCACGTATGGAAAAGCCAATTCTTTCCACTCCAGTAAAGACTGGACAATTGTACTTTGGTATTAGGATTGACAGTAGATGAAAGTCGGTTATTAATACAGAGTGAACCGTGGGCAGATTGTTTATTAGACTGCTGTCACTATTTACAACAGAAAACAGCGTGACCTTGATGTTGAGAGTTATTGTTGAAAGTGAGATATTGAGATTTAAAATGTATACACTGTCCGACACTTCTTGTGCATTTTACTGTAACCCATAATCACAAAGTCAACCGTTGAATATTGGAATAGCATTTCTCATAATTTCATTCTTTGCTGACTGCATCGCAAATGGAAATGTATAGAAATCATGTCGAAAATTACAGTGAGAAAGGAAATGATTCAATGTGCATCACTGAATAAGCAAAATGACTAAAATAATGCTTAAATGTTGTCAGTATCTCTGTTGTATTTTTTTCCTCCCATACCAGTTCATTCGTGGAAGGGAGACTGACAAAGGAAGGGTCAATAAGCACTCGAGTAACTACTCGGGATAACTATGTATCTCATACACAACTGGCCTGCACTTTTCAGAGAGTAGGTTATACTGTATATCTTCAAGGTCACATGAAACAGTTTTAGTTTTGTGGTCTATCACGAATGTCAGAGAGAGAAGGTTTTACAGATGGCCTGTGGGAATGCTGATGAACTGTCTCTGATGGGGAGATGTCTCTAGCATCTGCTCTATGGGGATGGACTAAGCTCCAAAGGCTGGTCAGGTCATGCAGAGAGAGAAGCAGCTGCCAGCTAGTGTCTCGCTCAGAGAAGCATTCGCCGGGTTTCTCTGTTGCGTCACTCTGCCTCTGCTTCACCCTAAAGGGTCAGCTCAGGCTGCATCAACACAGCCTCACTCACACCAATGTGCAGTGAGTAAGTAAGTACACTGACTAGCCTATACTGTAGCTCACCAGTACTGTACTGTAGCTCAGTTTTCCCCACCAGCCCCACTGCCACACCCAAGGGCTATCTTCTCTAAAGGCACTGACACACAACCCTGACTACATGCATTTTTTAAAATTAGTTCCTATCATGAGCCATCTGGGATGACCAACCTACTGCTCTGTGTGGGCTCTTCTCTGAGGTTGCACAATCTGTGAAACAGCAGCACTGTGGCAACGGCTTTTATTGTGCTCTCAATTTGAGTATTCCAAGTAGCTAGCGCAAATGTAGCACATGTGTGAATGAGTGCATGAATGAGCATCTAAGGAGTTCTCTATATTTAATTACCCTCTGTGTTTGGACGAGGTAGCACTCACCTGCTATTGTTGTTGTGTGTGTAGTGCGATCTGGGGGGTATTCCATGAATGCTGATAAGGAAAATCCAGGCTTATTTTCATGAACTGCAATAATTTCAGTGCGAGTTCTGTTCCCTGAATGTGGCTGAAAAAAATCGCTGCTGAGTTACTATGGCAACTTATGCCTCAGAACTAACCTGGTACCTACCAGGTTAACTGTCAAGATTAAGTTAGATGCATGTCAAAAATGTCTAACAGGCGGAAACAATAGACAGTTCCGTCAAGTGTCTTTTTGGAAACATTGTTGTGTGACTAATGTGACAATTGTGACAAAGCATGAATTTACGTTTTACTTAAGTTCCAAAGAACATATTAATGAAAATTAACAACTTAAGAAAATTACCACATTCACTGTCTTTAAAAGCCAATAGATTGTTAGATAGATAGATAGATAGATAGATAGATAGATAGATAGATAGATAGATATATAGATAGATAGATAGGATCGATCGATCAATCGATAGATTGTTGTAATGGTAAAATGTATGTGTCCTACTAATGTTAATTACTGTGTTTAAGATCTCACTTAGTACTAGTCATTTGAATGAGGTATGTTACAAATCATTAAGCTGTGTGTTTGTGTAAGAATGTCTGTTAAACTTGCTAACAAACTTTCACAGTCTGTTCTAGCCCAGATACAAAGTATGAAAGCGATTCAGGCCTCATCTCTCTTCTGAAACAATGTTTCTGATCCTTTAGTTGAATGCACCTCTTCTCAACCTGAAGGAATGTGTCCTTTGAATGAATGAATGAATGAATGAATGAATGAATGAATGAATGGTCTTTATTGTCATTGATATAGTACAGGTACTAAACAACGAAATTTGGGAGGGGGGGCTCCCCTGGTGCTAGGAAAGAAAAAAAAACTAAAAAAACAAGAAGGGAAAGGAGCTGGTTTACATAAATAAAGGCTATGTACACTATCCACTATATTTCCACTTTGCTTTAGAAAGTGCCCAGCGTGACATTAATCTGCCAATATGGGCAGATAACAATATACAAGACAGCAAGCCTATTGTTTAATGTAAACATCATCTAGTCCTGAGGAAAGGACAGGGAATGTGCTCCATTTTCTTTTCCCCACACCCTGATTGCCCAGTGAAATAGCTTTATTGTTTTGCCAATGTATATTCATGTCAAGACTGAGTGTTAATTCGGGGCTTCTATCTTAGATGATCACTCTAACTCTTTGTTGTGTTGATGGTGGAAGCCAGTATTTTGCAAACTACTTTAATAAAACTAACTAAGGAACAAGCATTGTGTTGTTGCCTCAATTGGTACAGTCTCACCGAGGACCAGCAGGGGACATTGAGAAATGTCCATTTCAATTGTAGTCTATCCATCAGTAATCATAAGAAAAAGTAATCTATGCCAAATCCAGGGGCCAGTTACAATGCTAGAAGAACATCATTACTAGTCAGAAAGGCTTCAAACACCATTGTAGTTAGGTCAGTTCTATTAAATTAGCCTACACCATCATTTTAAACATACATTTTTAGATTAGATTCAACGCCATTGTTATTGCAGAGTACAAGCATCAGACAACGAAATGCAGTAAAAAAAAAAGTGTATGTCAGAAGCGGGATTCGAACCCCCGCCTCAAAAGGACATTGTGATCTGTTGGCAGTAGCTAATACTACTCTGCCATCTTAATGATCTAATATTGATTAGCCTGATGCTAATATAACCACAGCAGTGAATGTTCATTTATTAAAGGATGAAAATAAAACTATGAGTAGAGGGTAGTATGACGTACACATTTAATCTGTCAGCAATTTTTTGCCAAGCCTTTTCCCTCGCCTTGTTAATTGCTGCAGTATTGCCCTTTTTAACTTCTTAATTTTCGTCTTCATAAAGCTCCATAAGCGAGTGCTGTGCTCTCATTTTCCAGTCTTAGTATCTCTTTTTGACAATCGGCTGTATTGCCTCAATGTTGTCTCCAGGCTACGCCAGGGAGCCCTCTGCTTCGGAATGTAGCCGGACACAGCTTTGGCAGTCATTCTTTGTGTGCCTGATAATTGTTTTATCTTGTTTTCCACCCACATCCCTGATGTATGTATTGATTTATAGTACTTATGCCGCGTGTCCACAGTCTTCCCATAGGACAGATGAGAAAACGAGCCAGTCTGGACGCGGTCACAGAGTTTGCAAACTATGAAACCCATTCATTCATTCAGTGAATTCTACAACTTCTTCATTCATAAATGATCCCATGATTATAAAAGTGCTAATGCATTGTTTTCTCCCCTATGGAGTGCATATGAACCACTGTTTCCTATAGGGCATATTTAGTGTAGTAGAATACTCATAGTAAACATTACAACTGTTGTAGGATTGTGCATTGACTGTGTGGTTTATTGATTAGTGGCCCTGGAGTATATTGTTGCCTGGTGGCTCATTAGATATGAGTATTTTATAATGGTGTACTTCAAATACAATTAAAGTCTGTTTATGTACTCTAATTAAGTAATTTTTCTAAACTCATGCCTCATAGTGATCTAAGACTTGTGCATGGAATTCATAGTTGATGGTTGCGTCCCTTCCACAGTCTGCATTACTCTAATTTCAGTACTTGGGTATGAATAAGTCTCCACAACATAAGTTTGTAAGCATGGTTTGTCATACATGAATCTCTCAAATCAATATCTGAATTCAAAAGTACACATTGTATATGTCAGGAATAACAAAATCCAGTGTCCTGCGTAAGTAATAGGATTGAAAAAATATATATATAATTTAAAAATATACTGTATAGATAACAATAATATAATAATAATTTAAAAGATATGTGTTGGCTTTATGGATATATATGTTGGCTCTATGGATTTTAATATTTGTATACATATTGGTTTCACCATATGTACACTTGTGTGCACATTCCCCCTATTTTAGAGTACCCAGAAGGGATGGGACAATTGGAATCAGAAACATAGCCACAAAATCAACAACAACAAAACCAGCCTTTTCGCGAACCCCCAGCATAGGTTCTTTATGCATGTGATATCAGAATGCACTGCTGCTGCTTTAGAACGTGATTGTTGAGTGTCTGCCCTGTGCACTGCGTTTTGGATGTCATAGCTTTGGTATGCTAAAAAGGTTGGCCTAGCTTGTACTGTATAGCTGAACTTCATCTTAAATTGTGCCTGTATTGGATATTCAACACATTGATTGAACCCAAGACACTGGCACTCACCACTTGTACAGGTTACAGTTTGCTAAAGTAACTAAAAGAGCCTGCAGAGTCCTCTGGACTGATGAGACAAATATGAACATGTACCAAAAAAGAAACTGCCAATATCCACAGCATACCACATCATCTTTAAAACATGGTGGAGGGGGGTGTTATGGCTTGGGCCTGTATGGCTTCCACTGGAACTGCTGATAGCAGCAGCAGGATGAATGAAGTGAAGTGTACAGAAACATAATTTTCAGCCCAAGTACAAACAAATGCTCATTGGACAATGCTTCGTCATACATACAGCACAACAATGACCCAAAATGTGTTGCCATAGCAACTACAGAGGTTTTCAGGCCCAACAAGTGTAATGTTTTTGACTGTCCATCTCGAGATTTAAATCCTATTATTTACTGGAGAGGATACTTGAGGCAAAACATCCTCAAAACAAACAACAACTGAAGATGGTTGCAGTACAGGCCTGGAAAAGCATCCCTAGCCCTCCTGCCATGTTCGTTTCTCCCCCCTTACTTTGGTGTTCCCAGATAAAAATGTTACCGGTTTGTTTTAACTGCTCTTACATTAACACAAGAACCATTAATCATCACCAAATTGTATTTTACACCATTTTAAGCTGTAAACAATGTCTCAGACTAGCGGTTAACATGAATAACTGCAGTGAATATACAAAGAATAGACACTGAAAATGTACTGTGGATGTGTGGGGGGTCTATAGGGATGTTTTCCATCTGATGGATGAACATAATCTAGGATTACCCATTCTTTTCCTATGGCGGTTATTTTCGACCAGGAACACCACAGGTGTTACAAAGTTGACTAAACCACTCAAAATTCAATGAACGTGGTGATCAGCAATTTCACATTTGTTCAAATGCCTAGTGTGCAGGATATCATAAGGCCTTGAGGCAATCAAATGTAAAAGACAATATTTATGATTGATGAAAGTTGTAAATCGGTCAGATTTGACCAGAACACGACAGGAGAGCTAGAGAAGATACCCAGGTCTGGTGGGGTCAATGGGCCAGTTATCATCAGCCAGTTATTTTTATGCATAGTAAGTGTTGGAATTGCTGAATGGTGAAAGCATTGTGTACAAGGTGCTGAAAAGATTCTGGTCCATATTGACAATATACCATTACACAGTTGTTGAAGATTTGTGCTAAGAAAATATCCCCCATACCATTACACCACCACCACCTTTTTTTTTGCACAGAGAACTGCCGTTCACTGGATATTTTCTCTTTTTCTGACCATTCTCTGTTACCCCTAGAGATGGTTGTGCGGGAAAATCCCAGTAGATCAGCACTTTCTGAAATACTCAAAACAGCCCATCAGGTACCAACAAACATGTCATGTTCAAAGTCACTTGAATCACCTTTCTTTCAGTAGTTTGAACTTCAGTAGATCGTCTTAACCATGTCTATATGCCTAAATGCATTGAGTTGCTGCCACATGATTGGCTGATCAGATATTTGCATTTAAGATCAGTTGAAAATGTGTACCTAATGAAGTGGCCGGAGAGTGTATTGTTGCACTACAGATGTCTATTAGTGTCCCATTTATGGTAGAAATGAAACGTACACAGACACAAACTACAGCCTCATTTCTTGTCTGTATTGGGGAAAAGAAATGGGAGCAGGGCTAAATTATGCACAATGGGGATATCTATTTTCCTGTTTTCTTGCAAGATAGCGGCTTGTTGTTCCATCCTTTGTTATCTACGGTGTATGCCCATGGGATGATTAGTATAACAAAGGATGGGAGAATGCAAACCTGCATGTAGTTCAAAACAAGTTCTCCATTCCTTTGAAGATGCTTACTAACTCCAGGCAAGAAGTGGGCTTGGGAATGGAGATATCTAGACACTCGTACGAACAAGGTACCTATTAAGACCTGTGACCGTTTTGATCTACGACTTGCTTTTTGCAACACACATGCAATTAGGGCATGCTTGTACGAATGGGGGGAAACTGTGCCTAAAGGTAAAGGTTATGAGAACACTGTTTAGTAAAGATATTCGATCCATTATACATTGTTTGTGTCTGCGCCACAATGTGAATGATAAATATTGAATTAGCCCTGAGTCCTCCATCTCAGTCTGCTCGACAAGTTCATAACATTCTCGACAGGGGAGCGAGGGATCTCCTGTGGCTTCTTCGCCTTCTCCTCTGCTTCAATTTCTCCCCATCACAGAGATCAGTAAGTGAAACGCCCTGTTCTAACATGTGATCTGTGTACCTTGGTTAGGCAACCGTTGCATTTTTTATAGGAGTAAGAAGCAAAAGGCATTGAGGCTTTGACATCAGTAAATATAGGTGATTAGTTTGTCACATTCCAAAGTCGTGCTTAGTCTCATTTCAAGGCATTGTAATATTAAACAAGGGTCACACTTAATGTTGTGAGAGCTGTTTACACAGATACAGTGCAATCACAGTGTACGCATAACCACAATAGCTCTATAAACAATTGAATGTGCATAACTTCGTCAACTGCTTAAAACTAGAATCCCCGGGCCCTCATTACTAACCAAAGTACGCAGAGTGACCTCCATTTGTTGAAGTTAGTGTAATAGTGTAATCATTGAATGAGATCAATACTGTGCAGAAAAACAATGTACTGGTTGTGTTTAGTCAGGAATCAATCGAATATAATTGAATCATTGGAATATCACATGTTGTACTTTAAAGATCTTACATATTGAATATAAACTATTGATGGATATAATTGGTGTAACTGTGCATAGCCTATTAAAAAAAAAAAAAAAAAAAAGTAAAATGTGATGCAGCGATGCTTGATAACAAATAAAACAGAACACAAATCTGAAGCAATAATGACATTTGCAGGCTGGGTGAGTGCTGCCGAGCTTCTACTAACTATCTATTCCCTTTGATCATGCAAATAACTATTATTATATGTCTGTCTGTCTATATTGCTGATATCGCCATTACGGTTGAAATGGGTAAGACATTAATAACTGTAAGGTCAATTTCATAAACCTGCCAAACACACACACACACACACGCACACACACACACACACACACACACACACACACACACACACACACACACACACACACAGGAGAGCAAATTGTCTGTCTCATCCGTTATCCAAATGATTACGCATTGACTGCCTGCGTTCAGTATTGTTATCAACATCACTGGCCTTTACACAGACACACATATTGTAGTGTACATACACACAGGGGAGGAGATCATAGAATTTAAATCAAGATCTAATATACTTGCTTTGATAATGCAAAAAAAAAACTGCTACTGTTTGTCTATGTTGCTGATATCGGCAATATGGTTGAAATGAGTAAGCCATTCATAACTTTAAGATGTTGATTGACCATGATGAGGGTAACATCTATGGTCAGGAGAGCAAATGGACAATGTGAGCCTTTTGAGAGCAGGTGTTAATCGTGCCTCAGTACATGACTTGGAGATGTTGATGGCTATCCCAAAAAACTGTGGCAGTCATGAAAATGCTTTGAGATTATTTTAGGCTTTTCAAATTACAATGTTATTATGTTAAAAACAGGAATGTAGGAAAAGTCAGGGAAGGAGGAGGCCATGGGTTTTACAATGGCAGTTATGTTATTCTTAAGTGTCACAAGCCCATCGACCTCCATTTGGGACGACTTGTGTGGCCAACTCACCTCCAAGCTACTTCCTGCTAGGCTGGTGAAACCGACCTGATTACTAAATTCACTATTGTTTCACTTCACATATCAGTCTGACTTTCCTCCTCATTGAAAACATTTGAGCCTAGGACAAAACACAATTTAAGCAACTGAATCCTCATTCAAACAATCAGAGATTATGCTGATTGCTCCGTAGCTGTGTTTTGTGTTTTCCAAGAGCTTGTTTATTTTCTGAATGACAGACGGATATGTGATGTGATATAAAACAAAATGTTAAATATTGTGCCATCCAGTTGGTTCTACCAGGCTAACTTCCTACTGGAGCCTCAAAGATTGATATCCTGTGGACATCGTCATTGAATATTGAAATAAGACTACTCATAGAATAATATTCATGTTTTGTTTGAACACCAACTGCATTAGTAATTGATATTGATTGGTTCCATCTGAGGCCATTACAGTATGGCCCTGACATTTGTGAACATGATAATTCACTTCATTCACTTCATTTAGACCACAAAAAGCTAATATTCTACAATGATTTCATTTATTTATCACTTGGTAGTTTAATTATTTATGAACACTGGCCCATAAACATAGGTGATCATGTTCACTGTAGGATATCCCAAAACATTATAATCCAGAAGCGTGGTATTTACCCAAGATCATTGACTACATAAGATAAGTAAAATGTAATTTTCCTGTGCAAATATGTGTGAAATTAAATACAAAAAAGGAAACAATAAAAAAAGCTCTACAGTGCCACGATTTATTGTCATTATGTTTTACTTAGTACTTTATTGTAGTTACAGAGTGAGCAAAACATTTTTGCAAATAGGGTTATGACATTTCATCGTCTGGGCGACCACATAATAAGCTATCTGATCTTATCTGATGAGATATTATCTGTCAAAGCAGCAATATTCGGAGATACTGTAGATAGCGTTTTTGTCACTGATAGTTCTTTATCATCTGGAGAGAATTATTATCTAAATTATAGAAATTCCCTCGGCATCCCACTAAAATGCTATGTTATTGAAGTGGAAAGTTCAGATGATAACAGACTCAAATTCTGGTCTGGGGAAGGTCAATTGGTCTTCCTGACGATCCTTCAACAGGTCAGCTAACACCTGGGAGTATGCCATAAATGTTTTCAGAGAAAACATTGTTACTCTTAAAAGTTTGAGTGTACTGGACTGTAATAACATATATTGTTCAAACAGCAACAACTCTCTTATGACCATTGATTTATTCACTTGTCCCTCAAAGTTATTTTTATGACATAAAGAGTGAATTTCAAAACATTGTCAGCAGAAGCAGCATGGGAGTGTGAAATGCCGTTATTGCCGATTTTTGTTCATGTGTCTTGACTTCTCTGTCTTGACTTCACTTGACAGTGTGATTTCAGAAAGAGACACCTAAAATATCATACAGATACACAACCACAGTCTACCTGTGATGCAACAGGGTGTGCCCTCTTTGTTTCTTTAAAAATCACCTTGTCTCTACTATCTAAATATATGCTGAATTCTGAATCCAATTGGTGATGATGACCACCAACATGTATACTTTATATAATCAACTGTGATCCTCCCATGCAACCATTGAATCACCTGCTCTTCCAAACCCTATTTCCACGTTAGCTTTGTTGTAGTTAGTTAGTACCAAAATAAGGTTCTCAATTTGTCCCTATAAGAGCAACCTTTGAATAACCCTGTTGGGTTCCATGTTGAATCCTTTCCACAGAGGGTTCTAAATGGAACCCAAAAGGGTTCGTAAAATGGTGTGCCAACAGGGACAAATGAAGACCTATCTAAAGATGCATATGTAAAAGTCACATGTGTATACCTCGGCCCCTTAGACTGGCACGACTGTGCTGGGAGGGTCAGGGCATGACAAATCCAGCTCCGCCTAGAATGCCCTTTCTATCTGACTGGACCTGTTTCAGCACATTAAACAGTTATCACTTTCCTGTGGCTTGGAGCTATAGGCCATTGCATGCATTCATTCACACCATGCTTGGAGGTGCTGCCTGTGACTGGTAGCAATGAAAGTCCACAGTAATAAAAATGATGTATTGAGTAAAGGTTATTCTGTCTTTAAAATGCTAATTGTTCCGTCAACAGTATTCATTTGCTGGGGCTCCCAAAGGGCACACATCCATTGTGTTTGTTTCGCAGGCAGATGTGTGTGTGTGTGTGTGTGTGTGTGTGTGTGTGTGTGTGTGTGTGTTTGTGTGTGCGTGTGTGTGTGTGTGTGTGTGTGTGTGTGTGTGTTTGTAGCACTCTGTAGCAAATATTCATTTGAATGAAAGGTGCAATACAAATAAAATGCATTATTATTATTATTAATATTATTATAATATAATAATATTGTGTCATTCACCTTGTTTATTGTCAAAAGTGCCAACCGAATGTTCCAATGGGAAATTGTAGGATAAATGGCTCTCAGACAGAACAATAGAGCAGTCCTTTTGCCACAAAAAAAAGCTGTCAGTAGAAGAACCTCTCTTTGTCTAGGATGTGGCAGTAATGAGGGACTGCAGCAGGGTCTTGCACTGTACATTTTTAAGGTTAAATTATATGACAGCATTTAACTAAGTCCTTTTGCCTTAAAGGTCAAATGAATATTTTATCTCTGACCAGGGTTTGAGCATTGAAATGTTAATGTAAATACCACCAGAGCCAAAGCTGCAGGACAGCTTCAGCGAGGGTGGCTTTCCAAAAGGTCAGCCAGTCCTACACCCACCACCCATGTATCTAGAGCAACAATTGTTTATCACTAAATTCAGTGAAGCACTTGGAAACACTTCTCTTGGGACCTTGGATTCTCCTGGCATGTTTCTGCATAATCTCTTAGCTTTGGGTTTGTCTATACAAATCATTTTGTGACAATATGTAGAACCCAAACAGTTAGATTAAAATATGCCAAATAACATTATAATCTTGCTCTATTGCTTTAATCAATTTATTTTAGTTTCATGCACAGCATGTACAGTAGATTGTGCACACATTTATAACAACATGGTTTGTTAGCAACGAAAATAAGTCATCTGCTTTTTTGTGCAGGCTGGTAACCTACAGTATAGCATGTCTGCAAATGATAGTACTGTAGTTACCAATGACACCTGTGTGCATTCACACATCAGTCAATAGCAACTGTCAGGAAGCTACAAAAGGAAGAATGCTTTGGAAGTAGGTTGGGAGTGGGAGAGGGCGTATAACCAAGACTTGGCACGAGTCGGTGTTGGGGCATTTTTGCAAAAGTGGTTTTATTTTGCTGTCTTCCCCTTACTTTAACCCCTTAAAGTTAACACCTAATACTGCTTAACTGTCACATAAGTACTACATAGTTGTGTTGCTATTGCTAATGTAGTGCTTGTTTTATTTTGTATGTAGTGCTTTGTGGAAGTGTGCAGGTTTTATGCTATAGTAACATGCATAAGCACATTGTGGTGACCTTGTATTATCATTTCCTACTCTTTTTACTCGGAAACCTTTGGTTGCGTAACCCCTCAAATGAAGCTAGTGTTAGTTCAGGTGGGGCACGCTAAGTCAAACGGCACAGCTGTCCGTCAGGTGACCAGACAGCTGGTTAACACGTATGCAAAAACACATCACATGTTCAAAGCAGCCAAGCTTTACACTCTGCCATAGCATCAACAGTGTAACATGATTGTCCTGCCACCCCCAGCCTCCACCCGCTTGATCCCGCTGTACTGTGTATGGCCTACATATGAGGGGTTTGAAGTCATGGGCTCCCAGATTTTGCATCTAGGAGTTAAAACAATCTACCCTATGTGGAGAAGCTGGTACACCATATACAAATACTTAATTTACTTATACAAATCAATATGTCAATCCAGTGTACAGTGGATCAGACAGATAACTTTGATGTGGATAAACTTGTGTCAGGGGTGAAGTTACAAAATGTCAATAGTCGTTGTATATTTTCCGTAACACTTGACGGGCCTTGATACACTGTTGATAAACCCACTTTCTGAGACGGGGGAATTTATGCCAGTTGTTAATGAGGGAAAAGGACAATTACTTGTTTGGTAGGTGATGTATTATGTTTGTGTCAACTGTTGCCTATGGTGAAATGCTCCTGTAATGGGGCAGACTTGCATCACTGGCTGGAAAGATGAAAACATCCTGAATGACTGTAGTAGAACACTATAGGAATACACTGTGCCATCCCAAGTCAGGCTGAGGGGGATAAACAAGCATGTAGAATGCCCAGGAGATTTGCATTCAGGGAAGTTGCATTCAGGGAAGCGGAAGTCCCACTCCCTCCAAAGAGAGTGATACATAATGACACAGAATTCCTTTGGCTAAGGCTGAGCAGTAGTTATTATTCTAGCTAGTGCTTGGTGTTCATATCAATATCTACTATACAATGCATGGCACCATTACAAGAGGTTTTAACATCAGTACAAATTCCCCCTATAATGCTTCAATGATGTAATTTGCAACCGTTTTCTCCTTTCGGACCATCAAGACACTGTATGGATTACATGGCTATATATAACATACTTTAAGTGAACTGAAAAAGTGATGGTGTTTGTGTATAGCATTACAGCAATGTTTGAATTTTTCAAATGGCTCCCTCTCCCCCTTTCTCTCTTTTTCTTTCCCTCTCCCTCTTTCTCATTTTGACTGGGGTCAGCAAACCCTCCCATGCTCTTCCTCATGGATGCACTCCAGGCTGAAACCCCACATATGCTGGCTACTGGGGAAAGATGCTGACGCTGGTGGAACAGCACAGAGCCCTGTAGAGCACATATGTGATTTCAGACTTCTCTGAGGCCATCTAACACTGCAGAAATTAACCCACTCAAACAGTTGAACTGTAGAACCAGGTGTGTCTTTCATAAAAAAAAACATTTTAAATATTCATTACTCACATGATTCTATGCAGTATTACTAAAAGCAATAGAGACAGAACCAATGGCAATTTGACTGGAATCTTGTCCATTTAACTGGATTTGTGAACTTGCAATGTTGGACATTAGCTGTTGTGTTTCTGCATGCACGCAGCCACCAGTGACAAAAACAAAAATCGGTGAGCAACTACACTAGAACACCCCTGGCAATAACAACTTGTTTAGATGCAAACCAGGTGTTGGGTAGGACATTCCATGTTACTGCTTTTTCCGTGCCAAAACCTTTTTTATGAAGCTTGGAAGTTACATACAGTACTGGATCTTTAAATAACACTGCAAACCAAAGTGGACAAAAGATACCCTATCCTTCACCTGTCCTTTTATAAATGCTTTGGCCACACATATTCAGATCAATACAGCAAATAGGGACAGTCTGAAAACAACGAGAGAGTGCGGCCCAATAACTCTATGGGTCTATTTGTAACACCAGCTCTGTCCATCGGAATAATGATCCTGCAGTGAGACTGAAGCATTCCTGCAGGCTGGGATCCATATGTCTGCTAATACCAGCACTGTTGGAGCCATCACACGGAAAAATAATCTCTTGGAATGGCTCTGAGTATGATTTACACATTGTTCAGTCTGGGTTACATTGTCTCAGCAACATGCAGGCTGTTTGGTCTTCGAGATGGTAATGCTAGTAGTTTGGTCTTCGAGGTGGTCTTCGAGGTGGTAATGCTAGTAGTTTAATTTTTACCAAGCTTTATCTTACTGTCCAGATATGTTTTACTCAGTCACTGGAGACATAGGGGGCTATGCTAATGTTTTATTGCGCACCACCTAACACAAGCAGATTTATGAGCCGAATGCACGTGCGGATCTCCAAAGTGGATTCTAATATCAGCCCAGTATGCATCATTGTGGCAACTGCCCGCATTCGATAGACTTGGAGGTACCTGGGAGATACACTGGTGCAAGATATTTGGAAACTGAGCTGAAAGGAGTGTGCAGGGATATACAGTATATTGTCGAGTAGGTATTCATGTTAAATGGTGTATGTTGTGGTCAGAAAATTATTTCTGGGTAGTATGTTTTATTGGTAAATAAAACCATAAATATTGGTTTTAAGGGCATAAGTATTTCATACAAAAATCTATCTAGATCGGAACTCAAAAACGGTGTGATTTTGAGGCAGAGGGTGCCTAAAGTCTGGAACATGTAGTCTAGAAGGTCTAGTCTGGAAGGTCTATCCTTCAAGGTCTAGTCTGGAAGGTCTAGTCTGGAAGGTCTAGTCTGGAATCTCCAGTCTGGAACATCTAGTCAGGAATCTCCAGTCTGGTACATCTAGTCTGGAATGCCTATTTGGCTGAAGGGGGATACATTCTGCCCCCCTTTCTTGAGATACCTTCCCACGATAGGACAAATGGCTGTTTCCTCTCTGGGATGTTATCTGGAAGGTGTAAGAACTGTGGTGTCATCAGTATATCATTGATAGGATGAATTCTGATGGTTCACTTGCACACAGCTCCTAATGTAAATACTATGGTTGGAAGTTAGGGTATAAAGCAACAATATTTAGAGTCAGATTCTCTCTCTTTGCTCTTGTGTGTGGTTCTCATTATGAGCAGTGAGTGATTGTGGTCAACTCTCTCTCTCTCTCTCTCTCTCTCTCTCTCTCTCTCTCTCTCTATCATTTATCATTGAGGGTGAAATGTAACATTTTTCTATTAAGCATTTGCCTTGTAATCATTGTATACAGTATTATTAAAGCCTCATTTGATTCTATATGACCATCATTGCACTAAATCAGCACAAACTCAACAATTCTTTGTATAGTGATAGTTCAATTACTTGGAGTCAAATTATTTATATTAAGATATGCTTTGCTATTGACAAAATATAGCCCCATTTCCTTGGCAGACCTTCACTTGATAGCTGCCATTCTGTTTAGGCCAACATGGCGAGATATAAAACAGGAATAGCTAATCTTGGAAGGTGTGCAGCCAGAAGTGAGTAAAAGGCATGGAGTGTATAAATAATATATCTTTTAATTAAAGAAAAATATTTGGTCTGTTGCCTATACATAGTTATCAATTATGATGTTGTCGAAACACTCAATTGTTTCAGTACAACTTTGGTGTAAAGTTCACTGACATTAGACTTCTCCATATTTTGTTTCTTGTATGTGTTGCACTTTTGGTAGATAGCTGTATGAAAAAAGTAACATTGACCTGTAAGTATAGTCCATGGTTTAAAATACCTCATTCATGCATCAGTAGAGTGGTTCAGTGCAAATATTTCATTTTGTGAGGAGTAATGTGTTTTTCAGTGAAGACTAAGCACTTAAATATTAGCAAATTGAATAAATGTTCTTTTCTTCCCATCCGTATGTGGAACTAAATGCAGAAAATTAAATTACACATTGTAGGTTTTTGTCTTTATTTCCATAATGTAAGCTTTAATGTAATTGCTTCTCTAAGACTAGGATTTATATTTACATTTATCATTTGAAATTCAGATAGCTGGGGTTGGGGAAACTTGCTGACAAAATTGAAACATAAAAGTGCAACACAAAGCTGTTTCACCTCATTTAATTAGAGGGAGCAGACATTGAGAGCGTAAAACAGATATAGAGTGGGCTCATGAATGGAAAAGTCATAATCAGCCATTTTTTCATGGGGGTATGAAGATTAAAACGAAATAGGCAGCTTTATCTCTATATTAACACTATCATTTATGTAGTGACAAACATGCAAGCTTATGATCATACACAATACCATTGAATGGATCATATCTAAACACATGGTAGAATCCTTACTCCTAGGGCCAACACTTTCATTTGGTGATTACTGTTTTACAGCTATACAGTTCATACATTGATTAATACATTAGTGGATAAAGAAAAACATATCTTAGTTGACATTTAATTGGAAGTCTCGCTTTGAAGCCCTGACCATGAATGATCTTTTAAGCATTGTCCTCCGTTTCATCTCAGGACTTTAGCAAGCAGACTATAACATAACTGTGACTGACTCCAGACTTTAGGCACCCTCTACCTCAAAATCACACCGTTTTGGAACTAAACTAGAATATATATGCAAAACTATGGATGTTGAGATGAGAGTGGGTGACACTGTTTATCATTCTAGACTAGTCCTCTATGTAGATCCACAACATATGCATGAATCTACTGCTGGCTTCATGTTCACATTAGTTCCAATCAAAATGCAGATTATGTGAAAGCCTGTGGATTATTGATGGTAAGAAATACAGCTTTTTCATCCATGTGTACAGCTACTCAGGGCTGGCCACTGGCATACAGACGCTATGCGTTTTTTTAGGTCCACAACCGCTAGAAGGGGCCACACAAGCTACCACCTGTCAATCAAAAACTCCCCTGACCCCCTGACCCCCACGTCGACGAAAACTCTGCTAACCAACCCCATGCTAATACCCTACCACAGACAACAATTCAATAACCAATGTTCTGGAAGACTATTAGTGTCCTCTCGCTGTTAACCAGAGTTGAGGAAAATACATGAGCTACTCAACACCGTAAATACACAGTTGAGTTCATAGGATATATTTGGCTATGGAGTGTGTTTTGTAAGTGGCCGAGCCCTCGAGACGCCTCTCATTTACTTAATCTAAATTAATCGAAAGTGAACCTTTTTATGCTACCGCCAGCATATACTCAGACATATCACTGTGAAACTTTCAAAATTACGGATGAAATGCCTGCCGCTTAGATCAACATCACGTTTGGGTTGTAAAAATATGTGAGGTTGTTGTTCATTAATGAGACTTAGAGCATGCAGAGAATCTCAGAGAAAGTTGCCCACCTCTAAATTCAATTGCAGACATTCAGGTTATTGTCTTTCCCTTGTTAAAACAAGTGGTCCCACTCTGAGAGGGTGCTATAATGCAGCACATCTCACAGAAAGACAAACACTTTGCATACTTGTCTAATCAAAATACATGCACTTCAGTTCTGCTCCACTGCCTAGTGCTGCAATGACAATTTATAGCACATTCCAAACCCCGCTAAGTAATCAGCTGGAAGTACTGCCTAACAGCACAAGGAAACACACTTCAATAGTCAATAATTTGAGGTCACAAGGAATACAAAGAGCGACCTCATTCTTGAGACCTTTTCTTGTGCCAAGGCACTAAGGCAGCTACAATCATTACATTCTATACAGTATACAATTCATGCTTGTACGCCTCTTTTTAGAATTACAATAATAATGTAATAACTAGGAGCTTAAAGAGCAAACATGCAATGTAATTTAGGGTAATTTTAGGAAACAATACTTTTTTTTAACAACCGCTTGAGGAATGGTAGTAATGATGTTGTGTTTGTACCAAACCTTTTGCCAAAGTGTTTTGCAAAAAGTTATAGTCCACATGTATTACTACTTAAATTGCCTAAAATGAAAATCAAGTGCACCACATAAGGTGCAAATGATTAGAACAGAGAGGATTTTGGAGGCCTGTCTTTTTTAAACCTCAGACATTTAGGTTTGTTTGCTCTTGATTGTTGAAGTGAGTGGTACCATGCCAAGATCAAAAGAGCTCTCTGATACCTTCTGAAAAAGGTCTTCAAACCATTAGAAATCAGCCATTCCAAGTGAAGAACATTTAAAACATCTGCCAACATGGCCAGGCCAGGCCGTCCTAGCAAGTTCAGCCCAAGAGCAGACTGCTTGTTGGAGGCTTAACAAAGTCTCCAACAATCCTAAAATGTCATCACAGGACCTACAGGTAGCTCTTGTCACGGTTGAAGTACATGCATCTACCATCAGAAAGAAACGGCACAGGTTTGATTTTCATGAGAGGTGAGCAAGGAGGAAACCCTTGCTGTCAAACACCAGGACTTCTGGAACTTCTGGAATGTGCTTTGGACAGATGAATCCAAAGTTGAATTATTTGGGCACAGTAACCGGAAACCAAAGACAGCATTTGAGCACAAGAACATCGTACCAACTTTGAAGCATGGGGGTGGAAATGTCATGGTTTGGGGCTGCTTTGCTGCAGCAGGGCCTGGCCAGCTCACCATCATAGAATCCACTATAAAATATGTATTGCATCACAGGGTGCTTGAGGAAAATGTGAGACCAACTGTCCATAAATGTAAGCTGAAGTGGTGTGGACCATGCAACATGACAATGATCCAAAACCTTCCAGTAAATCCACCAAGAAATGGCTCAAAAGAAAGAAATAGAGAGTTCTGGAATGGCCAAAGTCAAAGCCCGGATCTTAATCCTATTGATGCTGTGGGATGATTTGAAATGCTGTGCATGCAAGACACCCCTCAAACATCACACAGCTGAAAGAATTCTGCAGGGAGGAGTGGGAAAAACTTTCTCCCAGTCAATGTCAGAGTCTGGTAGACAGTTATAGGAAACGTCTAATTGAGGTTATTTCAGCCAAAGGGGGCAGCTATAAGGGCATAGCTATAAGGGCATAGTGCAGGGATGGGTTGCCGGATCTGGCCCGCCACAAGTTTTAATCCGGCCTGCAATCTTTTAACCAAAACTATAAATTTGATTATGTTATACCCTAATTAGTGTCAGCACTTCATAAGATCACATGCTATAGAGGCACTTTTTTAAATGTCATCTTTCTGTACAGCAGAATTCCAGTAGATGCCATTAGAAGTAGGAGCCTCTGCCTATTCCGGCTTGATCCCCTGCTCGATCCTACAGTGTGTGGACAAAGTCCGAAAATGAGCCTTTCGAAAAAACGAAAAGTCGACAGTGAATGTCATGAGAGCGTTGCCATCTTCAAAGAATACAACATTATCAGGCACTTCTCCAGTAAGCATGCTAACTATGCTAGCAACTTATCAACACAAGAAAGAGAAAGGAGAGCTGCCGCATTGGCTGCAAATCTAGAAGCCCGCCAGAGCATATTCCTTCGACAATCCACCACTCAAGAAAACTCAACTACGGCGAGTTACATGCTGTCTCACAAAACCGCAAAGCATAGCAAGCCTTTTTCAGAGGGTGAATTTTGAATTTGCATGGTGGAGAAGCCCATTTTGGGAACATTAGCCTGTCATGGAGAACAGTTACACAGAGGGCAGAGAACAGCACAGAAGATCACCGGCGCCCCCCTCCCCTCTCTGGAAGAGCTGTACAACACACGCTGTCTCAGGAAGGCCTCCAAGATCTCCAGGGACCCGACCCACCCTGGGTACGAACACTTTACCAGGCTGCCCTCGAAAAGGCGGTTCAGGACCCTGGCAGCAAGGACAAACAGACTGAAGAACAGCTTCTACCACAGGGCCGTCCAGGCCCTGAACACAGCGAAGACCTAAGTTCTGGGCCCTGGACAGTCTGGACGGATTGATGGCAGCTGCTGGCCTGAAAAAATCAGGTGTAGTGCTGAGGCACAAACATGTACATTTCAAGCCTGCAAACTGTGACACTTTAAATAAATGTGAAATAATACTATTGTGCAATATGACAACCCTAGTCGTCTATCTGTACAGTATAGTACAGTGGATAGTGTACATAGCCTTTATTTATGTAAACCAGCTCCTTCCCTTCTTGTGATTTTTTTAAAAAGTTTTTTTTTTTTTTGGGTCAGCGCTAGAGGACTCATTCACCGTAAATTCATTCAACTGTTAGAGGACACTGATGCAGAGCATGGTGACTTACTTTATCATTATAATGTTCGCTGGTTAAGTCATGGGAGGGCATACGCGGGTGTGGGATTTGAGAGGAGATTGGCATGTTTATGGACAGTGAAGGTAAAGCTGAGGATTTCCCCGAACTGCATGATGAGGGCTGGCTGCGTGACTTTGCATTTGCCATCGACATTCTGTTTTTTTTTCTGTCCGTTTAAACGACCTTAACATAAAACTACAGGGGGGAAATGCATATGTGCCTGAACCGTACAACCATGTGAAGGCATTCAGAGCCAAGCTGGTGTTGTTCACCAGACATCGAGGGACATGTCACTCATTCACTGGCTTCTGTGGAGGTGTCGCCACCCAGTGCAGTGAGATACAGCGGCATACTGTCAGACTTCCAGGCTGAGTTTACATGGCGCTTCTCTGACTCGCCAAGATTGGTGGTGGTGGCGGTGGTGGTATGGTGAACATGTAGCTGGAGTTTATTGATCTCCAGTGTGACACTTCACTCCAGGAAGTTTGAAACCGTCACTCTTGAGTGAAACACAGTTCACTCACATGTGACGGCTGACTCAGAGTAGGTTGGTGCTGTTTGGCTCCACTTCCATGTGTGAGCAAATCTTTTCGGTGATGAGCTACAATAAATCAAAGCACAGATCTTAACTGAATGATGAACACTTGTCTGCCATACTGCGTTTTAGCACCTGACTTTGATAAGCTTGTAAAACAGGTTGAGCAATTTAACTGTTCACAATGACTAGCCATGGGCCAGTAGAAGCTGAAGGATAGTAAAGGAAAGGTCTGAGTAAATTAATGTATTTGTGAAAAATGCACTGTTAGTGATGCCAGGAATATCTTTTCTTGATAAAATGCACTGGAAATGAAAATAGTAAATGTTACATGAAAATGTTACTGAAAGTAATAGGACAAAAACATGTCACGTATCTTGTGATTATGTTGACTATAACACAAAGAATGTGCATTATAACTTGAGATAAGCCACTGATGAGATAAGGTAATACACTGTAAAATATATTGTAAAACTATTGAAAGTAGTAGGCATGGTCATTTTTCAGTTGTTCCCAGATTATGAAAGTGCAGATTGTACATTTTCAAACGATTTCTACATTGCCAAGTTTTCAAATGATTTCTACATTGCCACCTGAAAATAGTTGAATAAGATATACTTATTTGAATGTTGGCCTCACCTCAAACTAAATAGCAGAGAAACGCGCTCTGAATCAAAACACAGGCAAAACAGCTGCTAATAGCTGGTGCTAAAAAGGAACATCGCTATGAACATCTAACTGCATGTTTAGCACATGCTGATAGAGCATCAACATGCTAAAAACATATAACTACACATAATTAGATAATCACACAGTCCTTGCTTTTTTTTAAATAAGGTTTTTGGTTATTTGCTCGACCTGAGGATTGCCGACTTGTGGCCCTTTTTTACCAGACCATGTCACAAATATGTTTGGTTTAATACATGTGAAATTGAGGTACATAGAGCAGTGTGTGTTGAATGCAATGTAACATCAACTTAAAACAAACAAAAAATAATAATACAGTAGCTGTCAGGCTCTCCTGGGATCAATGTAGCAATTGGTGTGAGAAACATGTGAGAAAGATGTCAACAGTATTCTCAATTGCTATTGAATCTTGAAAGACAAGAGTCACAGAAACACCTTTTTTCCTTTCTACCTCAGAATCAATGCTTGTCATTAAGATAGACACCATACCCTCATTAGACCGAGCAGGTTCACTGAGACCTCTGTGAAGGTGTCGTTTTACTACAGTATGTCAGTCCTAACAAAGGAAGCTTTACATTCATTGGGAGTTCCCTCTCTGCATAACATGTGTTATGTAGCTGTACTGGCAGGTGGATCCAGAAAGTAGAATGTCAATTAAGGGGGCTGGTGGGGTGGCAGACGCAGTGACAGTGGGCCTTGTAACCCACAGGTCACTGGTTTGAATCGTGCTATGGACAGACCGATACTCTCCGAAAGTTCCTTCATCCACATTCCCAATGATGGAGCATCCATACTCTTCCACCATCGTGCAATAACACCCCTGGCCTGAAGGAGACCAAAGACCAGAAGTTTTGTCTGTTTCGATGTTTGTACGAAGTCCTCCGGATATATTCCAAGCACACCGATTTGGACATTTAAAGGGTATTAAACATCTCAAACATTTTATAACATTTTATAACATCTTTCCAGAAATGTTGGATCTTCGGACACTCCCATAGACATCATTGAACAATTAACTATTTGTAACAGGTAGTTACTGCTTGCCTTAGATCAGGTATACAAAACAGCTTAGTAATAATTAGTCAATGGCATTAGTAAGTGCATGTAGTAACATGTATAAATGCACTTACAACAATGACTAAATATCCAATGCATTAAACAGTATATATATATTTTTTTAAAAAGTAAAACCTACCAAAACCTATTAAAACATTACAACCATGTAGTCCCATCATGTAAGTACCATGTAGAACCATACAATTGACGGAACAATCATCCATCTCCTCTTTCTAATTTGCTGATAATCAGTTGATCAACTGAGTTGATTTCGCTCCCATCTGCAACTCAGAGTTGCAAGGAGTCGATGCACATTCGCGAGGAAAGAGCGAGAGACAAAACACACACACACACACGGATATGGTGAATATGTAATTGCTCACTAGCCCACTGTAAGTTCATTGGATAGTTACAGTAACTTTGCCTAATCTATTCATCATGTAGGTCTGTAGTGGAGGCATTGGAAGGATCAGGTCTATGAGTATCAGCTACAATGTAGTGTAGCCTGAACTCATTTCTCTGAGAGAGAGAGAGAGAGAGAGAGAGAGAGAGAGAGAGAGAGAGAGAGAGAGAGAGAGAGAGAGAGAGAGAGGAAGATCTTGGGGATCTCCTGGGACATAATTATGTATGAAAAGGCTAGTTATGAGATGTAAAATACAACCTTTCTTCCTGTATTACCACGTTACCTCCCCTCGCCGCAGGGGAACATGGATAGCTCCGTCCCAATAATCATATGTCCTGTGTTTATAGGGCTCCAAAAGTGAATGTGGGGACGTAGATGATCGAAGTATGGACAATTGTGTGTGTGTGTGTGTGTGTGTGTGTGTGTGTGTGTGTGTGTGTGTGTGTGTATTGTAAGGACCTTTCCTGATAAGGAATATGTTTTTCTTTAGTTAGGGTTAGACAGTCCCACTCATATTATTATTATTATTTTATTTTTTTGCAATAGAGACAGTAGAGATTTGACAGGAAGGATGGGTAAGAGAGAGAGAAGGGATGACATGGAGGATATGTCCACAGCTGGAATCGAACCGGGAACCCTGTGGTTACATGTTTGACCAAGTGCTCCTCTGATATGGAATATGTAATCCCCACATATTTTGGAGTGACCACAATCGTCCCAGTGCCCAAAGATAGACCAAGGTAGCCTGCCTTAATGACTATCGCCCTGTTGCACTCCTGTCTGTCATCACATCTGGAGTGATTTGAGAGGCTGGTTAAGACCCACATCAGCGCCACACTACCTGCCACACTGGAGCCACCTCACTTTGCATACCGCCTCAACAGATGCCATTGCCCTCATCCTGCACACTGCCCTATCACACATGGACAAGAGAGATACCCACGTGAGAATGCTGATCATTGACTACAGTTCAGCATGCAACACCATAGTCCCCTCCAAGCTCGTTACTGAGCTCAGGGCCCTGGGTCTTAACACCTCCCTGTCTAACTAGATCCTGGACGTCCTGATGAGCAGACCCCAGGTGGTGAGGGTACATTTACATGTTTGGCATTTAGCAGACGCCATTATCCATAGTGACTTATAACAAATACAACAACATTGTCTAAGTAAGTGAATCATCCATCCATCCATCATCATAACAAAAAGTAATCTATGCTATGACCAGTTACAATGCTAGTATAGCTAATATGAAGAATTCCTTTCTTTGTATTATTCTTTTAAATTTATAGTAGAGAAACTGTATAGGTGGGAAGTGGGGACGAGGAGGTCTTTAGGAGGGACAATTAAGATGTAGCCTGAAGAGATGGGTTTTCAATCTACAGCAGAAGATAGATTAGATTAGATTCAACTTTATTGTCATTGCAGAGTACAAGTACCAGCAAAA
Organism: Nansenia antarctica; assembly: GCF_963989245.1. NCBI lineage: Eukaryota > Metazoa > Chordata > Actinopteri > Argentiniformes > Microstomatidae > Nansenia > Nansenia antarctica. The sequence goes on from NC_137689.1 coordinate 12,063,192, forward strand.
GAAAAGCAGTTTAGAATCTAACCAGAAGTGCAAAAAGTGCAAATTCAAACAGACTGTGGCTGGGGTGCGAGGTATCCGTGATGATGATTGCCACCCCCCGACGACACCGGATTGCCTGGAGGGACTCGATGGTTGGGAGTTTGGTGCCAATGATAAGCTGGTCAGTTTTCACCACCCGTTGTAGGACCTTCCCGTCGGATACATTGCAGTTTCTGTACCACACTGTGATGCAGTTGGTGAGGATGCTCTCAATGGTGCAGTGGTAGAAGCTGGTCAGGATCCTGGGAGACAGCTGGGCTGCTTGTGTCAAGGTGGGTCAGGGTGGAGTAAATCACCGTGGAGATGGCGTCCTCCGTAGTCTTGCGGTAGGCATACTGCTGGGGGTCTAGTTCAGGGAAAAGCTGCGCTTTTACGTGGACCAGGAGAGACTTCTTGCTAAAGTATGTGGGTAAATGCCATCCATTTATGTGCTCTATGTACTTGCAGATGGCAGATGGGGCTATCATGCACATGGAAGAACTCAGACAATAAAATGAACCAACCAGATTGGTTAGACTCAACTGGCCGTTCTCCGAACAGTTCTGCTGATGGTCAGTTAAACCCATTAATAATTTGACACAACAATCTGAATCTGAAGCTGTCTAAAACACACGTATACTAGTTGACACTGCAATTTACTCAGCGTGTCTACATACTCAATGTCTACATAGCCAATATTACATAATACATCAATATGATTAATCATGTTTTGGCATACTATAACTTGTCCAATGTAATGCCTTAAAGGTCTGGTATATTACCCTAGTCAAGACCTCAATAACAATATTCAGTTCTCTCAAAATGTAGTTTATTGTATAATGTTCTACTTCCTGATTAGTGGGAAAATTACAAATGTTGTACACAGACATTGTCTGTCTCAGCATGCAAAGTCCACAATAGTAAAACTCAGGTTCTTGATAAATAGTTCAAGTTCAAGTTTACAGTTCATTGTTACGACTCATGTGTAACAGAGTAAAATTATTAGGCTTCGAATGAATGAATGGTCTTTATTGTCATTGATATAGTACAGGTACCATACAACGACATTTGGGAGGGGGGGCTCCCCTGGTGCTAGGAAAAAAACCCTAAAAAACAAGAAGGGAAAGGAGCTGGTTTACATAAATAAAGGCTATGTACACTATCCACTATACTATACTATACAAATAAAACACTGTGCTGTACTCTATGCTATGCTATACCTATTCTAACATTTTCTATTCTCTGAACCTTATGTACCCTAGGGTTGTCATATTGCACATAGTGTTATTGCACATTCGGTTCCTGACATTGCATTGCAGCACAAGACAGAGGGCATAATAATTCAAGAATGATTCAAGATAAAAAACAAGTGACAGTAGTACAGGATATAAGTATAAAGAATAGGCATAACACAAGATAAAGGTGACAATAGTACAGGTAAGACAGCATAAGTGGTGCCACTAGTGATAATAGAAAGTTCAGTAGTAAAGTGGATTCAAGCTTAAGGTTACTGCAGTCCGTATATATGGGGTGAGCTACAGGAAGATAGTCATTGTCTACAGTGAGCTTGTTCATGAGCCTGATCGCCTGGGGGAAGTAGCTGTTGGTTAGCCTCTGAGTTTTGGCCCTGAGGCTCCGGAAGAGGCCTCGCCTCTTGGACGGCATCGGTGTAAACAAGCTGTGGTCGGGGTGGCTGGGATCTCTGATGATCCTCCAGCTTTGCTGACTCACCGTTTGTCGTATATATCCTGGATGGTGGGATAGCTTGGGATAATAAGGGGCGAATGCTCTAGATCTCTCTACCAACCCTCTACTATACAATATTTATCTCAGTCTGTTTGAGTTCACTCACCCTGATCATTGGGTCTACTCACTCTCGCTCTCAGGTGGATTAGTATAGGATTCATTGACATCACATTTGATCATGAAATATGCATGGCACTATCAAAGGCGAGGTGGGCGAGTGAGGCGGCATCTCAACAAGATGATGCAACTTCGTCTAGACCGTCGTCTAGTATAGATTATACCAACATTCAGCAAGACAACGATTGAACTGTTCCAAATATCAACAAGGTTTACGCACAAGGCACAACCACTATTGAATGTCTAAAGTATGTGATTATCATATTAGTAACATTAATATGTGAAACCATGTCACACCATCACTATGCACTCTTCAAAGCAAGCAAACAAGTTATTACCCTAATCCAATACCCTAAAACCCAATACCCTAAAACCCAATACCCTAAAACCCAGGCATTGGATGGGCAAGGATGACACTACTTCAGGTCTCAGGTGAGCGATGTCAGTGAGCAATGCTACTGTAACGATGTTCACTATTCTTAGGATGGAAAGATTCCTTGTATCAAAATTAACATTTTAATGGCCTGTTATTTGTCTTGTAGTACATAACACATAATTACTCCACTGTGATGTGTAGTGATTACTGTACCAAAGTGTATAAGTTACGGAGCTCAGTATGCTAGCATGTACCAAGCCAACGGTTCATTCTGGCATGTCCCGGGAAATGCCGACATAAACCGTTTTCCCACATGTACCGTAACATATTAGTTATTTAGTATTCAGTTTACATAGTTGGATCAATGACTTAATTTGATCATGTATGGTGTCAGGGACCTTTCAGAGGATGTAATGTATTGACACCAGGATGACCTTACTTCTCTAAATGCAAAGAACTTAAATGTTTTGCGGTTTTGGCTATGTGACATCCTCTGCCATTTACTGAGCCCTTGAACTGGGGTAAGTGCAGTGTTGGAAGGGCTCTGACCACACACTATTGATTACCAGCATACTGCCTTTGTACTACAGTAGACACAGGGCCCTCCGTACGTATTGAGACAGTAAAGCATTTATTCTTCTTTTGACCCTATACTCCAACGGTTTGGATTGTAAATCAAACAATTAGTATAAGGTTACAGTACAAGGTTCCGTTGCTTCTCCTGTACACACCTGGTGCTTGCTAGCATTGATTGGGACTGAGAGTGGCACGGTTCCTCTTGCTTCCTATTTAAGGTGCTGGCTAGCAGTAGGAGAGGAGAGTGTTTCCGGAACGAGTACAGCGAGACAGGGGACGACAGACGGACAACAACATGATAGCTACCTGCTGGATACCAGAGGGACACGCAGAGTTGAACGAGAGAACGCCTGATTGGGGATTCGGGAGGGTGTGAAGCAAAACACCCTTCCCAAAGTGAAGTGCCTTTCTCCATACTCTTGTTGAACGTATATACTGTATAGCCTGGTGGGTTCCAGTGGCGAGTTACACGTGGTGACGTGTGGCGTTCCTCTCCCCTACAGCGGAGTACATGCCCGAGTTCCGAGCTGTGAGCAGCGGTCCAGACCTGAGAGACTGCCAACGGAGCTGTCCAGACCCGAGCACCGTTGCTTGTGATTTAGGAGGCCTTTTGGGGAACTTGGGAGGGTGCAGACAGCGCTTCTTATACATTTTGGCTATATTACTTTTCCTTTCATTGTAGTGACGCTTGTGTTGTTTTTGTCGAAGTATTTTGGAGGTTTGAATGATGTTTCTTTATTTGGAGATTGAAGGCTAACCCTATTGTCCAGCCTAGCGTTGATTGATCCACTGTGGGATTGTCTATCACCCCGTGTTACCACCTGCTGAGTTTCCCTCTCCTGTCCTCCCCAGCGGAACCATCGGAGCTACACTGGGCCGTGAGACGTGTCGGGCCTCCCCAAGGACGGCAGGGTGCAGCCAAGACTTGACCCTGGGCGGCGAGAGATTTTATTGGACTTTTCTATTCCATTGGACTCTGTTTTTTAAAGACTCTTTTTGCTAGCATTTTCTATTTATTCAAATAAAGTTGACTTTGTACTGTTTCTGGCCTCTGGGTATTGTCTGGGTGACTTTGGTTGGCTCCTCAACAGTATCCGCTTAGAAGGTGTGGGTGGTTGAAAGGCCCTAGGTCCGCCCCTGCCCCGTTACACATACATACACCTCAAACAATTCAGCATCAAACTAATGAAGCATACTTGTCGTACGACAAAGAGTGCAAATGTTTATGGAGCTTAAAAAATATATGCAAACCAAAACATACCCTTAAGACTGACACACTGGTCAGTGTTGGGTGCTTTCCAGGCCCCATCATTCTTTTGGTCACTGATACAAGCTCTTGCAGAGAAAATCTACTGTATAGAGAATTGCCAGGAAGCTTTCCAACAGCTCACTGCAGTGGTGACAGCGGTGCACTGTCCAAACTGCAGGACATCCAGGGCAGCCATGCTAGTATCCACCAACAGAGGTGCTAATTAATGCTAATTAGACGAGTGGGTCAATTACACACTCCACAGTGCATGATCAGCACCACTGTGTTAGTGAATTACCAATCACACACAACTCCCACACTCTCTAAAAATAGATAGAAAAATAGATACATTGATACAAAATAAATAATATATTAAATGAGACTATAACCAAAGTTAAATAGCTCTGTTAATCATATAACGAGCAGCTGGATTATGTTTGTGTCCAATTTAACTCCATCTTGGCAATTTCAAATGAAACTGTAATTATGTGTGCATAGTGAGTAGCCACCACTTCAAGTAAGGGAGGGTGGTTTTAGAATCAGCAGAAGATCTGTGGATAAATAACACCAACAACTTGTACTCCCTGGTCTTCAGCATGTGTAATGCACATACTGAGTTGAACAGCTCCAATCTGTATTCATAACCGTATATCTGCACTAGCCATTCTGTTGTGTTATATTGTGACTTCTGATCCGCATAAACATCAAATAGGTATGAGTTTTACAACCATCATGTTGGCTTTCAATGACCTCATCAAAAGTTTGGAAATAACCGGGAATATTGATTTGTCACATTTGAACACAAATGACCAATGGTGGTGTTTATTTCATTTTACTGGTTCAGTCATCAATAACGAGAGGAGTAGAATAGATTATTTGTATGTCCCGTTCCATCACATAGTTCATATATATTTCCAGCCAGGAGTGTATAAAACAACCATTCCTTGTAGATAACTTTTCATTCCAGTTGATGGGGGGTGAGAGGGGGGGGGGGGTCATTGACAGACATGTGGATGGGTATATTTTAAAGACAAATTTGTATCAGTTTGAAACAGATTTCCAAATGTGTATGTGCTGATGTTTTTGTAATGGAGGGCAGCACTTTGGGCAAAAGTAATTATTGTTTCCTCATACCATCAGGAGGCACACGGCTGCATTTAAACTCTAGGAGATCCAGTAGAGAACATGTGCAAGGTTGTCGCCAGAGGGACACTTCCATTACGCGACAAAAGTGGCAAGAAAATTAGATGTACTGTTTAGTTAAGCAGTCTCCATCCAACCAGCAGACACATACAACAGTGGCATGAATTGTGACTGCAAATGTGTCAGCTGACCTGCTGGGGTCATACAGGCGGGATTAAAAAAAGAAATTGGTGAGTATCTACACTTTTCAAAGGTGTTATAAAGACGACAAAACCATCTCAAATATGCTCTCTTGATAATGGAGAATTCATAATGGTATACCATAGTAATAGTTGGGGTAGGAGGCATAATATGTATTGCAATTGTTACAGTAGGTGGGATTAGTTATAATGGTTATGATGGTGTTGGTTGTGGTATGTGAATTTTAAAAAGAGACAAGGCTGTATGCAATATTACATTGGAACCATTATTTTGTGTGGAGACAATACTTATCTCTTATACATATGACAGTTACTACTTGATATTTGGAAAGTCAATTTGTTTTATGTAATCAAACCCTATGAGTCCTGTCAACCAGGCTTTTACAGAGGATGCTACGGGAGAGTTTCATGACTTCATCATGTTGTACTGAATTGCGATATCCAGTAGACTATAGCAGTGGAAGGCCCAATCCCATTTTTCATTTTCACCCCTACCCCTCGTTTTGGAGTGCCACTCGCATTTCGGCTTGCCACTCGGAACAGGGGTAGTGGTTGAAAATCTTCCCCTATGAAACGAGATAACCCTTCAAGACCCTGATACGTCATCAGTAGTATGATAGAAAAGCATGGACGCTCGTCAGTCGTTCACAACTTAATTTCCACGCTATCAATAAATCAAATAAGTCATCAAATAAAAAATAACACATTTAAATTACAGTGAACTAAGATAATACGATGGTCGTCATCATTTAAAAAATCTTTATTAACAAAGTGGTTGTCATTGTGGTTGTCTTCCGCATTGCTTGTGTGTTTGCCACTATCTTGCCGATGATTCGCAAGGCATTCTGGGATTTAGCATAACACTCTGCTTGTAACTCAGTTTGGGGGGCTATGTAGCCCTACCACTTGGCCCTAACCCTACATGCCAACAGGAATTGGGACACCCTACCCTAACGGAGGGGTATGGCCAAGGGGTGAATTGGGATTTGGTCTAAAAGGTATAACTGGGATACAACTACACATACAACTGTGTGTGTGTGTGTGTGTGTGTGTGTGTGTGTGTGTGTGTGTGTGTATGTATATACAATGCACATGTCTGAGAAACAATATATTAAGCCACTCAAGCGCAGTTAGTAATTGACAAGATCAAGAGCTTTTGTTATTCATGAGAAGCCTCTAACATCAGATAAGATTGAAGTGAATTCTAATCTTACAGGGGGATTAACAAAGAGAGTGGCTGGGGCTCAAAATAACTAAAACTCTTTTTAAATAGTAAAAAAAAAAGAAGGAATAAAGTCAAATAAAAAGGAAATTGCAATGCCTCTAAGCCTCTCCTTTGTTTGGCAACACAATGAGGGAAAGATGGTTATTACTATATAACACACCGCCATACAATGGATTTCAGTTTAATTGATATGATCAAGGCCTCGCTCATACAAAAAAAAACTTTTCTCCTGAGTACGTAATCTCTGGAGATAGGGAAAACATGTTGAAAACATCCTAGAGTAACCATGCTGAGGTTGTCTGATCCCCTTGGATGAGAATAGAATATTGATAGTATGTAAATGTATGGATGTAAATAGTCAAAGCAGTACCACCTTCCAGGACTATTGTCACCTAGCATACCTGTGCTGTAGACAACTTCAAAACACATTCTCTAAAAATGATCAATTGATGGTTTTATGTTGCAGCCGTGAGTGAGTAATTCTTGATTGTTATGTCAAATCAATCTTGCATTTAGTTGATTCACACGAAAAATGTCTGAGGAACAGAGTTGATGTTTCTACCATTTACTGCACTCTTGTCCATGCTACACAATTCATTCACAATTTGCATGACCAGTGACATGTTTTCTGGAGTACATTGCAACTGAGTTCAAGGTAAAGCACAACCATGTTCTTACAGCGATGCGTGACATCAAACAGTTCATCTGCCAATTCAGTGACAAGTCATTACAGACTATTTCTTAAAACAGTGGAGGGGAATACAATGGCAATTTAATTCCGTTTATGATATTTAATTCCTTTTATGGCTGAAAAGCATCAAATCTCCATTCATACGTTACACATTAAGTCCATAAGCAATCTGGACAAGCTGAAATGTTCCAATGCATAATGCCAGACTGATACAGAATTATTTTAGGACAGTACAGTCATAAAGCAATCAGAGCCTCACACTATTATGTGTATAAAGTTAGGCCTTCTACCTTTATCTTGACAGAAGTTCAAGAGAAGACGCTGCAGGAAGGAAAGAATGATAAGCAGTTGACATTAATGTTGTTTTTGTTTTCCATCCTGTCGTCTAACATTTGAGTTTGCAGGCAATAATCTTGATAATAACAAACTGTTGACATAACTGACTCAATAATTAAGTAAATGTGTGCGATATAACATTAGCAGTATGGCTGAATAGCATTAAGGTTCTTTAATTGTCATTTGTAATTCCAAATATTTGTTGTTGTTGTTATTCTTGTCACTATCAGAGATAGTTGTATTTGTCAAATAATGCTTTTAAACATAATGGGGCTATTTGTATGTAAGCTATATAGTTGTAATTTAGTTAAAATATGAGTTCTTATCTTTTCACAGCCCTTGGGGTACCAAAAAGTGGTTTGCTTTAATGATATGTGCAATGTAAAATAGATTTAGTGCACACCACATTAGAGGAAGCCAATCTTTGGTATCCCTGAAACTATTAACTGTCTTCTGACTAATTATAAATGCTTATCAAACACCAACACATATAGGCCTACCTAGCTGTAGATTGTTAACCAGTGTTCTTTCAAAAAGCAAAAGAACAGATGTGAACAGTGCAAAGTTGTTGTCTCATTTGAGTATTGTCTCATTTGCCTAATGAAGAAAACCACACCCATTCATCAATATTTATAAAAATATATTTCACAAAGTAGGAAACAATACAGGGTATCTTAGATTACAATACAGTAAAGAGTAAATAATTAAACATACACGTTTATAAGCATTAAAGCACAGTAGAAAATATGATCTGACTATTTCATATATATTAAGTCTACTGAGAACTGCCATATACTGTATCAGTACAAATTGAGTATGCACGCAGCTGTAGTGCCATTTTAGATTCTCATGTGCAAGAGCTAACGTGCATACACAAAACCTACCACCTCAATGCAAGCTAAGGACGTTAGCAGTAACTCTATGTACATGTCTTTTTTGTCTAATATCATACAGCGTAAGCACAATACGCAAGTGTCTGTAATTGTATTTTCATTTTTATGGGTTAATGTAACCAGAGGTTCATAAATTAAATAGAAATTTGAGGGGTCAAATATTCACATCAATTAAATTATTCCAGCTACTGTATTGTGCTTAATGGTCACTGGTAACTCTGTATACAGAATAATGATATACAGTGTGTAAGTATGTGTAAAACCTTCCTCCGCTCCAATCTCTAAATTATACTATCTGTATCTGCACAGCTTAATATACAGTAACTTCTGTTCTCTATAACTATATTAACTGCAATATCTAAACGTTTAACTGTGATGAAATAGCATCAGCGGCGTATCAACAGTTGAATGCGAAAAGGGGAAAAAAATCTTAGCTCACACTTACTGAATAGCTGTAGTACAGAAAAAAAGAACTAAGAACAGATATATAAAAAACAAATCATACAACAGTAATGAAGAATCAACACATCATTTTCAAAAAACATTGGAGTACAATTGTATTGAATGCTTGCTTCTGTAAAAAGAAGGCCTCAAAGTTTCTACATTACTCTTTTTTGTCTTCGCTTCAGTCTTTTATAGGCTAATAATATTTGCCACCCACACCTGGAGCGTTTAAATACAAATACTTGTATAAAGCAAGCCGTCTGGCTCAGATAGTTTATAAATGTGGCCACCTGGTATCAAATGATATTGAAACAAATTCATCTTAAAGCCAATAGTGTAGTGGTTGTCTTTTAGCTTTTTGCAATCATACATACATTCAACATTGTAATGTAGACCATATATTGCTTTTTTTCATTTTGTTTCCTATTTTATCTCAGATTAGCTGGATGGCGTGTTGAGACTTGAGACTGAGTAGTGCCACTCAGCAGTAACATTGTTCTGTGGCCGCTGAAGTCCAACCGCCATGTTGTCCAAGCAGGCGTCCCACAGCGCCCCCTCTCTTGTTTCACCAGGTGACTACCAGGAATCCTGATCTAAATGCTCCCGTCAGTCGCAGCGAATTACATACCCAAAATACCGCTAGTCAATCCACAACGTAATCTAAGTTACACGCCACAAGAATCATATACCTCCTAATATAGACATTGTCAAGATTGGCTCAACAATACAATGCGCTTGATGTGACAGATGATGGGACGCTATACTTCACTCTAAGAATACAAAAAGGTGGCCCCCTTTTTTTAAACAGCTGCTTCTCTAAAAGCTGGCAAACCCTAGCGTAATACACGTATGTGTACACAAATATGTGTGGACAAAAATCAAAGGGTCTCTGTTGATTCAAGGTCAAGTCTCTTTGTCACTTTCGCCTACTGAATAGAGTTCCCCAAGTCTTCTGAATCGTGGACCCCACTCTCTGAGGTAGTCATAGTTCTGGTCTGAGTCCGAGGAGGCAGTCTCCAGGGAGCTGAGGGACCCGGCGATGGATCCCCGGCCCTCGTAGCCGTAGATCTGAATGGAGTCGTAGGGCGGCGCTGTGGCGTCGTTGTCTGCCTCATGGAGCCGCACATTGATGAACTCATCTACGTCCACGCCGTTGGGACCAGAGTGCTGGCCCTGCCTCGGCATGAACTGCAGGTCGGGCTTTATGTCCTTACGGGGAAGGTAGCCATTGATGCCATCGGGGTTCTGGAGCGTGGCGATGTCAAAGGCCTCTGTGTCCTCCTCCCCACCGCCCTCGTCGTCGTAGCGGATGATGTTCTCCCTCACGTCCTCGTCGTCTTTGATGATAAGCGGCTCGTTCTTGTGTCTTCTCAGTGTCACGAACAGCACCACAATTACTGCCCATCAAATAGACAAGAAAAATAAATGTTTATACATCATCAGGGAGTATGTTTTTTAATGTATGAAATTAATGTGTTTGCATGTTTCAGTATCATTTGAATGTAAATGAAACCTATATACTTAGAATGATATTGCATGCAACACAATTGTGTGTGTATATATAAGTGATATACCTAAAAGTAGTATAATACAGGCCAGAATTGCAATCAAAGCTCCCATGCTGAGGCCGATAGGCAGGACGTAGGCCTCCACATTGCATGATTGGACAATTCCCTCCTTGCTGCATCCACAAACCCGAATGGTCAGTGTGTTGGTGCTGCTCATTGGAGGATTCCCATTGTCAGTCACAATTATGGGCAGAAAGTACATCTCCTGTTTCTGGCGCCGGAAGGTGTCGTGCTTGGCTAAAACACTAATAGAGTTGTCTGTAGGGGAAGAAAATATATGTAAATAAACCATGAAGTAGCCAATGCTACCCACTTTGGAGTCTGGCAAATCCATCTAATGTATTACACTGTGAGTGTAAACTGAATTTGCATTGAATATCCTCATATCACAAGATTCCAATTAATGAATTCTAGAAGGGAACCCTAGTTCGTCTTTGGAAGATGCGAGCATTAAAGGATGTGAGTTTGACACTGAATTAGAAGATGGTGCAAGCCTACCTAGAGAGGTGCCAGGGGCTCTTTGATGCCACTTCTATGAAGCGCTGTGTTCATTAGCCAGCCCTCATACCCACTGAAATAACACTTGCATTTCCTGAATAATCTACTCAGGTTGATCCTACGGAAAATACATCTCTAACAGTCTTAGTTCTCTCTCTCTCTCTCTCTCTCTCTCTCTCTCTCTCTCTCTCTCTCTCTCTCTCTCTCTCTCTCTCTCTCTCTCTCTCTCTCTCTCTCTCTCTCTCTCTCTCTCTCTCTCTCTCTCTCTCTCTCTCTCTCTCTCTCTCTCTCTCTCTCTCTCTCTCTGGGTGTGTGAGTTGTGGCAGCATAATGCGGTTGCTACCTTTGATATAGCAGTTTAAACAACCTGAGAAAATGTTTCGTTTCGAAGACAATGCATTATGATTCATTTCTGACCCGGATGTTTTGCCACATATACATTATTCATTCCTTTAAAACCAACCACTTTACCAATACGGCCAACATGCCCAAGTGCAGTTGCTACTAAAACTATTGTGTTACTCTGTACCATTATGATCTACCGTAGCGTTTGGTTTCTCAGAATAGAACCCTACAAGTTTGTCTGTGTGGCAACATAAAAAGGAGGTTGGAGCCCTCAACATCTAGTGTGTAGCTGGTCAGAGTCCTCAATGCATACTGCCTGACCCCCATTCCCTGGCCCAGGCAAACCCTATCCTCTCTACAGCACACTCACTGCAATTAGACTCATCATCACAAACAAACCGGCACACACAAGTTCAAAGGGTCTGACACTCTTCTGTGCAGTGGCCCTGCCTGCTGTGAGCAGATAGAGACAGTTACATAAGTGCTACAGTAGGACTTTACTCCTCATGTACTGACATCACACAATAACTAGATGTACTCATGTAATTGCATAGTTTAAATACTGCACAACAGCCGTGCTTCACATAAGTGTTTTCAGTTATATTTAGTTTGATCTTCTCAAGTGCCAATTTGTTGGTATGTTACTCAGTTTATACCTGTCAGGTACAAAAGTAGGAGTGCATGAGGAAGATCCTGATGGTATTTCTATTCACAAAACACATAACAAACACCGGGCTCCATCATTGGATATGCAGAAGACTGAAGCAATGTCAAGTTTTTTTTTTGCAGTTGGCCATCACAATGGACAGTGGTACCTCTGCCTCCTAACTTCATCTGATGTTCATCATTTTTCAAATAGTTTAATATTATAACATATATTTTAAAATAATGTAATATTCAATACCCTGCTCCTGTTGCCTAGAAAGAGAAGTAGCCTGCCAATCATTTTTACGATAAACAAACTTTGTTTAATTTTTCATAAATAATTCATCATAAAGACCTTGTTATAATGAGTATAGTAAATGAACAAGACTGTGTTGGTCGTGGCTAAAAATATATTATACACTCCACTGAGAAAATGTGGTAAATAAACCCGCTCTACAAAAACTTGGTCTTTTGATCTTTTGGATAATATCTGTTCTTATATTCGCTCTGGTCTTAATAAAAATACATCTACCTGTTAGGGTTAGGGTTAGAAAAATACATGTTTTTTCATTTTTCCTGCTCAACATTTCTCATAGGTTCATTTTAAGAGAGCTTATCCTATTTGCTTCTTAATACACCTGTTTCCATGGTGGCAGGTTTCCATTAAGATAAAAAATGGCTGGGCCATTTGATGTCCTGATTTTATGTTCCTTCTGCTAACAACTAGACACTGCAGTTCCCCTTGCCTGCAGCCGTCACATCTAAACAGACGGACAGAACCAGATGAAGATTGTTCGCCCCAAGCTCTTTGAAAACATTATGCAACATCAGGATGAGAGCAGGCTCTTCAGAGAGAGTAATGGAGAAGAGCAGAAAAAAGACTAGATAGTCTGCTAAACCAATCACAGTATTTAGCAAACAAATGTAGTGCCATCTGCCATGTGGCAACAGCTCCCAGGAAGTCACCCTACATTGAGCTGCAAGACTACCCCAGAAACGGATTGGATTCCACTCATTTGCTTTCTTTCAAAATGCACTAGGGAGTAAAGAGTAGCTGATGTCCAGACAACTGCACATCTGCTAATGATGGGGTACACTAATCCTCCAGATTTCATGGTCAATCGGTCTTACTCGCCTCAGGATACCGCTTGGAACCCGAGGACGTTCAAACGTTTTAGTTAGTCTGTCACACACTGTTCTTACCTCCATTGTTTTTGATTGTGAAATTTGGGTTGTTCAGCATCTCTGGGATGAGGCGGTATTCAAAGTAATGTCCCTGTATGGGATCATCCTTGTCGACTGCACTGACGGTCTGGATCACCTTTGGAAACACAGACAGAGAGGAAGGGCCCAAAGCCATTACAGGGGGACACAAGTCATCCATTACTTTATTTTTTTCATCACAAAAGAGCTGAACTATTATGGGGCTCACACAGAATGAAAAATATGCTCCGGTCATTTCCAGGAATTTGAGATCATTATCAATGAGGTCCTGTCTCGTTGGGCACACTTTTGGTTCCTACGATCATCTATTTATCTGTCATCATAGTTCTTATCAAGCTGTGTGTCTGTGATTGATTGGAAATTAGAATTCAGACATCCCAGTCCTTTTTTTCCTCAAACCTCCCATTGTATGTAAGTCCTCTGAATGAACGCGATTGATGGGCAGGAGAATGCATAGCATTCGTCCAGGATTTTGGCTAGAGATTGCATTGTGCCATCTGGAGGTGGACATGAAAGACCACTCTGAATTATGATCCACTCTGATCAATTCTGACTGCTCTCATTTCCCCTCAGTCTCTTCACATTGTGTCAAGGGAGGGAGTGTTGCAGGAAAAAAAAGGCCACACTCCTAACCCTGTACTTTCCCAGTGAAATAAATAGGCTATAATTCACCATGGCTGATCATTACTGAGGAGATGTGTGTGTGTGGGGGGGGGGGCACCGACAGGCTTGATGAATGTCCCCTTACCTGGCCAGGTTTACCATTTTCACACAGGAAGGCCTCGTATTCCGTGGCAAACTCTGGGGCGTTATCATTGATGTCTAGCACTCTGATAGCCACGATGGCCCGCGATATCTGGCTGTTGTTTCCTGATGAAGATTAACAGAACAGAGAATGAATTAAACAGTTGGATATAGTTGCGAATAAATTAAGCTGCAGGTAAATTCCCAGTGACCCAGATTAGATTTTTTTTTCCCTCTTATTTTTCTTTGTTCACTGGGTTGAGAAAGACAGACGAGGAGCCACATCAATCTGAATTTTGACTGATATCAAGAATGCAAAACAGGAAAAAAATCACATTCAAAGTGCTTTTGATATCCCCTGTACATGCTCATGTTTTATACATGATGGTTAAAATATGCATATTATTGAGTCAATGGCAACTGAAGTCTAAAAAGACAATAACAGGCAATTTAATTAGATTTGAATTGTATTGGAATTATTCATTGCCTGTAATTGACAGTCCCTTTTGAGAGCCCTGTAAATGATTGTATTTAATAAGTGACTTTAAAAGCGATTATCTATTCATTTGGCCAACAAAGCGATACATGTCACCTCTGCTGTGTTCATGTTTTGAGAACATACAGTTTCAGTCCAAAGACAATATACAACAACAAATGTTATGGCAACTTGTGTGACGTCCAAAACTGAAAATAGCTGACCATTACAGAATGTAACAAAGAGGTCAAAGTTAAACATAAAGATGCAATGGTTTCACGGTGAATGTGACATAGTGGCTTACTCCATTAGAGACATCTGCTTAAAAGGATCTTGTTGGGGATCTTGTTGTTAAATAATCATCCATTACAACAGGCCATTCAAAAGTGCACAAACTCTAAACAATGATTGGTCATAACATTTGAAATGACATTTACTTGAGTACTTTTGAATAAGATACTGTTTTACTCTTACTTTAGTTGCTTACTAGACTTGAACTTTTACTTTTACTAGAATACATTTTCACTGAAGTAACTGAAGTACTTCCACTACTTGAGTAGGATATTTCAGCACTCTTTCCACCTCTGGTGGAAATGTAAATGCAGTAGGCCTACATAAAAACTATATTTTATAAACAGGTTGGGGAAAAAAAGCTGATATGATCTGAGAAGCGAACCTAAGCTCAGACTGATCTCACTGCAACATGCAAAGGAGGATATAAACTTAAGAGAACCTGAGGACAAACATCCTAGTGGAGTGCACGGGGAGGGGAGAATAAAAGAAGAAATGGAGGGAAACTAAAATAGACAGTTTGATGGACAGTGAAGGATGGACAAAGTGGGGGAAAGAGAGAAGACTTCCCTCTGCCCAAGTAAAGTGACTTTCACTGCACTGCAGCCGGGGAAATACAGTCTGATTAGTCAGATGTCAACTGGTGCAAGCGGCAGAACGCGCCACCATTTGGGTGGGAAATGGCAATGGAATAGGACTGGCAACACAATTCTTCCTCTTCACGCCAGAGAGGACACCAGCTAGATTCCAGTGCGTGACGAATAGCAAACAGCCATATTTATTTTGGCAAATTTTCTATTAGTTGTGCTCAGTGGTGCTGCTATCGTGAGTCACAGTCACTTTGCCAAAAGGCATGAAACACAGTTAAATGTATAGTGGAAGATCTGACAAGACAAAGAGGATATCAATTGAGTGGGCTTTAAATGTGTCTGTTGTACAGTGCAGCTTTGATATTTAAAGTTGTGCGATTGTTGTTTATTTTATTGTGATTGACAATGTGTGTTCTCCTTTGATTATGAAAAGAGAGAGAAATTAAGATACACGTATTGTACATTTCCCTTTCAATAGCTTAAAGGGGTACATCAAGTTTTATCACAACATACAGTCCCCTGAAACAATATGTATGCAAATAACTCTTTACATATTGTTCTAGCTATTTGTTCTGTAGTTTGCCTGGAAGAGTTTGTATAGTCATTCAGTTTCCTTGATCACAGATGTTCCTTTATCTTTAATGGATGCTGGCATTGGTGCAAACAACTCTAGTGTTAGTGTTTGAAACTGTTTATTTGATACGTCTTAATTGACTTGCACTTCCACAAATTGACTACGTAGCTATTTAATTCAATCAAAATTCAGCAGATTAACACATTTTCTGTCCCTGTGGATTCAAACGTTAATTGTTCGTGATGTACCCTGCAGCCATTAGAAGAGGCAGCTAGGTTACCAATGTAAGACTGTTAAGAATGTTATGAGGATTACATAAAAAGAAGGCCAGTCACTCCTTTGCAGGAGGCAGCAATGAAGTTTCTCAAAGAGTGTTATTAAACACACCTGAATGTGCAACACCGGTATTCTTCCTCCTCTCCCCTTCCTACATTCCTTCCTACATTCCTTTGATGATGTAGTAGAACCTAAACAGTCACGTTTTCCATTCTAAATTCTACTTACTGATTTCAGTGGCTGTTACTGTGATGTTGTGCCACATATCTGTCTCTCGGTCCAGTGGTTTGGCCAACGTTATCTTCCCATCAGTATCGTTGATATTGAATTGCCTCTCCAGATCTGTGTGCCGATCGATGAAATACCTACAGAAATCAATAAAATCATCAGAAACTCCACAGAAAGGTGTATATGATACAGAACTTTCCTTTGTCTGAAATTGGAATTCCGCCTAAGGCAACAGTCCCACACACATTTAAGGTATCTGAATGCACCAAATACCTCAGATTCTAAATGGTAAATGGACTGCACTTATATAGCGCCTTTATCCAAAGAGCTTTACAACGGCCTCTCATTCACCCATTCACACACACATTCACACACCAATGGCGGCAAGCTACCATGCAAGGCGCCGGCATGCTCACTGGGAGCAATTTGGGGTTCAGTGTCTTGCCCAAGCCCACTTCGACATGTGGCCAGCCGGGGCTCAAACCGCCGATCTGCCAACCGTGGGATCATTAGATGCCGGCTCTACCTCCTGCGCCACAGCCGCCCCCTACCTCAGAGTGTACACCCCCTTCAGACCAAATACCCCTTCTTCTTGAAAATGACGCACTGTCTCTAAAAGCAACATCCACCCCTAGTCAGAAATGTACCCTTTAACAATACCTTACTGTTATTAATTCCTTTGCACACACACCCCCGACCACCACCACCACCACCACCACTACCTACCCTCCCAACCTCTTCTCCCTTCGCGCCTGACTTTGGGGTTTCATCCTATCCCACTGTAGAACCACTCATCCCTATCAGCACATAAGCACAATAATAATTAAAACAAAGATCTTGAATACAATTGAATACATAAGCCATTGCCCTAGACTTCCAATTGTGAAGACGTATTGAGCCGTGACATTTCCAGTTTTGAGATGAAATGGTGTAAATCCTCAGACGACGGGCAGGAGGTCCAAAAGGACTCCTCTACAGGCGCAGAGAACTTTCAAGACAGGCAGACAGGCACAAAGCCACCGGGGAGCAGTCTCCAGGAGACTGAGTGGATTCCAGTCCAACTTTGACAGCTTCACGTGGAGGAGGGAGGCAGACCCTGAAATGTTCTGCCACGTGTCAATCAAACTGACAATGTTATGCGAAAAGAATTAAAGCAAATAATTTGAAAAAAAAAGATTAAAAGTTCCATGCAAGAATAGCTGTCATATAATGTGGTGGGTATGTGTTTATGTGTTTATTGTCGGACCGAAGAGATGTGTTAGTATATATGTACAGTGAAGATAATGGATGGTGTAGCCTAAATCAATTAGTTCCTGCTACTTCCCCCTCTTAATAGACCACTCAAAGAACAGTTGGCTGACCTCATCTAAACACTCAAGCAACGTTGCTGGAACTCAACTAATAACCTTTGGTGACAGTGGTTTAGAACCAGTGGTGTAGTCTTACGTGATACGCAGGACTACGCCGTATACCCACTAGGAAAGGACAAGGATTTCCATACACCCACTTAAAAATGTGTGAGGATACGTAACAGCGTTTTGTGACAGAACTTTCACACTTTCATTCATGAAATTCACCCCATCTGTCTTATGAAGCACTTGACTTTTGGACCATTGGGACTGACTATAGCGTCATATACCATCAACGGGGGGAAATGCGACATGAAATATATCAAAATGCACCACTATCATGCACAGATCAGCCTTATAACATGTAATGTAATGTATATAAAGTTAGACAGGGAGCGCAGATTTAATTTTATGGCGTTCCGAAATGAACGATATGAGGCTGGGAGGGGAAAATCACAGTATACCCACTAGAAAAAACTAGACTACACCACTGTTTAGAACACATTCTTTTTTGCTATGTATTATTAGCTGTACTGTCCCTTAAAATGCAACTGTAAGATTGCATTAAGAGTTATACAAAAAAAGTTAAGAGAGAGAGAGAGAGATCTGGGAGAGAAAGAAGGGGAACAGGGGGGTTGGGTGGGGAAACATGCTTTTCTTCAGAGAACAAATACATCCATGACATTTCTGCTTGTTATTAATGTAGGTCACTTATTCTATTGGGAGGATCACAGATGTAGAACTAATTTTGCTGTCCTCTGCATGCTGACCAGTTAGTTATATGGCTACATTTATTCATGTTGTCCCTATACATGAGCCTGGAACCAGGCTGAATTTATCTTTGTTTCACTCCAATGAATATCTGTCTGGACTTGCCTGCATTATATAGTATATGCATTTAGCTGACACTTGTATCAAAAGCGACTTACATTGCAGTGAGTGCATTCTTGTTTCAGTATATATGGTCCCAGCGGGGAAAGCATTGTTAACGGCATGTGCTACCAATTGAGCCACAGAGGACCATTGTTACTGTTGGTGCGTACATCATTAACAAGGGGCATGATGCAAAACAATGTTGTCAGCAATTGAACCACCTACAAATGTGCCTAAAGCCTGTCGTAGTTACTGAAAGGACACTAATACAGATTGGACCAGCCGTTTTCTAGCTAGTCCAGATGCCTCCCTATAGGAACAGGTCAAGGCAGATATTCAGCACCATAAAAGCCAAATTCAGTCTGCTTCCAGGCTACCCATATCCACGTTATTCATAGAAAATATTGACAAACGTTGAAAGCAATAAGTTACCCTGGAAGAGAACATCTAGAGTTGAAGTCGGAAGTTTATATACACTATATACACAGGTTGAAGTAATTAAAACACATTTTTTAACCACTCCACAGATTTCATGTTAACAAACTATCATTTTGGCAAGTTGGTTAGGACTTTGTGCATGACACAAGTCATTTTTCCAACAATTGTTTACAGACAGATTATTTCACTTAGAATTCACTATATCACAATTCCAGTGGATCAGAAGTTTCATACACTAACTTGACTGTGCCTTTAAACAGCTTGGAAAATTCCAGAAAATTACGTCATGGCTTTAGAAGTATCTACTGTATATCCACAGTAAAAATGTGTATCAACATAACCCGAAAGGCCAGTCAGCAAGTTACTAAGCCACTAAGACTACGGTTTGCAACTGGGGGGGACTAAGATCTTACTTTTTGGAGAAATGTCCTCTGGTTTGATGAAAAAAAGTTGAACTGTTTGGCCATAAAGACCATCATTATGTTTTGAAGAAAAAGGGGGAGGCTTGCAAGCCGAAGAACTCCATCCCAACCATGAAGCACGGGGATGGCAGCATCATGTTGTGGGGGTGCTTGGCTGCAACAATGTAATGTTAAATCTACCAAATACTAACTAAGTGTATGTAAACATCTGACCCACTGGGAACAGGATGAAAGAAATAAAAGCTGAAATAATACATTTAGTCTACTATTATTCTGATATTTCACATTCTCAAAATAAAGTAGCGATCCTAACTGACTTAAGACAGGGAATGTTTACTAGGATTAAATATCAGGAATTAGTTTAAGTGTATTTGGCTAACGTGTATGTAAACTTCAACTGTAAAGATTATATTATATTAATCTTAAACAGTCTCTTTTTTTTTTTTTTACTCCTTGTAATAACACATGCAACATGTCAGCTGTCAAGTAAAGTAAATGGTGTAGCAAAGCAAGACCAAGGACTCACTTCCCCAAACCTTCGAGGTGCTATGAACATCATTTCAATCCTCACAAGGTGCATTGTTCGTATTCAATATGTCTACCAAAACGTTCCATGTTTTAATGTAGAAAAGTGTTCATACATGGAAGATGCACAAGTTTATCTATCTTTATCTGACTACCAATTTTTTTCGTAGTATTTTTCTACAGTACATACGTGACACGCTCTGGTGAAACGGTCTGCATGTCGGCAATTCTCCAGTCGTGCAAATAACCAAGAAGCTTATTTTTTAAAATATGTTGAAAGAAAATATGTTTTCTGTTTTTTATTTTACGAAAGTTTAAGTGTTTAAGTGCCCACTCGATGTAACAAACAACACTTTTAGGATCACTAAATACTTATAATTTGTGAATTGGATTCACTGTATAGTCTGCTGTAGTTTAGTGATACATGGCTTGTAACAAACATTTTAGGACGTGTGCAAATCAAGGACTGTGTGATCATCTAATGATGTGTAGTTATGTGTTTTTAGCATGTTGATGTTCTATCAGCAAGTTGTGATGTGCTAAACATGCATTTAGATGTTCATAGCGATGTTCCTTTTTAGCGGCTAGCTACTAGCAGCTGTTTTGTGTGTGTTTTCATTCAGAGCATGTATGTATTTGGTTTGGGGTACCAACATTCAAATAAGCATATCTCCTTCAACTATTTTCAGATGTCAATGTATGACGCATCATTTTGAAAGCTTCAAAACAATCTGCACTTTCATAATCTGGAAAAAACAGAAGAATGACATAGCCCTACTTGCTGATTTTTTTTTTTACCAGACCCTGTCACATGTATATGTAGTCTTATTGGAAATACCGGTACTTCAAACTTTGTTACAATCCTCATTACAGTATGTTTGAGGTCCATCCATATCAGTAGCCTTCAGAGTCGGCTACTATGCCCTATACTGAATGAATGAATGAATGAATGGTCTTTATTATTGTCATTGATATAGTACAGGTACCAAACAACGAAATTTGGGAGGGGGGGCTCCCCTGGTGCTAGGAAAAAAAAACTAAAAACAACAAGGGAAAAGAGCTGTTTTACATAAATAAAGGCTATGTACACTATCCACTATACTATACTATACAAATAAAACACTGTGCTGTACTCTATGCTATGCTATACCTATTCTAACATTTCCTATCTCTGAACCTTATGTACCCGAGGGTTGTCATATTGCACATAGTGTTATTGCACATTAATTTAAAGTGTCGCAGTTTGCAGGTTTGAAATGTTCCCAGTTGTGTTTCAGTATTGCACTTGATTTCAATCTAGTAGCTAAATAAATAAATATAAATAAATAATATAATATTCAGAGAGCATTGGAGGATGATGAAAGAACTGTGGTGCATTTCATGGAGTCCACCTGCAATCCAGTTTGGTTGGATGCATTAAGTATAGCTGAAGGGATGTTGTCTAAGTGAGAACCTAGACCTCAGCCCTTGAGCATTTTTTAGTTAGAGACAGTGAGTCATTTCCATTTGAGTGAGTTTACGCAAGACTGCCGAGACTGAGGAGGTCAAGAGAATGTTCAGGCTATTACAGCTGTAATGGCTGGCTCCAACAGATCTTTTTAGCATGACATATGGATGCACTTTCTCCTAATGGATGCTATATCATTGATAACTTTTGTCTGGGCATCCACAGCCTTGTTGCATCTACAGTAACACGTATATTAACTTGATAATTAGTGTCACAGTTTGCCTGAACAGGTTTGGTCACCTCAGCGGCCATGGTTCGATCCCTGGTTTGATTCCCAACCTTTAAGGCCTATCTCCCACCATGTGTTCTTCCATCTCTAGTTTCCCATTTCCCATACCATCTAACAATCTGGTAGAGATATCAACCCAAATGCAGAGTATGCCAACATGAAGAAATGTAAAACCTGTAAAACAACTCTATAAAACAGAAGACAATAGAAATGATGACCCAAGACCAATGGATTGAAATGAAAGCTCTGCGATAAATATTGCCTTTCATCATACTCCCAGAGAAAAATGCATGTTTTATAGATCTCCAGTTGGGGAAAATGTTTTGAATAAGAAAATCATGTTGTAAAATGTATCAGCATTGGGACACATGCTCTCAAAAAAGAGATGGTAAGAGAATGTGACTGCCGTTTCTCTGTTCAATGCCTTTAATACAATTGGCAGATATTGAACGTAATGTGACATTAACCACTTTTGAGTAGAAAAACACTGCCTTTTCCCCCTGCATTGATATTCTGAAAAAGACCTGCTTAAAATATGTGGAAAAAAATATGTGATTCTCCAAAGCTTTACCCAATCTCTGATTGCTTGAAAGCTTTCAGCTAGCCTAACAGACACTGGCATAATGTCCTAGAGCTTCAATTTACTTACTCATCTTGTCCACAAAAAATGCGAGCACATAAAGTGCCCCATGATTTTAAAACAGAAAATGAGCATTAAACAAACATTACATGTATCCACATTAGAAAACAATAATGGCAGACTAAAGAACTATTAAGTAAGTAAGTAGCAAAGCAGAAATACAATGAACAGAGCAGGCAAGA
Organism: Nansenia antarctica; assembly: GCF_963989245.1. NCBI lineage: Eukaryota > Metazoa > Chordata > Actinopteri > Argentiniformes > Microstomatidae > Nansenia > Nansenia antarctica. The sequence goes on from NC_137689.1 coordinate 12,085,829, forward strand.
AACAACTGGCTATTTTTACAATTAGAAAGTCATAATATACATTAAAGAGAGTCATGATCACATAATAATTACATAGTGCAGTTCAGCACCAGAATATACACAGAGCCCTGTGTAAGTAATGGGACAGTGAAGTATTTAAAAAAATAAAATAAAAAAATAATAATAAAAATAACAATAAAATATCAGCTTTTATTTTAGGGTATTTGTGTACAGTATATTTGTTTCACCATTTAGAAATAATATTATATATAGTCTCTGTCCTCTATTTCAGGGGACCAAAAGTAATGGGACAATTGGCTTGACAGGTGTAAATCAGGTGTGTTCCGGCATTTGTGCAGGCTGTCAATGTCTAGTATTGATTGTAGCCTTTGTGTTTGCCTTTGGAATCTGCTATTGGTGTCTGTCAACATGAAGACCAAAGAGGTGCAAATGAAAGTCAAGGAAGCCATTATTAGTCTGAAAAAACAACAACTGGTGAGCTCAGCAATTGCAAACGGGCTGGTAGGCCAAATAAGACTTCTACAATGGATGACCAAAGAACGCTCACCATTGAGAAACCCCCCAAAATAAATGTCCAACTGACCAGTAAACACCCTCCAGGAAGTAGGCCTAAAGTCTACCCTCCGTAGAATACGTCACCAGCAGAAGAGGCTTCACTACAAGGTCCAAACCACTAGTTATCCTCAAAAAGGATGGATAAACAGGTTACAGTTTTTACACCCGGCACCATGTTTCATAGATGAAATGGTACGCTGTAAATCTTGGAAGATGCTTTTTTCTCTTGCAATCACTCTGTTACATGATTATATTCACATGATCTGTCCTCAGACCTCAGCAGGCTTTTTAGTTACTTTTTAGCAAACTGTAACCAGAACATCCTTTTTTGGGGGGATACATTTACACAACTTCAGACGGTTAGGGTTAGCCCTATGGTTAGGGTTAATCACTTAAAGTTGAACAGCGCAGATGTTTGTTGTTTGGTGACGGACAGCTGATTCACAAATATGCAAAAAACATAAAAACATCATGTCGCAGGGACTAGGCTTAAAAGAGGCAGATGCAACACTCCATCATGGCTAAACAGTGTGACGCCACTGGCCATGAGTTGTTGGTCATCCCACCCACCACCCTGGTGACGTATTCTGTGATAGTAGTCTCTGGCACATTGATGCCTACCTCCCGGAGAGTGTTCCTGATCTGTGGGACAGTTGTTTCGGCATTTTTATTAATTATGGCAAGCATTCTTCTGTCCTCCACTGCCTTCCTTGGTGTACCAGCCTGTTTGCGATTGCTGAGTTCACCAGTGCTTTTTTTATTTTTAAACTGCTGATTCTGGCAAGCCTAACGTTTTGGCTGTTTCTGAGTTTTCAGCCTAATAAAGGCTTCCTTTTTATTTATTTTATTTTTTTACGTTATTTTTTCTGAGTGGGGCAGTCCCACTCATATCTTTCATTTTATTGGACAGGCATAGTGAAGACAGACAGGAAAGTAGGAGAAGAAGGGAGAGAGGGCATGTCAGCAGGGCATGGGCCGCATTCGAACCCATGCCGACATGGGCATGTGTGCACTGTAGACCGTGGTGCTAGACCACCCCAGGCCACAATAATGGTTTCCTTGACATTCATTTAAACTCTTTGGTCCTTATGTTGACAGACACCAATAGCAAACTCCAAAGGCAAATGCAAAACCGAGAATGAATACGACACAATATGTACACACAAAAAAACATCAAATCAAAATTAAAAATGTATACTTGAACCTCAAAGTTAATTGTTTGATTTGAAATTCAAACATAGGAGTATAGAGCCAAAATAAGACACAGTGCTTCACTGTCCCATTACTTGCAGGGAACAATACATACATATAGGCCTACATATCAATGGGTCATACATGGGTAGAGTATGTGTAAAACACAATAAAATAAAATAAAAAACGAACCACGGCAAGTATGTCATACATGTATACTGTAGGGTCAGAGAATCAAATGAAGAAAAGACACATGGAATCCAAGCACCTTTTAAAAAATGGCACACAATCACGAGAAAAAGGAGAAATCCTCTGGGTACTGAATTCTCATTTGTAAACGTGAAGATGCAACAGGGTGAACTCTCCCACTCGTTGCAATACCCAATCTATGATTCCCAGCTCGCATTGTGTTCACAATGCAATTTACACAACCTGTTGAATGTTGTCCCGGGAGCACGGCAGCAAGTCACTAGAGAATTAATGAAATGCCGAGGTGGATGGAGAGAAATTGCCTGTATAACCTATACCCAAGGTGCCCTTGTGATATTTCCAGGAATAAGTCACACAAGTAAAATGCAGCAGGCAAAGTCACCACCACTAAGAGAAGTCTCACTGTGCCACGCTTTGACTTTTATTATATCCTGGTCCTGTGGAAACGAGAGCACCAGTCGGCTCACATTTCACTGCTGTGAGAGAGTGTTCGACGAGACATTGTGAAAAAGCACTTTAAATAAAGACTGATTTGAACAAAGAAACAGGCATCTAAGTGGATGCCCAGACACGTGTGTCAGCAGTAAGATAAAGATTTGATCATTGCAGACTCTCGTATGTGAGGCATGATAAGCTGCATCACATTAACACATTAACAGGCATTTAGAAATGGTGTTTTGATCCTATTTATGACACAGTAAATGGAAGGATATAAAAGAGGTGAAATGGGGGTCGTAGATGAGGTCTGGCTTCTTACCTGATGAGGCTGCCAGTGACATCTGGATCGCGGGCGGTCACTATTCCTATGACAGTGTTGATGGGGGAATTCTCATTCACCTGCAGTACGTAAGTGGGCTTTGAGAAGACAGGAGGTTCATCTGAATCTTCCACCACGATTTTTACCGTGGCTGTATCCTTGAAGGGGCCGCCGCTCTTTGGTTCAAATCGAGTGTTGGCCGCCTCCACCTTTAGTGTGTATGATTTTTTCATCTCAAAGTCCAGGGGCTGTGGAGAGGGACAGAGACAAATGGCTGTCACTAATTACCATCGGAGCCAGAACAAATTATTAACCTAATGTGAATGAACGTTTGGAAGATTTCTAAGTTGAAATGAAGAAGTGCCCTCTTGCGATCCTCTCGAAAAATGGGCAGAATGAGAATGCAATCACAGAAACCAAGAAACCATTTGTATATTAGCAATAACCATCTCACCTCAAGCAATCAGCGAATTAGCAATTTGTGTACCAACATGGCATCTGCTCTGGATTCAGATATGACTGCAAATAAGGATATTCTAATGGTATCACACAGATGTGATTTAGATCTGTTAAGCAATCATGAACAATTTGATTTGTATGTTTATGCAACCTGAAAACATAATTTGCTGTCCCTGTATTGCCATGAAAATAATGCTGTTACAGAACACTCACTGGCAATAATGTGAAGGATAGGAAATTATTGAAGCATTAGCATCGCTATCACAATCCACATATAATGTGTCGCATTATTCCAGACATTTAACAAAAGGTCTCCTAAAGGAAAAGTACACATATTTACTGAGACAAAACATGACTTATTATTATTATTATTCATGACTTCGCCACCAAAAAGGGTAAATGGCTGAATGGCTTTTTTCTATGTAAAGAGCACTTGATTTAGAACGATTATTACATACCTCACCTGTGCCATTAGGTCTTCTTTTTATTTTAGACTAGGCCCACTTGGTTGTGTTTAAAATGTGTAGGATGACAATAAAAATGTTAGGCAGGGTGGTAGCACGGTCGCACGGCCAATTGTGAAATGATTGTGAAATACTGTACCCAGCGGTGGCTAGTGGCCGCCCTGCCTTTCATTACACTTTGACTGCATTCTCGTTCAAAAGGATGTCAGGAGGAACTATGTTCACCACTTTTATGCACAGCTCATCGTCAATATTTGCAACTTGTAAAAATGTCACAATTTTACTCCCTGGCGTCTCTGTGGCCAACCCAGACTGTCACCATTTTATTCCAAATCACCTCTGGCCGCTCTTATAAGACTAGAATAATGGGATCAAGTCACTTCCACGCTCCATAACCAGGATTTATAGGGAAATCAAAACTGGGCCTTGCCGCTCGAGGGGGATGAGAGTTGGCTTTGGGAATGAGAGGGGTTAGGAGGGAGATGAAAAAAAAAAGATGTATTCCAGTGATTCTCTAAAAAAGAGAGAAGTCAGTGGTCCCCTAGGCTGGGTCGGGCCAGCACTGGGGCAGCACTGGGAGCAGGCCCAGCTGTGAGAGGATAGCAGCTGGGGACCGGGAACCGACAGGGGGCTTTGAAGTCCACACGTCTGGCGTCAGGGCACCCGTATGGAGAGAGCCCCTCCAGCCCAGTCTGCCACGGTCTGAGAAGCTATTTGGAGCACTTTCATTATTAACCGCCCGCCTCTCCCCTACTTCTCCCCCTCCTTCTCCTCCTCCTCCTTCTCCTCTATACTGAGAGCAGTGAACAGCTGGACCCAGGGTCAACATTTGTTTCAAAGGATTCCGGTTAGATGTTGTTAAGGGTAATTAATTAACATGATTACAATGAAATTAAAAATGGAATTGTATATATTCATATTAGTAGTATCTGTGCTACTCAAAATCCACCAGAACCTGGTGTTTCAAAACCTGGTGTTGTATAGACTGGTCATTCCAGGCAAGTTATTTTTCTCACACTTTTAAGCTGTATTCACTTTTGGCTGTATTCATTTATTGTGTCTCTCAAATAACCATCCATGACATCTGACACATCCTGAGTCAGCCATATTTTAAAAGGCCCTCTGTGTCGCTCTGCTGTTACTCAATGTTTAAGGGTGGAGTTAAATCAGTCCTGCACTTGACTCCCTGTAATCTAGAGAGCAGCACTTTGATTTTCATACTGGTGCCTCATACAATATGCTCGGTGCTCATGTTCCTTTGTAGCACACTTCAAATTCCCATGAGCCTCAGCACATAGAATCTGTATGTGTACACAGGGCCGTTTAGAGACATCAAAGTTCAGTACTGGCTGGCGGGGGGAATCCGAACATCCCACTAACCTCCCCCTGATAGGCCTGAGGGTTGGAAGATAAAAAGCTTAAACCCGAAAAACAACAAACCCCCTTTCCCAGTTAGTGCTGTTGCCATTGTGTTTAGATCAATATTTTGTAACCTTGCCTCAAAGGATCTTTTAATAATTTGCACTTGATATTTGACAGCCATTTATAGTCATATTGAGTGGGGGGAGGTAGTATAGGGGTGTTCTGGTGAAATGGTTCCATTTAAACCTTAGTTCTTTCACATCGGCGAGACAGAGCCTTCATAAACTGTGCAAAACAGACTTTAAAATCTTTCAAGTTCGGTTTGGTAGGAGTGCAAACATAAGGGAGTGAGACAACACTTCTGCTCAACTCATATGAGCTTAATCACCGTCTGGAGATGGAGAGGTGAGAAGAGAGTAGGTTGTTGATTTCCTGTTTTTCTCAAGCAATCTCATTCATCATGTTATTAGCAATTCAGGCAAGGCAACGGAACACGGCCAACTATAGCAGGGTAAATTGAAGAGGCAGAGCCACAACTATGATTTGACAGTGCAATGCCATGGAGGGTTGGGGTGGGCAGAGGTGGTGACTCAAAGCTCAGATATTTACAATTCTTCTGTGTCAACAGTTTAGGATTTTCATTGATTGTGTCTAGTTTGTTCTCAAACAATCAATTTAGTTTTGTTTAGTAGGCTTGAATCTAATCCAGGCAGATCGCCAGGGAAGATTTATTAGATCCGAGTTGTTTTTTAAGTTTTTTTTATTTAACCTTTATTTAACCAGGAATAAAACAACTCAGTGTTTGACTCAGTGTCAATAAAAAACTCAGAGTTTGTGTTCAAACTCCTTGGATAATGTCATTTTGTATCCAAATGCAATGACCTATAACGTTTGATTGATCTATAGCTACTGTGTGCAACTTTGTACTAACCATAACTGAAGACTAAAGAACACATCCATCAATCATGTATACACTTGAATATATGCAACTGTCTTATACTAAGCAAATAGGGTGAGACATACAATGAATACATACATAACTAATGCATACTGTATGGTTGAAACTCTGCCATGAAATCTCAACGTATTCCACATAGATGTCCTTGAGATACACACGTGTCTTAAGTTACCCGCACGTCAGTGTTGTCAATATGCAACATAGTTCCCTTTTTAATGGAATTTTCACCGATTCTAAAGAACTATGGAACACATAGAATTCTACAAAACCACATTCATGTCCAGAGGCAATGACATTGTCAAGACTGAAATACTTCTAGCATTGCAGATCAATGTTATGTGAAAAATATTTGTAATTTTTAGAATGCACAGTAACATGTGACAGTGGCTGGTGAAACAAGTCAGGAAACGTGAAGTCGCTGAAATTACAAAAAAAGTATATATATATATTATTTTTTTAAATAAACATTTTAGGATCAATAAATGCTTATAATGTGTCAGCGAACTGTTTACGTTTTAGGACCGTTCAAAAACAAGGACTGTGGGATCATCTAGTTATGTGTAGTTATGTGTTTTTAGCATGTTCATGTTTAGCATCAGCATGTTTTCATGTGCAAAACATGATGTTAGAAATGTTACATAGTGATGTTCTTTGTTGTTAGCTGCTTTTTTGATTGATTGATTGAAAACTTTATTAGAAGATTTGCAGAAGTAGGTACATGAAAGTACATATTACATACAAGGTCAACTAACAGGATAAAAACCCAAGAAAGCCACTGGCTTATTTCAATTGGGGTCCTTGATTCTCAATTCATCGTTACATGTAAGACAGACAAAAAAAACTAGTACCGGTACTATCTACAAGATAATACAGACAAATAACTAGTACTATCTACAAGATAAACGTACATCCATCATGGGAAGAACAATACAACAAAGCATAAGGTATGTACAGCGGGTAGGACAGGTGGGGACATACACCACAGGTGGGGGCGGGGGACAAAACACAAAGTATGTACAGTGGGTAGTTCGGGTCTTTTAATCAGATTTTTGATTTAGAGGGTCCAGTTACGGATTGCAGCCTCCTGTAAATGTTTTTTGAGAGTGGTTTTGAAGGTGGGCAGTGTTTTGCACTCCTTTAAGATTATAGGAAGGGCGTTCCACATTTTTACTGCATAGTTTGCAAACGAGTTTAACCCCTTGTTTGTGGTGCAACGCGGTTGAACGTGGTTCGTGGAGCTTCCTCTGGTATTGTATGTGTGGACGTTGTTCACTTTTTGGAAGTATGTTGACAGGTACTTGGGTGTCTTTGTGGTGTAGCGTATCTTGAAGACCAGGCCCAGTGCAAGCTGCTGCACTCTGTCAACTACTCGTAGCCAATCAAGGCTCAAAAAATTAGCAGCGGTTAGATGTGTCCTAGGGTTGAGGCCTAGCAGAAGCCTAACCAGTTTATTTTGGGCTGTCTGGAGTCTTGTTTTTTGGGCCTTTGTGGTTCTATAGTACCATGATGTTACGGCATAGTCGAAGTGACATTGAATGAGAGCTCCTGATAGGGTCCTCAGTGTGTTTTTACTGACAAGTGAGGATATCCTGTACAAGAATCTAGTTCTATGGTTCACTTTTTTGATTACTTTAGCTAGCTAGCACAGTCTGTTTCTTTTGGTTCAGAACGATTTCCTCCCCTATTTGGTTTGAGGTGTACCAACATTCAAATAAGCATAACCTCTTCAACTAATTTCAGATTTCAAAGTATGACACATAATTTGAACGCTTATAATCTGCACTTTCATAACCTGTACCAAAACTGAAAAATGACCTTGCTGACTTGGGGAGCAAAACACCAGCTCCTGTCACAAATGTTTTGTTGTGCTAGGATAATTAGTTTGCTTTCCAAAGGCAATATGATGCTCATGTCCTGTAACTTATTTGCACCTTTCTACTGTCTTTTAAGGTGCTAAGCATAAAAAGAGGTTGCTGAAGGAAACCTGTGGGAGAGAGGTTTGCACAAAAGGCCTCACCTTCTTTAGCCTTAGGATCCCCTCTTTAGTCTGGAGATCCGTAGTGATTTCGAAAACATCCCTCTCGTCACCGTCAATGATGTTATACGTTGATTTGGCATTCTCTCCAATGTCCCTGTCGTTTGCCTTCACCTTACCGCCGGGTTTTCCAACACCAAGGTCTTCAGGAATCACAAACTCATACAGACCTGAGCAAAAGAGATATCATGTTTGCTCATTCAAAATATTTCTAATATACTATGGGCCAGTTTCACAGACAAGGCTTAAGCCTAATCCTGGACTAAAAAGCATCTTCAATGGAGATTTTACATTGAAAGTGTGATTTAGTCCAGGACTAGGCTTAAGCCTTGTCTGTGAAACCGGCCCTATATGTGTGAATACAACTAGTACACATGGGATTATTACTGAAATATATGGCAATGTAAGGTGATGAAATATTAGGCTAGCACAAAAATAATATCAACAAATGTGTGTTCTCTTATCATGGGCTTTAGCTCTCTACAGTATACAGACTGTATTGGATATCACATTGGCCCATTGTCATTGGCCATAAGTTACTCTTTTATCAGGGATAACCTATAGTATAGGAGGAAAGTCTTTTTACTTTTTGAAAACTTTGGTGGGTTATCGTTTACATCCGTTAGTGTGACGGTGACCGTTGTCGTTCCTGACAGCCCTCCCATGTGACCGCCCATGTCTTTTGCTTGAATGACGACCAGGTACTCCTCCCTCATCTCTCGATCCATCCCATTCAAAGCAATTTTAATAATAGCTGAAAGAAAATAAAAAGCACAGTTCACAATTCATTGATAAAATGTATTATGATTCCTCAGAAATAACCATACACTACACAGCTTGTGATAGACACGGTTATGCTTTATTTTGTAGCACAGTTTAAGATAGTACATAAGAAACTGTACTAACTGTGAGGTATTAAGATATACTTTCTGGTCCTTATCTCAGTAAATTCAACACAATTGGCTACCTGATACTAAATGGTACACACTGTCCTGGTATTTGTGTAAATTCATCTAAAGTAATCAGTGAATATAATCAAAATGCAATGATCTATAATAATAATGGTTTTCCCCAGTAGGCCTACCCTCTAAGTATAAAACCTGCCAGGGTGTAAAATAAACAGCTTTGAGCTGGCATTGCAAATGAGAATGTTTGTTTTCTATTGTCTTTTACCGTTCTTGCCAGTCATTTATATTCTGATTGAGTACACATTTTGGTCTGTCTCTGTATAATCTTAAATATTGTATGCAGAGTGGACCCTTATTGACTCTGCCATGGTGCAGAATATAAAAAGCTCAGTGTTAAGCCATGGATAATCCATTCTGAAAACATTAGCCTGTAGGATCATCAAATGAGTATAAAACCTTCATAAAGACAAACTTTGGTATTGGCACCACTGATCATACTCTGCTGGAGACAATGCATCTAGGCTTGGTGACTGAAAATCCAGCCAGAGGATAAAAATGTTTGGACTTGTTTGGTCACTAATGTTTCATTATTGCATAATAGACTTGTAGTCTATATGTTTATGCGTAAACTGGGTTTTTAACTGATATATTGCTTTTCAAAATGAAGTTATGGACAACTTTCTGAGGCAGGTTGTATAGTCATTGTCTCTGCGACCGTAAGTGGAAAAGATGTTGTGTTGAAAAGACACATCCAGTATATGCCGTGGAAAGACACTACTACATCTCTGTTTGGAAGGATTTCACAATACTTTGATTGGGGGATAGGTTGTAGGCAAGGGTGCGGAAATAACAATTCAGCAAAAGTGCCTTCCCAGTTCAAATGGCAGTGTTTTGAGATAGGAGGAGAATGAGACGTTAGACTTATCAGAGGTGTAATTTATATTATAGTTTCATCTTGAAAAGTATCTTATTTGCCTGACTCATGATGAAACAGGTAACAGCTCTGTCCATAACAAACAAACAAGCATGCACACACAAACACACACACACACACACACCCTTCAGTCACCCTCTGTTAGTCACTTCACTCTCATCTCTGTTGATCATCGTTAGCTATTCAAATGAATTCCTAATCATTGAAAGGGGGAGGAAAGACAAACACTCATTTCCATAGATATTTGCTAGGATATTTTTTACCGTCCATTAACCAAGTGATGAATTGGGGCATGATGTTTATTTATTTATCAGATGAATTCCATTTCCTACATGGTATTGGAAGTGTCTAATGGATTCTAATGGTTGTTTTCCCCTTACCTTTTATTTTTCATTAACATTTATTAAAACATCTGGCTCACTTGAATGAGCCATCTGCATGTGCTCAGTAATCATGCAAAGCATAGATGCTAATCCAAAATTGTCCTTTCATGCATTCCCTCTACCAGCGCAACTGTACAGTCTGCCATTGTTTCAGGCATGAGTGACTGAAATGCATAATGTTGAGGACAAAACCGAAGTCTATATGTAGACATAAGTGTTCATATTCATTATGTATATACACTTTTGACTCTCATGAAGCTTGTTTATTGTGTGTTGTTTTCCAAATTGTGAGCAGTTGATTTCCATCTCATTGCTTATTAATGTCATTTCACCATAATTTAAACATGTTGCTTACAGACACACTGTTAACAAGTCGGCTGAAAATGCAATTAAGAAGAAAAAAAACAGAGTCAAGGTTGAACAAGAAGACGGCAGATGGAGTTTAAAGATAGCACTGTCACATAAACCTGACACTCCTTGACACTATCTTTTTGGAGTGAGATCGACAAAACTCAAACATAATCTCCGTATGATTATTTATTGTCTATCTATGATTGAGATGCATTATTCATCTGGATTTACATGGAATATAGAGTCAATATATACAGTAGAGCAATAGAATATACAGAACAAAACAATATAAGTAATGACATTTTCTATATAAGCTATATTACCATTACTCACGTGTATCTCAAATCTAGATATTGAACCATGGAAAAGTTTCATGGTCAATTATGTTTGTTATTTCTGGGTATTTCACCAAGCATCCTACTTACCAGTGTTCGGGTCAATGGAGAAATAGGGCTGTCCTTCCAGAATGCTGTAGACTAGTTTAGCACTGTTTCCATAGACAGGGTCATCAGCATCTGTCGCCGTTACCCTCGTAACTGAGGTGCCTGTGGATGACATAACACAAGTGTATATGAATTAAAGGTGATTGGACCTATCGACTACCACAGACTGTTAAAAGAGAAACAATTTGGATAAAATGTGATCTTTTTACGCTTTTATCATGATTCCATATCCGCTAGCTAGTCAGCTAGCGCTAAGGAAAAGGTAAAGCCAGCAATCAGAATTAGAATCAGAATCAAAATCGCTTTTATTACATCCCAATGTACAATAGTACATGTACAATAAGTACACAAGAGTAAACTTATTTGGCTTTGGTTCCTCAACATTGGCATTGCAGCATCAAGATACAAAATCACAATAATAAGTAAAGTAAAATAAGTAATAGGCTACTACAGTGGCTTTGATAGTGCAAAAATGCTGTGCAATGTACAGATGAAATGCAGTATAATACCGTACAGTAGTTAAGTAGTCAAGTCATTTACAAGTAATCCACTAGTGTGCAAGTAGTTATACTAATATAACATGTTCATGTTTGTAGGGGTTGGTTTGGTTTTTACACTTTCAATGTAAATTCACTAATCAAACTTGTGCAACTTTTTTTGAAACATCTATCTATTGATGTCACAAGCCCGAGCTACTTACGGCCAAAGTCAATGTTAACATTGTTGAAATGATCTGCCCGAACCCAACTGAAGCTATTACTTTTCAACATTCCAACACATTTTACCATGACAGCTTTAAATGATATAAATGGATGATCAGGACAAGCAAATCCTTCATATGTGATTCATTGTGACCCAGCTCTTCATTAGGCTGTGGCTCAGGTGGGTGGAGAATAAAGGGGGGAAATGGTGCTGTACAGACAGTTGGCAGTACATATGGTAGGGTAATTGTTTTTGTAAAATATGTTGTTAGGTGTTCTGACATGGGTAAATGTTCATGGCTCCAGAAGGCATCAGGCCAAGCCACAGGTATCTAGGCCTGTTGACAACAGCAGACAGAATGGGTCATAGTGGGAGACAATAGCCACCAAGGAGATGGCCTCATGGCACCAAATAGGAATGCCAGGTCTATTCAGGATAGTGTTTTATAGCCTTTCAAATGTAGCCTATGATGAGGACATTAACAATTGTTGCTGTTCTTTTAGATTTCCTGTCCACTGTGTTGGTTCTGAAAAGAACATTAGAAGATAATGAGTTGGATGCTCGGGGGAAACATTCCGATCCAGATTAAACATTTTGAAATACTCAGCCCAAGTGATATGCGGCACAAAAGAAGAGAGAAGACCTACTGTATACAAGTACTGACAACGTCTCTGTGATAGATTAGGAAATTATTATTTTTTGGGTAAACTATACCTTTAAATGGAAACTATACCTTGGACATACAGTTCGTAGAACACTTATCAGGCCGATCCTCCCTACTTATACAGCCATAGCATATGTCAAGCAATGATTAATAGTTGCCCCCTCTTAACAACAAAATAAAACATACAGACACCATTGCACTTCGACTCAAAATCCTGTTTGCAACCTAATTATTTCACACAGAAGGCAGCCTCGAGTGGCCCTGTGAGACATGGGTTTGTTAGTAATTCATATGTGACATGGTCTGGTTAAAAGGTCTGCATGTCGGCAATTCTCAAGTCAGGCAAATGACCAAAAAGCTTCTTTTATTCTTTTTTAAAAATGTGTTTTCCGTTTTTTTTTCATATGACGAAAGTGTAAGTGTTGAAGAGCCACTCAATATAACAAACAACCATTTTAGGATCATAAAATACTTTTTCATTCATTTGTGAATTGGATTCACTGCATCGTGTCTTGCTTCAGGCTACTGGATTAGTGATACTTGGCTTGTAAACACATGTACATTTTAGGACGTGTTCAAAAACAAGGACTGTGTGATCTATCTAATTATGTGTAGTTATGTTTTTTTAGTTTTGATGTGATAAACATGCAGTTAGATGTTCATAGCGATGTTCCTTCTTAGCTGCTAGCTAGCTATCAATGCGATGGTAGCAAACACGTTTGTTTTAATTCAGAGTGAGTTTCTCTGGTATTTGGTGTACCAACATTCAAATAAGCATATCTTCTTCAACTATTCACACATTTAAAAACGTACAATCTGCGCTTTCATGATCTGTAAACAACAGAATAATGACCTTGCCCAACTTGGGGACTTTTTCACCAGACCCTGTCACATTTGCTTTTGATGACCATTGCCAGGCCTTAACCTTTACATTTATTTCCGATTCTTATACTGTATCTGAGGTCTCTTATAATGTAACAATATCATAACATCAAGTCAATTTATCATACTCTGTTTGGAACGTATACGTTTGCCAATTTTTCTTTATTTCACATAGAAGCCTTAGAGGCACTAAACATGGATTAAGACTTATCAACAGAACTGTCAAAGAGCCCAGAGTGAAAGGCACTGATAGATTGAAGGGTCTGGAGTATGTGTTCATAAAAACTACTGCCACTCAGTAAAAAAAGACAAAAACACCTATTCAAAAGTCTATGCTGAGGGCGTGGGTGCTCTGTCCCAGAAAAATGCATAGTTTCAGCCATGGATATGAATCATATGTATGGTCATTCAGCAAACTCTTCTATCTAAAGCAAGATAGTCTACTGTAGATTTAGTATACTAGTGTCAATATGGGAACCAAAGCCAACTGCCAACTCTGACACTGGATGGTCCATTGGATGGACCACTATCTACTGTAGATAGTACTAGTTTTTTGTCTGTCTTACATGTAACGATGAATTGAGAATCAAGGACCCCAATTGAAATAAGCCAGTGGCTTTCTTGGGTTTTTATCCTGTTAGTTGACTACTAAGTTTACTTGTATGTAATATGTACTTTCATGTACCTACTTCTGCAAATCTTCTAATAACGTTTTCAATCAATCAATCAATCAAACTAATCTACGAGCTGAGAAAATCATACAGTTTCACAAACCATGGTTGGCCAGCATCACGTAATATTATGAAAATCCCCCGCTTACACAAAATCATGAATAGAGTATTTCCGTGAAGCAAACTCTGAAAAAAATATTTTCAGACTAGATTATGTCTGTAGCCTACTGTATGTCTATTTTAAAATGGCTTGGCAAAAGGAAGGACTAAACAAGTTACAATATATGGGGATTAGTTGTGAATTATCTTTTCTTCAGTTATTGATAAATTGTCATTGATTCACAGGTTAACACACAGACTAACCAATAGGCTAACATCCAACACAGTGTTTTGCAGAGCTCTGTAGTAAATCCCACATTTTAAAATTAGGGGGGGGAAAAAACAAATGATTGTCTGTATTGTGTGCAATTGTTGTATGCAATTATTCAAATAAACTTCATCGAACACTGCAACAATTCAAGTCGAATCTGCCTAAAATGTAAAGATTTAAATAGCTAAAAGCACAGTGACAGCTATAAGCATGCTACAAAAAAAAAAAATTATATTTCTGATAGCTTCGAATGTGGTTTTGCAAATACTGAACAGAAAATGCTAATACATACAAATTGAAGAGCAAAAACACTAAAAAAGAGTCAGTGGGCCATGAAATATTTTTGTTTCCTTTCCCTCACACGGGTAAAATATGCTCTCTTCCTCAGATAAAAAAAAGAGGGGATTAGAAGAGCCTCTGTTTGGCACTGTTTTAAATCACTACAGATTAGTTTGTCCTTTCTCAATATTGTGGAGAATTCCGGGGGACACTCTTGGTGGAAGAGGTGACTGCACCTCTGGGCCCAAGGATAGTTGAAGAAACACAATTGTGGGAATATTATCTCTGTCTTTATTTGACGCCTGTAGAACAGGCACATTTTACAAAGGTCTGACACCTACAGTATAAACTATAGGAGATGAAAGTTCCATTGCGAGAAGAAAACATTAAAGCCAGAGCTGATTTGCGTCGGTGACAAACCCTCAACAAGTTTGAAGCTGAAACCGACTGATGTGTACAGTGCTGACATTAATTGACACAAAGTCTCTGTACTGCTTTTGACATGGGGGCATGAATCCATGTTATTCCCCTTGTATTCTTGCCTTTTTACTTGTGCCCAAACATTATTTCACATATACTGTCAAAAGAAAATGCTGTCAAAAATAATTCTGGATTCCTTTTTTCGTTTGGTTTGGCTAATAGTCTGAATTGACAGACATTCTGACCCACACATTATTTTGAATGGTTTCTCAGAAAAGGTAATTATTAATTTTAGCTTTTGCTAAACAGATTATTATTATTATTTTTTTTACACAGTTTTTAGTGTGCTGATGCTGTTTCTTTCTTCTTCTTTTTTTCATTCCATGAAACAAAATTCTTTAAAAACATACAAAGACACAATGAAAAATATAATCATTCCATGTCTTGAAGGCCAGTGTGTTCAGGAGTAAAAGCGATAAAGACATTGGGGGTATAGCCTTCTGTTTCATCAGATGAAAAAATAATAGGCCAGTGCACTTCCCATTTACTGTACACACTGCAGCTGTGATAGAAAATCAATAGGAATCTTCCTAGAAAACTGGAGAGGGGATAAATCCACCGTGTGTCGGCTGTGGCACATTTGGCAGTGGGAGTGGGAGCTCTTGGTTAGTGCCATGACTTATTTCTCTGTACCATGTTTGCCTCCAGCTGATAAATCTCCATCGGTGCCAGCGTGCCTGTGTGGGGCTGGACCAGCTAGCGTGGCTGGCTCGCTCCAGACAGAGAAAAGGGGAGCTGTACAATATAGTACTGTATGTGGCCGTATCTCTGTATTGTTATGCAGTCATCGAGGCATAGGGGAAGTAGTGCCATGCTCTACAACCTTGGGTAAAACAATGCTGTTTACATCTCACTGCCTCTGTACACATCTACCCACCCACCCACCTCCCCACCATCCATCCATCAATCCACTGTCCTCTTCTTCTTTCCTCTTTCTTCACATACCCATTAGACAACACTAATGGAGAGCACATTGACTCTCATGTGTTTTCAGTGTCATTAAATGTTTATACTGTATGAGTGAATGTTCCCTGGCCAATCATCTCCAACAGTTTTCTAGGTCATATACAAAGAGGACCCGTCCTTAAATGGCTGACCAGGCGATGAATGTCCGATCAATGTCCTACTCTGGTAACGAGAATTATAATGTATTGATTATCATGACTTAGACTTAGGGGTTGTTTTCTTTCGTGGCTGTACATAGATAGGATAATAGCTCAGCTTGATGTCACAAGTGGCTCAGTTTGCTGTGACAAGCACTATTGCTGTGTGACCCAGTTGATTGAAATGCAGGGAAATAAAAACTGAAAAAAGCAACATTGCACTGTCAGGACTGTTGTCAATCGAAAATAGCAGGTTAAAGATGACATGGAATGCTGGCCTGATGCCTTGGAATGCTGATAATATGTTCATAGCAGTCAAACATGTTACATACGGGATACCAAGAGATTGTTATGGTTATGATCCAGATGGTTGTTATGGGAATGGTAAAACAAATCAGTATGCATCATTATGTAAATGTGTGAACTTTGTCATGTCATTCGGAAAAGCCTGATTTCCTACCCAATATTCAACCCAATAAATCTATACAACTAGAAGTATAATTGAAAACGGTGTCCCCTTCCATGTTTTCCCCCCCTGTATGCATGTTAAAGGGATGATGTAAAGAAAAGACAATACATAATAACGGCCCGGTAAAACGTCCTCTCCCTCAACACATCACTCTTCATAACCCTGATAATGCATACTCATGGTTAACAGTGTGTGCAAGTGAGGCACTAAATGCAGATGAGGAATATAGTACTCAGGAAACTCAGAATCTGACATGATCAAAATGCATGTGTTTACATGACAGACATTTTAATATCTGAAGCATACTGTATAGAGCCAGATAAGAAACTATGTGGGGGGGAAAAAACATCTCTTGATTCTCATGGTTGTCAGCGTAAAAAAATGCTCCCCTGAGTCAGTGATGGATAAGGGACATCAGGCTTGTGAAATGTAAGGGACTGTCACACATAAGTACTTACATTGCTGTTGTTGCAGTACAATTAATGGTCTTGTATAAGACAAGGGAGGTTGCCTTCAGTGAGAAATTGGGGTGTGTGTATGCATGTGTGTGAGTGTGTGTGTGTGTGTGTGTGTGTGTGTGTGTGTGTGTGTGTGTGTGTGTGTGTGTGTGTGTGTGTGTGTGTGTGTGCGTGTGGCATTTGGGGGGGAGGGGGGGGGGAGCATTGGCAATGAAGCCTTACATAACAAGCAGGCTGCAGTGTGGGCCTTGACAAGCCGTTTACAGGAACCACAGGAACAAAACAATTAAGAGTGTCCTTTGTTCACCACTGATGGCTGTGACATATGCCACCATTTTAAAGTGTTGTGTCATTGATTCACTTTAATTAGTTCTCAGGAAATGTATGCAACATGCAGATATAGTTCAGGGACGGAAGTTGAGGACAAAAATGGGGCACCTCACATGTTTAATTGCTCCCAAGACAGTTATAATGGCCTGGTAATAACAAAGAATAACTCATAGTACTGTATATTCAAATGAATATCTTTATCCCGAGGAAATGACCACTTTTTTCACAACCCTCTCTACCATGGTAGAATTGTTAAACAGAAATTATGTTTCCAATAACACATTTTCAGTGTATTCAGTGAAATGTATGTTGCGGTGAAGGTTTCTTGCATTTACCTTCACTGACTATTGCCACAACTAGTCAACAACTAAAAACCATAAATGACTATTAGCTACAAAGGGCAGAGGCAAAAATACAACATTTTTACTCAATTAAACTGAGCTCGGTATGTGTACTTTGTTTGTGTGTGTGTGTGTGTGTGTGGGGGGGGGTGACTTACACACACTAGAGAGCTGTATTAACGCATATGCCCTGTGCTCAGAAGCAATATGGGGTGACAACCCAGCTACACTGCTATCAGACAGACAGAGAGCCTGGAGTCAAAAGGGTTAAAACATTTCCCGGAGGAATCTAAAAGGTAAGACCAAACGCACTCTACGTGACTTGTGACTTAATGTATCAGTCAGGCATACAGCGTACTCCTAGTGCCTCCTGACAAGCAATCCATCACTGGGAACACACAGAGGCCTGAGCACATACACTATCTCTCCAACATGCACTCGCATGCACACACACACTCACACGCACACGCACGCGCATGTGCACGCACGCACGCACACACACACACACACACACACACACACACACACACACACACACACACAACAAAAACGGATCACTCAAAGAAAGACAAAGAAGAAGCAAATACAGTACAGTGGAGAGAGTGACGTTAAACTCCATGTCATCCCCACCTCTGTTTACACACTGCCTGAAGTGCGGTGACATTTTTCGAGGGCCATCTCACTGCCGTGTTGCAGAGCAGATTCACCCAATTATCAAGGAGCCCTGATGTGACATACCCAACCTGCCCACTACCGCCTGGTGCTGGCGTTGACTATCCGTGGACACTAGTCTATTACTGGGGGAGAAACCACCACAAACTGATTCGATCCATACTACAGCATTCAGAGTAATGCAGCTGTCTATATTTCACTAACCGTGGGATCGGAGTAAGTCACTGCGCTGCAACAAAACCAGACTACACGGCTACCATAACAGCCAGAATGGAGGAATCAGAAACAAAACTTCTATGCACAGGACAGGACGAGAGACAGGTCATCCTCCACACAACGAAACAGAAGGCTAGGTATGTGTTTAGACGAGTGTTAGTCTGCACACTGGTACAGTATATGACAAATAAGTAAATAAAGTACTGGTTCAATTGTCAGTGTGACAGCGGCGGTGCTATAACCAAGTATGAGCCTTTTGTTAATGGGGGACAGGGAAGGTATCAGTGAGAAGGATGACGAGGTGGCGGCTTCACGTACAGCAGAGATTTACCACTTGATCTCAGCGTCTTATCTGTTTCTTTTTCAAATGACCTTGCCGCATTGACTTTTATGCCTTCCCTTTTTATTCTCAGCTATGATTGGATGGGCCTCTCTCAGCTCAGGTCTGTGCCACCTTGATGAATGTGTTTCTCTCCCAGTTATGTTTCTGAGTGCAATCCTCCGCCACCAGCCACGCCACATGAATCTTCCGTTTTTTGGCCCCGGCAGGATGTGTTCACAGTGCAGTATAAAAAAAATAACATCACTATGTGTTTACTCAAGTGATACTCGCAAAGCATTGCATGTTATCAACTAGAGAGATTAGATTTGTGGGCCGTCGCTTCTCTAGTGAGTGTTTACTTTTGTGGTACTGCCTTTTATAAGAATAAAGACTTTGAATATAAGAATTAAGAGATTTAAAATGACTATGGAGAGAATAGAATGTTTCGCCACGGGATGTAATCAGTGCTTTTATTTGGGTGAGCGCTGCTGAGTGCCTGAGGGTGACAAAACAACTAGTTTGTACCTCAGACAATTAATAATGTAGACACAGAGGGATGGGAGGGCGTAGGAGCTTGCACTTGCTGCATACTGTACAACCACCAGGAGCTAGATGAGCATGGGCATACACAACACACACACACACACACAGACACACACACACACACACACACACACACACACACACACACACACACAGGAAATAGTTTGTGTTTACAAGGGATCAGGGGTGAGAAAGAGAAAGACAAAACCATTGTGAGAGGCAGGGAGTCAAAAAAGGGAAAAGGGAGGATGCAGAGAGCAATAGAGAGAGAGAGAAAGAGAGAGAGAGAGAGAGAGAGAGAGAGAGAGAGAGAGAGAGAAAGAAAGAGAGAGAGAGAAAGAAACAGAGAGGCAGAGACAGAGAGAAAAGGCCCTAAGACAACATTAACTATCCACAGCTCCCCTCCTGCATAATTAATAGATGAAGCAAGACTCTGAACTGAAGAACGTCTGAGAAAGCATCCTGGCATCCTATCAGATATGAATAAGCTTTGCCAATGCCGGAGTGTGAATTAGAACACTTCAGCCTTCTCAGAAGACTCCCTGCCTTGCTCTGTGATGATCCACAGAAGACCTTCCACTTGTTACACTTCCCTTTTCACCTTTTATTAATTCATGAATGGGAGGGAAACAATCCTCTCCCATAGTGCACCGTGCATCAATCTTGCGAAATGTACAAAATGTGAATCCCTTAATAACCTGATTGATTAGGAGCATACTAAGATATGGGTACCACTATGGAGAACTCTGCTGATTAATCTGGATTCGTCTCATATTGGTATCACTTAACATACAGAAACACAAAACACACTAGATGACTGCATTGGTTGGGTGAAAGAATGGAAGAAAGAACAATATGGGCCTCAGAGAGAACAATACAAAAACATATTTATTTATTTTTCAGCTCCTGATGAAGAAATAGCTAAGCTATATACCATAAAGCTGTATGGTTAATCACAAGAAAGCTGTGTTTATACACTAGAACCCAAACAAGTCTATATCACGAATGGAGCCCCAATTTGGTTCTGTTAAATAGTGCTACACAAAGGACCAAGGCTCCTAAGTTGGTCATTTCGTTCAGCAAAGTTTCATCTATCATGTAATGGGTGGGTGGGGATCATTTACTGTAACATGAGATTAAGATATCCATTGTCCTCACCAATCAGGACTTAACTTATCAGATATATTAAAGCAGCTCATGAATTGCAGAGATGAAGAGAGGAAATTGTTTAAATGTCAGGTTATTTTAACCAAGGACCAAGCAATGGGAACAAGTCATATCCACTCTCATACAATCATCAAGCAATCTCTCACAGTGCAGAGAAACAGGGGGAAATGTTTTAGCTTAGTCTGACATGAAGAGAAAAAGACGGCAAGTTGTTGTGAACACATCAACAACAGTCCTCCGACCGAGTCTCGAACTTGCGAACCAGCTATCGAAAATCTAGAAATTTGACAACGTGGGTGGGGGTATTTCAACTTGAAGAGTGAGTTTACCATCTCAACGCGGTTACATAAGCATGAGTCAGCTTTAATAATGTAACATATTGATTACAGAATGTAGTTAGGAATTTTCATGTAATGGAGGAATAAAGATGTTGGATTTCAGTGGGATTGAGACTGGCAAGAAAAGTAGCCCACAGTTGTTATCATTAAAACCGCCATTATAGGGTGCGAAACTCCACATTTTCAGCAAGAGCAGTCTTCTCTTGTTCACACAATATAATAATAACAGTATCACAACAATAATAACAATAATAATAGCGTTTTTTGAGGGATAATTTGAAGAGGGAGAGCGTGCTGGATAAAATTGTCACACTTTTGTTTGCTAATGGGAACATGTTTTAGCTTGTTGTAAGCAAGGCTCAAGCAAGCACACACAAACATTGAATTCCCCATCACCTTCCCCCTCCCATTTCGTTAACAATGACCAAAGCTGTTTTGTGCTGTTTTTTATTCAACACACTCTTCATCATACTCCGGTTGATGGGAGAATAACGTAGTTATTAGTGCGAGTGAAAATCATGATTCAAATGATTCACCCGAGTGCACCCGTCCTGACCTGATAAACAGCTCTGATCATTAGACGTTCCATATATTTGTCAGTAAATCCATACTGATCCAAACCTGCACTACAATCTAACAGGAGCCTATGCCAATGTGCACGACTACACAAAGTGATTGCATATGCAGTATGCTTTAGATGTAGCCTAACCAGTGTGATATCTAGACTACCAGAGTGCAAGTTGCTATGTGTGGGCGAAGGTGAACGAATTTGTCAGCAAATGTGAGCTGATGTAATTTTCTGCCGTACTATTATAGGTAGTTATCACAATGGGCTCTGCCAAATTACAATTCAAACTGTCACTATGTGTTCAACGTTTTTAATGATACAGTTCAAGTCTGAAGTTTACATAGACCTTTGCCAAATACATTTGAACTCAGTTTTTCACAGTTCCTGACATTTAATCCTAGTAAACACTCCCGGTCTTAGGTCAGTTAAGCCCAATGCACACAGCGTGCGATTTCTGTTGCACGTCAACATTCCATTTTGAAGTTTGGATGGAAGTCTATGAGAAAATCGCATCCCAATGCACACGGCCCCGATTTTAATCGCACGGCGAAAATTCGATTCCATTCATGACAACAATGGAATGTTGTCGTGCAACAGAAATCGCACGCTGTGTGCATTGGGCTTTAGGATCACTACTTTATTTTAAGAATGTGAAATGTCCGAATAATAGCCGAGAGAATGATTTATTTCAGCTTTTATTTCTTTCATCACATTCCCAGTGGGTGAAACGTTTACATCCAATTAGTTAGTGTTTGGTAGCATTGCCAATACATTGTTTAACTTGGGTCAAACATTTTGGGTAGCCTTCCACAAGCTTTCCACAATAACTTGGTGGAATGTTGGCCCATTCCTCCTGACAGAACTGATGTAACTGAGTCAGGTTTGTAAGCCTCCTTGCTCGCACACAGTATTTCAGTTCTGCCCACACATTTTCTATAGGTTTGAGGTCAGGGCTTTGTGATGGCCCCTCCAATACCTTGACTTTGTTGTCCTTAAACCGTTGTTGCCACATCTCTGGAAGTAGGCTTGGGGTCATTGTCCATTTGGAAGACCCATTTGTGACCAAGCGTTAACTTCCTGGCTGATATCTTGAGATTTTTGCTTTAATATATCCACACAATTTTCCTTCCTCGTGATGCCATTTATTCTGTGAAGTGGACCAGTCCCTCCTGCAGCAAAGCGCCCCCACAACATGATGCTGCCATCCCCATGCTTCACGGTTGGGATGGTGTTCTTCGGCTTGCAAGCCTCCCCCTTTTTCCTCTAAACATAATGATGGTCTTTATGGCCAAACCGTTACATTTGTGTTTCATCAGATCAGAGGACGTTTCTCCAAAAAGGTCAAATCTTTCTCCCCATGTGCAGTTGCAAACCGTAGCCTGACTTTTTTATGGCGGTTTCGGAGCAGTGGCTTTTTCCTTGCTGAGCGGCCTTTCAGTTTGTGCCGATATAGGACTCCTTTTACTGTGGATACAGATACTTTTGTACCTGTTTCCTCCAGTGTCTTCACAAGGTCCTTTGCTCTTGTTCTGGGATTGATTTGCACTTTTCGCACAAAGTCCATTAATCTCTAGGAGACAGAACACGCCTCCTTCCTCAGCGGTATGACAGCTGCATCTTCCCATGGTGTTTACATGTGCGTACTATTGTTTGCACAGATAAACGTGGTACCTGTAGGCGTTAGGAAACTGCTCCCAAGGATAAACCATACTTGTAGAGGTACACCATTTTTAATTTTTCTGAGGTCTTGGCTGATTTCTTTTGATTTTCCCATGATGTCAAGCAAAGAGGCACTGAGTCCAAGCTATTTAAAGGCACAGTTCAATGAACGCATGTACATTTCTGACCCATTGAAATTGTGATGTAGTGAATTATAAATGAAATAATCTGTTTGTAAACAATCGTTGAAACATTACTTGTGTCATGCGCAAAGTAGATGTCCTAACTGACTTGCCAAAAGTATAGTTTGTTAACGTGAAATGTGTTGAGTGGTTAAAAAATGAGTTTTAATGACTTCAACCTAAGTGCATGTAAACTTCAGACTTCAGGGGCGCTCAGGTGGCGTAGCGGGTTAAGCGTCGACCATGTAACCGCAGGGTCCCCGGTTCGAATCCGGCCTGGGACATATCCTGCATGTCATCCCTCCTCTCTCTCTCACCCATCCTTCCTGTCTAAATCTTCACTGTATCTGTCAAATAAAATGAAAAATATGAGTGGGACTGCCCCACTCAGAAAAAATAACTAAAAATAAAAACTTCAGACTTCAACTGTAACAACCAGGCACGTTGGAAGGGCAGTGCAGCTGCAATTCTCTAAAATATATAACAGGCTCCAGTAAAAACAATGTTTGCATGTCAATCTTCTATAAACGTATACATTTGTTACATTACATTCTCTTGTACTGTTCTACAAGGAGTGGGATTGGATTGTGTTCGAATTGTATCTCTCTAGTGACTAGATGAATTGTCATGCTTTTGTTTGTTAATGAGAAACGATTTGAGCTAGTTATAAGCGGAGCTCAGGCATGCACACACACACACACACACACACACACACACACACACACACACACACACACACACACACACACACACACACACACACGCGCACACACACACACACACACACACACACACACACACACACACACACACACACACAGGAGCTGAATCTAAATGTGTAGCCAACTGATCCTGTATGTCACATATCAACAACATTCCATGGCTACAGCGATTATATCATATATCATATTATGACACATTTATAAACGTACTTCATTAGTAGCCAACTATGATAGATGATATGACGGACAGGGACAGAAAATAACAGTAAAATACAGACATTAGGCAACAACACGTGACTCTTTGGATACCAGATGCAGCAGAGGTTGGCAATGGCATTTTGAATGCCAAATACGCTACTCATCCTCCCCCACTGTGGTTCATGTTTGGAATGTTGCAGCCGTACTCACTAATTCTATTCAAATGTATTTGATAAGAGTGCCTACCACTCTGTATTTGATAAGTAATGTTTGGAATGTCTCCCATGGCCATAGCCACTGATTCTATTCAAATGTATTTAATACAGTGCCTGTTGATATTTGGAATGTAACACACGGCCCTACCTACTGACTGAATTAAAAAATATGCCATTTAGCTGACGCTTTTATCCAACGCGACTTATATTGCAGTGAGTGCATACATTTGTCAGTATATATTGTCCCAATGGGAACCGAAACCACAATTTAAAAATACAAAACAAAAAAACCCCCAATGATTTACAAAGCCATAGTCTACAATTGTGCAATTGTCCACAACACAGTTTGTGTTGGTTGTGGCAGATGCACTTTGTGGTGAAACAAAATGACCAAAACCTGGTTTTAGTGTTGGCGCAGCGCCTCTTTAGCAGAAGCAAATTGGGGCCCACGTGTGTTTCATTTTATAGCTCCCTTCCCTACTAAAGCCTCTCCATCACGACAATGAGGGATAATGTCAGAGTCCAGTGTGGAGCGTTGATTACCCTGTCACAAGGGATCAGTCACATCACTCCAGCTGACACAATGATGCCCTGGGCCCATTAGCAGGCAGCCCTGGGTATTTATGCAGCTTTCCCCCATGCACCACGAGAGGCTGCGCAGACAAAAACACACTTCAGCTTATTCATTTGCCTCCCTTTCATCACCTGTTGTCTCGTTTTCCTTTTTTCCTCTCACCGTCATTTTCTTCAATGGCTGCCGCTGCCGTGAAAAGGGTGACTTTTGAAAAGTGGGCGGAGGGTGGAGGGGTGGAAGATGGGGAGGGGAGTTTGTCCTTCGATGCATTGAGCTATTTGCCATTTATCTGCGGTAGGCAGTCCTATTCAAAACACATTGAAGGGCTTCATTACCTGGGAGCCTGTAGTTTGTGAGAAGGAGACATTGCATTTACATTTTGGCATTTAGCAGACACCTTTATCCCAAGTGACTTTAAGTTAATTCATTCGTCTATCCATCAGTCATCTTAAAAAAGATTAATCTACGCCAAAAAACGGGGCCATTGGCAGCTATAATGCTAAAATGCTAAGAATGTATATATTTTTTTATAGTAAAAAGAAAGAGAAACTGTACAGGGGGGTAGTGGGGATAAGGAGAGAGACACAGAGAGAGAGAGAGAGAGAGAGAGAGAGAGAGAGAGAGAGAGAGAGAGAGAGAGAGAGAGAGAGAGAGAGAGAGAGAGAGAGAGAGAGAGAGAGAGAGAGAGAGAGAGAGAGAGAGAGAGAGTAAAGGGGGAAAATAAAGCTCAGGCACAACAGGGAGCAGGACAAATTACAACCAAACAACAGCATCTTTACAACTGCATGGTAGTGTACAGTACAGTTGTGTTAACGTAAAGGCAAAGCTAGCTAAGTCTATAGTATATGTATACGTGGCTTTAATGCATGAGATGTGTGATGTGTGCCATGGGGTGCGTGCTGCGCTGAGAGGCTACATAAGCTACAAAAGAACAAATGCCTCGAGAGCTTTTGAAGAGCTTACATTGGCGTCTCTAGACCAGAGACTGATCATATTACATGCATAATTCAGAGGTACATTGGATAATATAACATTTGATGAATAAGTAATGTGCGAGTGTGTGTGTGTGTGTGTGTGTGTGTGTGTCTGTGTGTGTCTGTGTTATATTATATTTTTATATTTTGGTGAGAGATGTGACTGAATTGAACAATAGTGGAGGCAGACTTGCCCCCATTGTCTCTGCATATTCATGTCTGCAGTGGGACAAAACAGTTTCCTGTGGAAGAAAACCCAAATGATACTGCAAGTTGTTTTCCATTACATAACACTGTCACAATTCCGCCTCCTGGGCAACAGCCGGCAATCACTGACATCACCTGTGGGCAATCAGGCCTTCAACCCACACCTACTGTACTTAAACCCAGTAGCCGGAGGGGATCAAGGGGTCGAGGGGGTCGTTAGAGCCATGCAGCAGGCCCAGCCTGACCCTGGAAACGGCCCTCCAGGTTATTTGTTCATCCCTGATGTGTGCTGCAATGGGCTCACGCCTCCACCCTTACCTGTCATCCTAGGGGTTATTAGAACAGTGGCATTCCTCCGCAGACGGTTTTGGTACTCATCCATGTCGGAGGACACCAAGTCCTTTGTGTCTGCCTGTCCTGTTTGTGCCCAGAACAAGACCTCCACCAGGCCCAGTTCAGGTCTGCTGTGCCCCCCTGCCCACACCCCGCTGTCTCTGGTCTCATCTGGCCCTCGATTTAGTTTCCAGTCTGCCTGCTTCCAAAGGTAAGACTAGTCGACCGCTTCAGTAAATTCACCCATTTCCTCCCCCTTCCTAAGCTGATGTCCGCCAGGGAGACTGCGTACCTGCTAGTGAAGGAGGTGTTCCGTGCCCACGGCCTGCCCAGTGACATAGTTTCAGACCGAGGACCCCAGCTGACCTCTGCTGTCTGGAAGGCCTTCTGCACCGCCCTCGGAGCTTCCATCAGCCTGTCCTCTGGGTTTCACCCCCAGACTAACGGCCAAGCAGAGAGGGCCCAACCAGAAGCTGGAGTCCCCCCTGCGCTGTGTGGTGTTGGCCAATCCATCGACCTGGGCATCCCAACTTCCGTAGGTGGAGTATGCCCACAATACTATGATCACCTCGGCCACAGGTATGTCACCTTTTCAGTGCCTCTATGGCTATCAGCCCCCTCTTTTTCCATCCCAGGAGGGTGAGATCCTGGTCCTGTCGGTCCAAGCTCACTTCCGCCACTGCCGCAGGACCTGGCGCCTGGCCCGTGCTGCCCTTCTGAGAGCCTCTGGTCGTTATCAGCTACAGGCTAACCGACGGCACATCCCTGCTCCTAACTACGGCCCTGGGGACAAGGTATGGAATTTGCCCTTAAGGACGGAATCAAAGAAGTTATCCCAGAGGTACATTAGGCCCTTCGTTATTGAGAGGGTCATCAGCCCCACTGATGTTCGCCTTAAACTTCTACGGCCGGCAATCATTGACACCACCTGTTGGCCATCAGGCCTTCAACCCGCTCCTACTTAAACCATGCACCTGCTGCCAGTCGACGCCAGATCGTAGCCTTTAAGTTTATCCGTATGCTTGTGTCTAGCCACAGCTCTGTTACCGGTTTACCCTGCCTAATCTTGTTCTCCCTGTGCCCACCTAAGGATTCCCTGCCTGCCGCCCGCCCGCCTGTACGACTACCCACCTATTAGCCTGACCCTCGCCTGTCTGACTACCTGCCTGCCTGCCAGTCTCGTGCCTGCCAGAATACCCGCCTACCAGCCTGCCCCTCGCCTGTCTGACGACCTGCCTACCAGCCTGCCCATCGCTGTCTGACTGCCTGCCTACCTGCCTGTTCCCCCGCCTGCCTGACAACCCGCCTGCCTACCCCGACAGCTCTCTTTTGGAAGCTCAATAAACATGTTTTGTTTGAACTCTTACCTGCTCTCTTGTTGTCTGCTTTGGGTCCCATCTCTGGTCGTAACAAACACAGTACATCAAAAGGCTGTATCCAAAGAAGGATATGAATACTTTCATATTCACATACTTATTGACAGGTACACACTCAGGCACACACACGTGCGCGCACACACACACACACACACACACACACACACACACACGCACACACACACACATACACACACACCCCCCTCCACTGGAGGAGGAGGAGCAGGTTATTTACAGAAGAGGCCCAGCTTGTGAGTGAAATCCCCTCAGCCTTGGCTTGGTCGTCCTCTCCCATCCCCATTTAGCAGCACAGAATGGGCTGGCTGGCCTGAGTAGAGTCACTGCAGGTTCACTGCCCTTCCCCCCCCACCCCCCTTGCCCCAGCTGAGGCCATGGGCCCACTACAGCCCTGGATGCCTGGCCTTGCCTGGCCTGGCCTGGCCTGGCCAGCCTGGCAGATGTGGCCTGGCTATGACCCAGCTGCCCACCATGTTAAAGGCCCAGAAACCCCCTGCCTCTCTTTCCATCTGCCACAACCCAGAAACCGGAATTGGAGAAAATTGAGAGGAGAGGTGTTACAACAGATAGAAGGGCTTACATTGGCCATTTAGGGTTCATCCAAGTGATGCTACTGTAAGCATCTAAAACTGTGTAGCTACTCTGATTTAAGACTGTGACCCTACAATTAGACTACCATTTTCTAATTTGTTTTTAAACTGTGTCATTTCCACTGCTCCAAAAGCTGGGTTTAGTTGACTGCAAAATCATTGCAATTACTAAAAGCCAATCATACTGTATCAAAAGAACTGCATTTTATTGCACATAGGGCCTAAATGGAGCATGAGCTGTTCTCAGAATAGTGCAGGTGTCATGATATTGATCTGATGGGCTGTAATGTGATGAGTAATGGTCGGAGCTTCTAACAGTTGACTAATGTAACTGCTAATGTAATCTAACTATCTGTATTCTCACGTATGAGTCATTTTGTCTTTTTCACTTGTGACTGATGTGATGGGGTTTAGCTCACATGCTTTGATAAAAGCAAGTTGTTATGGTTCACCTAGTGTATGTTTCAATAATGAATTGTTAATATGAAATCACCTGTGATAAAAAAGAAAAAGATGTCTGATGGGTGTGACGATCCACCCAATATAGGTCTGTACACCTCATTTCCATACATCTTCCTTTGATCAAGTCAACTCATTCATCATCAAAATTCATGATGACAAATCTTTACTTATTTTCCAAGCTGCCGTCGGTGATGAGTGCATAATCAGAAATATCATTAGGGGCTACAGAGCCCTGTGCCTGTTAGTCCTGTTACCATGTTCATCATAACTCTCAAAATGCAAATGAACTCTAGGTAATCTATTAACGTCACTTCAATTTTATGTCTGCGCTCCAATTTAGCAGATCCTGACACGTTCACGGGGCCAGTTGCTTATGTACACAGATTCATTTTGCAGGGGGCCTGAGAGCGGCCGTGATGAGCGGCATGCCATCTGTCTTTCCACCAGTTTATTAATCGCCTTGATAATGAACCAGGCACAGGGAAGGGCTCTAGAGGCCCCTCGATGGAGTTTGAGATGGCAAAACAACTTTCCAAGTTTATTTCTCTGTGTAGCAATTATTGTCATTCACACCCCTTTCTTTGGTGGGGGAGGAGGGTCAGACAACCTGATTCTAATTACTTGAATCATCTCTTCAAACAGACTCTGTAATTTAAACTACATCACATTCACAATCTCCTTGTTAGCAACAGAAGGCAGGGAGCTCTATAATTCCAGCATATGGTTAGAAGTCTAGTAGAGGAAATGTGCTTGTTTGTCTTGGTCTCTTAAAGTTAAAGATCCCATTAACAAGAAAACAAATCCCGAGATTTATTCCATCCTTTCAAATTGTTAATAATTCCCCTCAAGGATGGACATATACAAATAATCAATCAATTATATTTTAAGTAAAGTGAAATTGAAATAGAATAATTTCATGAATATATCTGGAGAACTCTGAGACATCCAGAATCAAAATGAATAGATCAGTACATTGTATTAAATATAGTGTTGGCCACCAATATTGATAAATTCACATGATATTGATTGAAGCTGATATCGATAAGTGTGGAACATTATGTCCTTTTACCCTATCCTATATTCAAAGGCATGGAGCGCGTGACTTGAGTGTTCTTGCAAATGTCACTGTCTGAAACACAGCCATAAAAAAAGCTACAGAACCAACTGGTAGAGACAAAATATACTTGTTTTTCTATTGTTTTTCCAGGATCCGGAGATGGGCTATTCAGAAA
This sequence comes from Nansenia antarctica, assembly GCF_963989245.1. Classification (NCBI taxonomy): domain Eukaryota; kingdom Metazoa; phylum Chordata; class Actinopteri; order Argentiniformes; family Microstomatidae; genus Nansenia; species Nansenia antarctica. The sequence continues at coordinate 12,116,156 of NC_137689.1, forward strand.
ACATTTGGGGCTACAGCCCCAGATGCCCAGGCCTAATGACGTCACTGCAGCTCAGCATCTACTGCAAAGCGAAGCAGAACAGTAAGACAAAATCAGCTTCATCTATCAGCTCTATGGCAATCAGTTGTATGCATGCACTCATGCATTATTCTCCTCACATTCTGTCCTAAATCATGTTGCAAAGAGGGGAGCCCCGCTGGACTTCAACATGGAACAAGACTACAATTCAAGTGAGGCTAAGGTGAGAACAGACAGAGCAGTGTATCTCAGCTGTCTCGAGTTGGACACCGAAGTACAATTCTGACTGCATGTCTTGAAAACATGACAGTGACAACATGACTGAAATCTTCGACACAACGTCCTATGTATTCTCTTTGAATAATCACTGTATAACACGACATGTAACTTATCATATACGGTATGTGCAATCAATAGATTTACCTCTCAAAAATACCATAATGATTTATATCCTCCCACAGTCTACGCATCAAGGCATATAGGACTTTTCCTGATGAAAAGTGCCTCCCACAATGAAGTCTGTGACTGCGGACTGCACAGATCCTAGCTCTTAAAACTTTGTGCCTCGATCTCGCAACTCTCATAACTAGAGTGATGTAAGTAGTCACATTTCTGAAGCAAGTCAGACAGAATTGATCCCATCATGCAACAGGTATGGAAAGGCGCTGCTCAGCACTGATCAGCACTGCTGTAGCAAAGCAGGTGTGCGTGTACAGGCTATGTTCTTCTTTATTCTCTTTATTTTTCTTCTTCATTCTGATGCTTGCAGGTGGTCCCAACCAATATATATCAATAATGCATCAGAAGAATTCAACTGATATCGATATGGACTTTCTTTATCAGATCTTTAAAAGAGCTTTAAACTCTAACTCTAAATGTTGGATACATATCATCCAAGAAGTACATCAAATGGAATCACATGAATTCCACAGTCTTTGGTATACTATACATTGTTTATATGGTGCAAAACATAGCAATTAAGTAGATGGTTATTATTGTTATCGCTTAATAAATCATTGTTATCCAGCCAACAAAGCCATGTTTCCCATCCCACTCACCTCCAGAAAGAACTAGGTGTTATCTTCCATTTCCCATGAAACGTTGCGCTGCCCTACACACTTCAAACAGGAGGACCTGTCCAGCATATATCTTTCCCTGCTGTGGTCCCTGCTGTTTTCCAGTGTAGTGGTTGGTGAAACACTAGGACCTGTATGGCATAGCCTGTACTATATTAGGGTATGGCAAGCCTGTTTTACATATTACACATTATATAAAGTACGTAATATATAGTTCCTACAGTAAGTATAAAACATGTAGACTATGGTGACATGTCCATGAATATCTTTTCTGGATGACTGTATTTTACTCTCTGACACCTGTGGTGGAAAAACCTCCAGACTGTATCTATGTTTTGTTATTGAGAACTCATAACTTTAGTGTTTTGTCACCTTTGATTTGGTTATGTCACTTTACATTATTTGGTGTGTTTAAATAATGTGCTTGATTGCATTGGCAGGTACCGTGTAGTTACAGTGTTGGTACAGTTCACATTGTTGAATGATAATATCCCTGCAGCTTGAAATGTCAACGATTTTCGAATACACTTGAAGATTACTGTGTAATTGTTATGAATGCAGTAGTATAGAATGAAGAAAGGTTTATATACAAATAATTTCCTTAACCTAACATTCATGTTATAAACCTTTCTTCAAAATATTATGTGAATGGCACTTTAATGGCACTGTAGCTGTGTCTTAACACCATGTACATATCCAATGATGACCGTGATAGAGTAGACCTGGTACACAGTTGTATACTGCATAGTCTATATCTACAGTATGTGTCTATGTATCTTAGAAAGCATGTAAAAGGAAACGATAACACTTCACAATACAAATGCTACCCAATGTCCTCTATTTCTTGAGTTTACATTGTGTGAGGTATGCGTGCAAACATGTTAAAATATGACCGTCATTTATTTGTTTAATTTCAAAGTTTACCACAAACACTTTTTTAATACTTTTGAGTTACATGTTCTTGTCAAGAATAGTTAATATCTTACAGTCTTTATGTTAACAAAAGTTTATTTCCCTCTGTTTCTCTCAGTAGACTTTATTGGAATTTCAAAGCACGACACATTGAAAATAGACCATTGGTGAGCTCTATATCAACTATTATTGCACTGTGATAGAACTTAAACTCCAGATTTATGGATATGAGACGAGGGATACAACAACACAATTGTTGAGTGTTTGCTTGTCCACAGTTTTGATTCCGAGAATTTGATTCTAGAATTCAGGAAAGCTACAGCAGATGACATAGTTTATTACAGTATATGTACTCCATGTTGCAATAGGTGTTATAGCATAATATGCTCTAACTGTAAACACCTATTGCAACATGGAGTACATACTGTAGTGAAGGTCCAGGTCATCTTATTTCTTGGGGTTTCAGTTGTTCACTGTCATGAAGCTGACATAACACAGTAATATAATTATATTATTATTACTATACTATTACGTGTTATGTCAGCTTCATAACAGGGAACAACTGAAGCACCCAAGAAATAAGATGACCTGGATCAAATACTCATGTCAGTCAAATACTTTGATGTATTTGCAGTGTGCTTGGAGTTTGCATTTTGGAGTCTATTCCTTTTGGCTACCTTGTACCGGGGAAAGTTAATCCAGTATTTCATACTTTTTGACACATGTTTAACCTCGCCCTGCAAATAACCTCACCGCTCACAAGACACACTCTCTCTGGCTGAAGGCAGTGAAAAGGCACATTGTGGTCTCCCACGATATGAGAATATTTTCTACAACTCCCACTGTTCCAAGGTCAGTGCAGAGACCCTTGAAAACTATAAGCTGATTCATTTGCAGGTTCCGCAAACTCTGTGAGCTCCATTCGAAAAATGTTATCAGACGCTGCTAATTTGAATGCATGGGTAAAATACTGTAGCTATGTGAATTCATGAATATATTAACATACTATTAAATGTCAAATCTTTGTAGTGGCTGTATACTATAGTGTAAGGGGGAAATCATTTTTGTTGTAAGTTTTGTAAATATGCATGGTGTGTACAGCATGGTTTCAGCAATTATTGTTACTCACCGCTCATGGTCAAATTGAATAAGACAACATAGGACTCACAAAGGTAGCACATACCATTAATTATAGTCAGAATAGAAACATTGTGTCTATGCATTGTATTACAATGCTAACCTCTACAGTACTATCAATACAATGCAAAAACATTAGGAAACAAGATATCACCATAGTTACCCAAAAAACTAATATAATACTGTATATCAAACAAGACAATTGTCAAGAGGAAAGGAGAAAGTGAGGGCCTTAATTTGACTCACCCACTTGAGACATCTCCGGAACGGAGGCCCGGTACGGGCCCTCAATGAACTGTGGTGGATTGTCGTTGATATCCTGCACTTTAATGATGAACTCTGAGGGCGGCTCCAGGGGTTCGTCATTGTCCGCATTAACAACTTGTGCTGTGAGTGTGTACTCTGCCTTCTCCTCTCGGTCCAGTCTCTTCATAGCGTGAATATCTCCCGTCATCTCATTGATGGCGAAGATGGTACCAGCCCCCTCACCTGCCAGGACATACTTGATGTTTTTGCTGCCCACATCCAAATCGGTGTGTAGCTGGAAAGATGGGAATGAGAAAATAATATCAGAGTTAATTTTTGTTTAATAATCATATACAAACTGTTATAGATCAGAGGTTGGAGAGTCCACCACACACAGTCATGGAGCTCGATTCCCTTTAGTGTGGCTGCTCCAGAGTACGAGCTACTAGTCCTTTTTAGTGACAGCTGAGCTTCCCGAAGGAAAAGCAGCAAATCATATGACAGGCAATGTTCTAGGCAATATTGATATAGAGTAGGTTATTATACCCATCTGTCACTCAGACAATAATCTATCAATAACTGAGGGTGAATGTGAACCTCGGTTTCTTTTTCTTGTTGTTGTTGTTGTTGTTATTTGGTTCTGGCAAGAGCCAAAGCTAAAAATGTTACCAAGTTCACATCTTCGAAGTGATGGTGTCAGTGAGAGCTCTACCCCTTAAACATGCCTTTGCCTATCTGTTTTTTGTATTTTATTTAACCTTTATTTAACCAGGCAGGCCAATAAGAACTTATTCTTATTTGCATTGGCGTCCTGGCAAAAGACAAGCCTCTTGGCGGGAGGAGGGGGGGGGGGGGGGGCTGAAAATAAATCAGGTTACATGTTAAAAACAAAGAACACACACGACAGACAGCGGCTTACATCCAAGCATTCCCAGCACAGTTAAAAGATAGAAACATACAGACATCTCCAACACCTCCTCCACTTACAGTCACAGCATCAGTTAAAAGGACAATGTCACACATCCACATAAACCCGCACAACATTAAGCACAACAAAAGCACACTAACAGAATAAAAAAATTGCATACATACAGTATGCAAATTTGGACAGACACAGGAAGTCAACAGACATGCATGGGACAAACAGTACGCAGCCAACAGGGAGGGTTTAGAAAAACACTAGAGGGTTGAGAAACAGTTACATGTGTCAGTGAGAATGTCCATGATAGAGTCCTTAAAAGCTGATTTGGAAATAAGAGTGTCCAGTTTGAGTGATTTCTGTAAATTGTTCCAGGCATTGGCTGCAGCAGCCCTGAAAGAAGGGTGGGTGTTTGTGTCATCTACTAAACTGCTATTAGTGTGTATGCCTGTCATAGGATGCTGTCGACATCAATGCAAATGACCAAAAAGCTTCTTAAAAATAAATAAAAGTGTTTTCGTTTTTTTGCATATTACAAAAGTTGAAGTGTTGAAGGGCCCACTCAATATAACAAACAACAGTTTTAGGATCACTAAATACTCATAATTTGTGAGTGGGTTTGGGAGCATATTTTGGTGGTGTTGGGGGCATAATTCCCTTTGTTTTACTCACTGTTGTGCCTGCAACCACCCCCATATGGCCGCATGTCTGTGTGTTACAAAATGTGAGTGTCTACGACATACGCGATTCACGACACCTTCAGCTTTGTACTCTCGAGACGTATCAAAATAAGGCCGATTTTTTTCATAAATCTTGCGAGACTTATCAAAATAAGGCAGAATTTTTAAATAAATCTTGCAAGACTTAAGCCTGGTTTTACCTTCAGCAACGTTAATTAGTACATTCGCGATTAAAAGAAAAGCCTGGTTCGAGCAACTCTCGATTGGGATTCAAGCCTCAAGTGATTCCTCGAATTAGAATCAGCCTAGTGTCATCGACTAGGAGTAATAAGCCCAGAACAGCCGATTGTCGAAAAGAAGATACTATGACAGGAAAATGACAGTGCACCGCTCTGCTAATGGAGCTTTATGAAGATGACAATTACGTAAGAAGTAAAAAAGGGGAATACTGCCGCAATTAACAGAGAGGGAAATGGCCTGTCAAAAAAATTGCTGACAGATTAAATGCATATGTCATACTACCCCCTACTATTATTTAAAAAAAAATATGAGTGAACATTCACTAATGTGGTTATATTAGCAGCAAGCTTCACAGTATCAGATCATCGGGATGGAAGCTTGTACTAGGATTCTTTTAAGACGGGGGTTTGAATCCCGCTTCTGATATACACGTTTTACTGCATTTCATTGTCTGATGCTTGTACTCTGCAATAACAATGAAGTTGAATCTAATCTAAAAATGTATGTTTAAAATGATGGTGTAGGCTAATTTATGACAACATGATTACAGCCGCAAACGCATGTCCCATGTTGAATGACATAGAAAGACATTGAACAGATTTCTACATTTTGGAGAACTGACAATAGACTTTTAAAAAAAACAACCTAACGAGGCTTGGGAGGTTGCTGCTTAACTTAGAGTTCACATATACATGACAAAATCACACATTTGGCTCCTTGTCCTGGAAGGAGTCTATGGACACGTACAGACTTCAATCCACACTGTGGTCCCCTAACTGTGACTAGCATAGCAGGGCTGTAACACTCACTTTTCTATGCACACTAAATGAGTCCCACTGAGAACCAAGCAATGTACAGTATGGACAGCTGCTACACTGTACAAAGTAGGTTGTGTCTATACAAAATGTTATGCTTGCATATACTGTATAAGGATGCATAATATACTGTACAGTATGTCCAACCCACCTTAAAGGATAGGTTTAGAAATGTTTTAACCAAATCTTTTTTTTATGTAAATGGAATGGTAGAACGATACAGACAATTATTTTGTGAATTTGCTTTGTTTTGAGAAACTTAACGGCCCCACCGAAACCCCTTATCAGGCTATAATGCAACTGCGTGGATAAATCATGCAGTCATGAAAAGAATCAAAGAAATTGCCCAAATATGCCCTTTTGACACTGCAAAGCTCCTAGTATATTGATGCACGTGTTAGGATGTTGTACACATGCAATTGTGGCAATCTAAACTTTTTTCGCAATGTTATATTCAATTTTGTTGGACTCAAGTAATATTGATTTCTGCATTCCAATGACAAAGTGTAATATAACATTGTGAAAAAGTTTGAATAGGCACAATTTGATTTTGCTTTTGCTTTTGAGACAGTTGACAATGGAACACAGGAGGAATGGTTCGGAATCATCACTGGTGCTCTCAGTAGACGGTCAAGGTTCATCTTAATATATCCACGGACCCAGATGGGCATCCGAAGTGATATAAAGAGTTTACCTCGATCAATTCTCTTCATCGATATCACATTTTTTTCACAACTTTGCATGCTATACGATGCCACCATTTTTTTCCAGAGACGGTAAACACGGCCTAAGTCACATCCAGTTTTCTCCAACTGGAGAATGTGTCATGTCTGGTTTCAACGCCAAATTTCCTCTCAACTCAAAAAAATCAAAAAAAAAAGAAAAAAAAAAGAAAAGAAATCTGATACATGAGAAAGGTCAAAGGTCAAAGATGGTGCCAACATATCTCCAAATGGCCTAAACATATAGGTGTCCGCCTAAACATACCTGTACTAAAACAGGTACAAAGTTGCATTTGCTCACATTACTAGCATCAACTTTGGCACAAGTACTAATAAGACCCTGGAGTACTGATTCCTAGATGATTTGGGCTTGGTTATCAGGTTTCCAAGGTGATATTCACTGTAAAAGCTGGGGGTTTTTTAGGCGGAGACTGAATTTGAGATGTTTTATAATGTTCTAGCTCTATTTACTCTGACACAGTAACATTTTGATTCTGACACTTCTACAGCCACCCCACAGGTGTTAGCTTTCATTTGATAACAAGATCATTATGAAGGCCCTTGTGATTGTGGAGATATTCTATATTCACTGTGGGCATGTCATTTCGAGCAGAAAACCAGAAAAATGAGGTGGATAAGAAGAGGTTTGCGGCGTGTCCACTTTTTGCTCACCTCCACACACAAGCACAGTATTGTAAGGTCTTAACAGGGTCTGGTTAAAACGTCCTTAAGTAGGGCAATGTAATTGTTCTGTTTTTTCCAGATTATGAAAGTGCAGATTGTAAGCTTTCAAATGATGTGTCACATTGAAATCTGAAAATAGTTGAGTGTTGGTACACCAAACCAAATAGCGGAGAAACACGCTCTGAATCAAAACACACGCAAAACAGCTGCTAGTAGACTAGCGCTAAAAAGGAACATCTCTATGAACATCTAACTGCTGTTTAGCACATAAAAACATACTGTGCTAAATATGCTAAAAACATAGCTACACATAATTAGATGATCACACAGTCCTTGCTTTTGAACACGTCCTAAAACGTACATTTGTTTACAAGCCATGTATCACTTACCTGCCTATGGCAGACGAAACAGTGAATTCAATTGAGTGATCCTAAAACTGTTGTTTGTTATATCGAGCGGGCTCTTCAACACAACTTTCGTAATATGCAAAAAACAGAAAACACTTTTTTTAAAGAAGCTTTTTGCTCATTTGCGCAACTTAAGAATTGTCAACATGCGGCCTTTTTCACCAGACCATGTCACAAATAGCTCCTCAATACGTAGGCGTAGTGTTGGGGCAGGACAATTTGCAATCAGCTTTTAAGTTCATTTGAAAATCACCATGTTAGTGTCAACAGAATGCAATTCATATCAAAATGTATGGATTTTGGTTTAATCACCAAATTACATTTATAGTATGATGGTACAGTTGGGTGTGTGTCACATGCCAGGCCTTCGTGACAGTCCAGTCTTAACCCCCATCCCCACTCTTGTGGATACCAAGTTCAAACTACCTTTTCCATGTTTCATGTGACTAGAGAGATTGAGAAATACAATGATAAGAGAGATATAGTTCAAGGTAAAAGGCAAAAGGGAGCTTTTTCTCCAAATGAATGTTCTCTCTATGCTTAAATTAGGTACTTAATCCCTAAGGTAAGTGACTGGGGGATTGGAGGATGAGAGAAGCATAAAGTAGAACATTTGCACATTTGACAATGTTGAGCATTGTTCTGTAACATGGCCGGAAGTGATATTCTTTCTAATTTGTATTTTTGTTCAGATCTTGTGCACCAGAACATCCTCGTTCAGCAACTCCCATTTAATTTCCTGCCCTGGACTTTTTCCAGAGGAATTCCCGTCGGGCCATGTTTGGGACAGAGTAACAAGGTAAAATGTGTGTACAAAAATCCAGACCTCTGAAGCCTCCACGATTGCTTTATAAGCCTGCCTTATGCATATACTGTCTCAAAGGTGTTGTTTGCAGACACTGACAAAGCACATTCACTTAAATTGTCACACCTTGCACTTTTGTTTTTCTAATTGTGCCATCATTTCACATGAAAGATGTAGCTCATTAAGAAAAACAGCCTCCCAACATTCTGCACACAGCGAAACCCTTAAATGAGCCCAAATTAATGATGGTCTGTCATTTTATTTTGAGACTGTGTGTGTGTGTGTGTGTGTGTGTGTGTGTGTGTGTGTGTGTGTGTGTGTGTGTGTGTGTGTGTGTGTGTGTGTGTGTGTGTGCGGGTGTGCGTATGTGTGCGTATGTGTGCGTGTGTGTGTGTGTGTGTAGGTGTGTGTGGGTGTGTGCATGCATGTGTGGTTCAAAGTAAGCATTATAAAAGGTAATTGGATAATATTTGTATTGTTCTGTATCTTATTTTCAAATCGAAATCTTATCAGGCAACAATAACACATATTATTTTTGTTTTCCGTTACACCCAGGCAAAATGTATTACAGTAATGATATAAGATTTAGCATTGACAAATTCCCTCTCACCAGTATTTTGTAAGGCAGGCTTATCTCTGAAACTGTCTGCTGTAAATGGTCCGATTACCTCTTGTGGTGATCTTTACACCACAATGCACAAGTGATCATCTGAGAGGACAATTATGGTGAGGAAAGAGGCTGCCATCCAGTTTTAGCATTATCCAAGTTGCCCAGGCAACAACAATGCACCAAAAATCTGGGTAAAAATAAACATACCACCAGGGCTCTATTTCAACAACCCAACCGCAACTGTTGATCGAAGCACTATGGCGTGGCACTATTGGTCAGGGAGCATTTCACCATATACCAGCAGTAGCATTACAAATGCCAGGTTTAAATTTAATTAATTTAAATGAATGAGAGGAGTGTCGAGGGCTTGACCCCTCACTGATCAAATCATTAATCAAAATGTGTTCCATAGCCAAATATGAGGAGCTCAACTGATGGCTTGTGTGTTTTCCTCAACTCAGATTAGCGGTGAACGGACGTGAATGATCTTTCAGACAATATGAGTGCATTTTGGATAGTAGCAATACTAAATATATATATACACATAATTACAATGAACATGACACAATCAGGAAAATGTTCCCTCGACATGATATCAGGCCACATGTCTGATAGTAATAGACTTGCATTTGCAATAATTAACATACAGTCATGGACAAAACTACTGGCACCCCTGCACTTCTGTCAGATAATGCACCACTTCTCCCAGAACATTGTTGCAATTACAAATGCTTTGGTATTCACATGTTTATATATGTTGTTTGCATTGGAACAACACAAAAAAGCAGAGAAAAAAAGCCAAATCTGATTCCACACAGCCCTCCAATGGACTGGACAACAATTAAAAAATGTTTATTAAAATTCAAAATTGTATTTCAAGCATGTGATGCTCCTTTAATTTGTATTCAAACCCACCTGTGGTGTGTACCACACTGAGCATGGAGAAAAGAAAGAAGAGCAAATAATTGTCTAAGGATTTGAGAACCAAAATTGTGGAAAAGCATAGACAATCTCAAGGCTACAAGTCCATCTCCAGAGCTCTTAACCTGTGTCCACTGTGACCCAAAGCACACAGAAATGGTTTAAGACAAAGTGACCAGAACTGAATGCCATAGAACACCTGTGGAGTGATCTCAAAACAGCAGTTGGGAGATTACAGTAGAGAGGTGTAAGAAACTCATTCATGGTTACAGGAAGGTTGATTTGAGTTATTTTTTCCAAAGGGTGTGCTACCAAATATGAAGTTCATAATAACAACCAAAGCATTTGTAATTGCCACAGTTTTCTGAAAAGAAGCGGTGCATTATCTGACAGTGCAGGGGTGCCAATATTTTTGTCCATGACTGTATGGCTTTGCAAGTTTGAGCCATTATGTTCAAACGTTTTCATTTACTCTCAACTGAATGTGGTTTACCTAGAGGAAATGAATGAGTGAAGTAACTGACTGCATTTGTAATAAGAGATGGCTTTAGTGGGTCTTAATATCTCTTGTGCTGCTTGAAACTGGCACTTGTGGCATGTGTTTGAGGATATACCTCAAATAATAAGCTGATATGAAACGGGTGTTGCCGTTATTATTTGAAAATACTGCACCGGCAGGTTTTACATGCTGATATTGTCAACAAGCTGGCGTTTAACAATACTGTCACCTTGCGCCTGGACGAAAATAGAGGTACTTGATTGCAAATTTAGTTTGCATGGCAGAATAGAACCAATGGAACAGTCCCAAAGCTAAATTAAGCACACCAGTAGGCATTTCACCTTGTGATACCAGGACTCACCCCACCTTGAATCTCTCTTTTGATCTCTGTTCATTAGAAACTTTCCACATGTAAGAACTCAGACATCTTGGCCTGCATTACAGTTCACTAGTTCATGAATCTCAATGCACACCCAGGGGTTTATACACCCATACCTCTGCCAATGCACCCCTAATCACTGCTGCAAATAGCACTGCTTTTACTGTCAGCTCTGGAGAAAATATGTCACTCCCTGCTCAAGATTAGCTTTTACGGCAATCACTAGAACAATCAGTGTGTCCTAAAGAGGAACGTTCCATCCCCCCACGGCCGTAGGATCCACACTTAAGTGTAGTGTTAAGCCCTACATGGAGAATTAATGATTTTGCTCCTTGTCAGGGCAAGCTGTGAATAGGGCATGTGCTAGCTCTCTCTGCAGAGAGCGAGAGAAAGAGAAAGAGAGTGTGTATGTGTGTGTGTGTGTGTGTGTGTGTGTGTGTGTGTGCGTGCGTGCGAGAGAGGGAAAGAGGAGCTCTGTCACCCCAGTGAAGCTGGGTGTCAGTTGGTGTCTGGCGGGTCAGAGTTGTTCCTCATCTGAATCCCATCTCAAGGCTCAATTAGCCATGGCCGGAGTCAAGGATTATTCTATTTTCCTGGATTTGCCCCTGGAATTTCTGTCAAAGCCCTAATTAGGCCTTATACGTTTTCTAAATGCAGATGTGTATGTACGGTAATGGAGATTCCTTGGCGGAGATATCAACACATCCTCCTATAGGATTTATTTGTTAATACCCTGGTGATGCAGGATGTGTGTGTGTGCATCTGGACAATTGATACGTCATGTAGCACATGGGCCAGTGTGATAAGGCTGAAACCCTGTTAACATCTGGTTTGAAGTATGACCATTACTATCCTATTGCGTGTAATAAGACCAGAGAATCCTTGCTCATGTACTGTACCTGGCAGTGAAATGTGTGCAATTATCTGTCATGCATGTACACCTTGTGATTGAGATGAGCTTCACCAAATAACAACCACAATTCTTCAATCCTTGTTCTTCACAAAAGGTAATTTGGCCAGATCTTATCGCAATCCACAAAGCATCCACACCTGGTCCGTGATTTTTCTGGATATGGAACAGAATTCATTGCATTGCAATATTTTGGCTTGACTAGCGAGTGTGTCATTGAAGTCCGAACACATGGTTGGTTGCCGACTTGTTCCCTGTTTCACCAGCTGCCATCACATATTGTGCAGCAGCTGCAAAAGGAGATACAGCTCCCCCCTTTTACCCAGCGCGATCTCTCCTTTGCACCATCTATCCCCCAGAGGCACACCTGTGGCAACATGCCTCATGCCTTTTCATTGCTTTTCCTCTCACTTTCTCTCTCTTCAACAACTTGAGTATATCAATTATATTTACTGTTGGACTAGTTAGGTATAAGTTACGGTAACTTAGTAGTTATCTACAGGTTGACCTACAGGTAGGAACGAATGTTCACTAAAGGCTTAGGAAAGCTGAAGTAATCAATTTACTTTCAAACTCATACAATAACTTAATTGATGATGTCTCAAAGATAAACTATGTCACCTAACTTCCCCTACTACCAATAATTGAATACATTTAGCCAGCTAAGCAAGCACACAAAGTGTCTACTGAGACATTATTTTCTAGCTTCCTATACTATTTGACCCAAGTTCTGGTAAACGGGATCTAATACATGACATGATGTAATATATCCCACTTTACCTTTAGGCTAGTCTTAGACATATTCTGAGTGAGATTCTAAGTCTAGAAATGTACTCTATACAGTCGCTTTCATTTGGGTGATTTAATGTGTTAATTACATACTACATGAATAATCTGTAATTCTAAATATTGCAATAACATTGTGAATGTAGGGAACAGATGGCCGATGCATGATATATGATTCACTTAGCTATTCTTGGGAACAATTTTCCCTCCAGTTCATCTTGTGAAAGCACCATTTTATCAAATCCCCCAAAACCTCACTGTTCCATCAGTGAGAACCACATTCCACAACTAGAGGTACAGTAATTGCAGTGTTACAGTCTGGAAAGGTGCATCATCTCAATGTAGAACTGCATGGAGAAGGGGGAATAAAGGAAACAGTGGCCATTGTGTTTATTACTGAGCCAAACTAATGCCCCACAAGATTAATTCAAAGGCAAAAGGGAGCCCAAAGAACATAACTGCCTTTATTCTAAGAGGCCCATGCAATTAGATGTAGTCATCCATGAACATCTTTTGTTTGTGAGTTTATGTGTGTGCATTTCAGTCTACATGCCTTCAAAGAGGAGCTTGAAAAGGAATTCGCATTGCAGGTGTGGTAGGCCTTACAGTACACTTAAGAGTAACCTTTTGTATGCAAGTTTCCTACTATCTAGATCACTTAAGTCACTCCCTCTCTTCATTACGGTACATTTATTGTTATTATTACTCAACATGAGACAATCAATCAGATATTGATGTCTGCACAAGTGTGCCATAAAAAAAGGAATTATACTATAAATAAATATACATATTTATAAATGCTTTAAAGTAAGACCAAGCCTCTTGAAACCATAATTATCTCTATCCATCTTGAGGCCATTCCATATTCTCAGTGGAACTGCGTAACCAGCACTAAGTTAAAGCTAATCATTGTATTATGTAAAAACCCAGAGAGAAAAGTAACATTGACAATTAGTTTGGAGATTAAGACAATGCAGTGTGTTAAACATGATATATTTTTTGGCTTTAACCTCCTCCACAGTATGATTAGTCTACCTGCGAGCTTAATTATACTAACAGCACATGCTGCATGAAGAAGCAGAAAGAAAACAACGTGCACAATATATATACAATATATACAGTATATAGGAACAGAACTTTCATTTTTTATTTTATATTTTTAGGTGCTGACCTAATCAAATCAGAATGAGATAGATTTCACGAGGTCCAGATGGAACCTGTAGCACGTCTAATTTAATATGGAATTTCATTATGATGGAGTGTTATCTTTGTCCAGATGGTGCAGTTTGGTTTTTAATTCATATTTCAACAACATCTTCTTTTTTTAATCACAGAACAACTGATTGAATGAGCGGTACTGTAAGATAAGTTTCACACACACTCTCCAGTAAAACATGTATTGTGATCTTGTGAATGACACCATTACAAGCAACACATTGAGACTGTGTGTTGGACAGTGAAACTGCTGTTCTTTCTGTTTGACTATCGAGTCAACACATGGCTGTGATCTGGTCTATTATAGCGTGCAAACACATTACATTAAGATCACATTTGTAGAGGGTTATAAATGGCTTATAATTAGTTAATAAATCACTTAGAACCAGTTTATTATTCATTACAAACCATTTACAAACAGTTATAAGTCATTTGTTTAGATTGATCGATATTCACTTGATGCTTGCCAAATAGGGCACTTGCTATGGAGATAGATTACTGTTAATATTATCGTAAATAACTCATGTGTACCCTTATCTGGGAATAATAAAATAAAAAAGCACAAATAGAATTCACTATATGCAAACAAACACCTCTTGATTTATGTTTGTTAAAAAAAGGACTTGAATGAATACAAAAGTATTTATGACTAAAATGCTCTAAAATGTATAAACAAACATCTCAATATTTGAATAAAAAACAAAAGTTATTTTTTAAAAATACTTTGGATCACATTACATTTGTGTATCTGTTTAAACATTACAGAATGTTGGCACTAACTTTCCGCATTTACACTTCAATTCAGGGGTCTTAATGAGTTAGCTATCTCCGCTGCTATCGAATATCTTTGCAGATTATTTTCTCCAGCCAACCACGTAACGCTGTCTGATGACATGTCTTGTTTTGTTGTTATCCTTGTGGTGCTGTGTTCCATAAACTATGTAAGTTATTTGTTAGTTCATTAAGATCATTGGTTCCACTGAGTTTACACAAGAAAAACGTTAGGCTGTGCTGATTTCGCAACAGCAGATGAGTTTCAACTTCATTTTGTTCTGAGGGTTTATTCTTTCAACGTGAACTAGTACACCACAGGTAAAGTTAGGTAGCTACTCTTATTTAAATGAAATGCATAGTTGGCATGTGCTACAAAACGTAATTAAAGATAACTTGACTATGCTAGACTGTATGTTAAAGATCATCTAGGGACTGAGGCTGAATCTAGGTAACGCTAAAGTTTCACACATGAGACCTGTTTGCTGGTGTAAAAAAAATCTGCAAAGATCTTTGATTGCAGTGGAGAGAGAAACTCATTAAGCCCATGTTTAAACCCTGCATTTATGACTCATTTTCCGTGTACTGTTGGAACATTGTACTTGATGTCCCCTCTAAACATTCATTGCTGTTCATAATTGCTTCTGCAAGGTGAGGCTACTTCACTTGGAGTGCCTTTATTTTAGATGTTATACTGTCATTCATTCATTCATTAGGCTGAGTTATACATGTTTGTAACTCAATAATTAATATTAGTAACGTATTCATATATGGTAAATAGTGTTACACTTCATGTTAAGGTCACATTTCATCAGTTACAAATTAGTAACCCATTAATAAATGTTACACTTTACATTAAGGTGACATTTGTTCAATTCCACATATTGATAACTCATTAATTCATGTTGGTAACTCATTAATACATGTATATTTGGTATGTGTTAGTATGCTACAGAAATTTGCCTGCAGACATAAGATGGAACTGGAAATCTGGCTCTTGTTGGTCAGAATACAGTAATGTTGATCTTTCTTTCCATTTTCCCTTAAGACATGCAAATAACAGCTCTGTCCTGGGAAAAAAAAGACATGCTGTAGCAAAAACAATTAAGCATGGTTCTTCACAGCGTCACTTGGCAGCTCCCTTCAGATGGTTAGGGGACAGAAAAGGTCTCTCACTTAGGCAGCGACGTCAACGCAGATGTCGAGTCCAATGAGGAATTACACAAAGCTTAGTTTTAAGATGTCACATCAGCAGTAGCAAGGCCGACGAGGGGGGGGGGGGGGGGGGGCTGGGCTACTACGGCTCGCAGTGGCTATGGGCAGTGCTAAATGAATATACATAGTATATGGACCAGTAAATGCAAATTTGAGACTAAATATTCAACCACGCCCCCGGGATATCAACAACCCACCCCTGTCCATAGCCACCACCAAGAAGGGAGAAGGAGTCATCACCACAACCTTACTCAGGCAGCAGTGATGCACTTTTTTTTCTTCCCCTTCACATGCACAGCCATCTTTGTGTGTTATCATCATAGCTCGTAGAAACAGCTCATAGTGCTCTGCTGTCGGAGACACATTAGTATTTGTATTACAAAATACAGTATATCCCATGGCAACACGGACGAGCTTTTACATCAGAATGTGCCACTAGATAATTACAAACTGCTTTTTTGCTACCCTCTAGAAAAGTTTAACTAAACAGTGTCATGTACTAATGAAAGAGTCATTTTTTTCCTCCCCTACAGTGCAGAGCAACATTGAATTTGCTTCATGTAACCCATCTCCCTTGTTACTTTTCTTCCTTTTAAGTTACCTGCATTGCACTTCTCCCCATCAAATCTGAAGCACAAAAGAAATGTTAAGACTGTTAAAAGGTTACCTAAGAAAAAGTAGGAAAACAGGTTAGGCCTTTGGGGTATTGTAAATGTAAGAACGAGCAGGTGAATTAGGAGTTCTTTTTTTAACCGTGCAAAACCAGGTACTCCACTGCGCGGCACATTTGGGGATGAAAGAAAGGGAGAAAAAACACACAAAAAAACAGTCGAACTCTCTGATTGTAGTCAGCCATGTAGGGGAGATGACTTTTGGAATTGTTCATGTCTTGTCCCTCATTTCTTTTGTGGTCTTTCTATCTTTTTATGGAATTGCCCGTTGATAATGTCAACAGAGATTTCGCGGCACAGTGCAGGTGCAAATCGTCCAGACTCACATTTTCCCCAACCTTTGATTTGCATCAGAGTCGAGGCACTGTAGGGGATTTTCCATGCCAGCGACAGGACTGCACTACAGGGCTCCGCACCGCACAGTAACACACTCAAACAAAGCAATGCTCGGTCACACTGCAAAGAGCTGCCTCAACCACCATGGAAGACTCTGCAGGACTGTGTTCAGGTCTCTCTCCCGTAGACGGCATCATGCTAGGTACTTATAAATAACTTAAGGTATAATCTACTGATGAATTAACTATGAAACAGAGCTTGTGGATTTTTGTACATTTCCGAAAATGTAACAACATTACCCATTTATTGGAAGAAGGGGTGTTCGTACTAGTGAAACTATATCAAAGCAGCACTGCTACTCTGCAAGCCGTGGTTTGACTAAACATGTGTCTCAAAATGTATGCCATTTGTCTTCCTAATCAGAGAAGATAGAGCAGACCAACAGCAGACTGGGAGACACTCAAGCAAATACAGTTCTTACCGGAATGGTGGCTAGCTGGAGCATACAGGGGGGGGGGGGGGGTTGTCCCTGTATTAGTGCCCCCTCCCTATTACCCCTGACTGGGAGATGGATGCTGGCTGTCACACCTGCCTGACTTTGTTCCTGCCAGATGCAAAGGGGTCATGAGGAAAGCACCCAAACACTCATCAATCTCACCATTGGCCAACGTTACCTCTGGCTCCAAGAACATGTTCCAATATCCATTTAGTCACTCCAGATGGTTACAAAAAAATGCTTACGTAAACAGAAACAGGGTGGCAAAATCTATTGACCTGAGATAGAAAATGAAATATGGGCTTCTGTACAGGGGTAATGGTAGCAGGAGCCATATTTTATTCAATTGTAGAAAATGTAGAGCAGATGAAATACATATCACAGATATTTCTTCCTAGATGTTTTATAGTCAGGAACTATCAATTTTATATTTGTAGAAAGTGTCATTAAGTGTCAGTCAATAACCAGCTTTTGTTTGGAGTATCATACGTTCATAATTCATTTAAAAAATGTGTTTGTATGGTCTTTTGCCAGACATTGTTACTGTTGTAAAAGTCTCTGCCACAACAATAACAGTGTGAAACTATATCTCCCTCTCCGCTCCACCCTTCAGTTCCCTCTCTTCCTTTTTAATTCTCTCTACTTCTAAAGCTCCCATGGGGTTCAGAATAATGTACACAAACACTACAGCAGAATTGAGAAGTACTCGTGTTGTTTGCGCCTGGTGAAAGGAATCATCACAGCGTGCATTTCTTGCCACACAGACTTAATTGCAGAGCATCAGAAAGTCGGGAGAATTCCCCCAGTATGCAGATCCACTTTGATGCTGTCACTCACACTGTGGTGCTTTTGATTAGCCCTTGTCTAACACAGCCTGTTTGTGACCACAGTTACCAGGCAGTCCCCATTAAAACTTAGAGGAACTTCATCCACCTCCCCCAACTGGGTCACCAGCGAGACCTCAAAACAAGTTGTTATCGGAGGGAACACAAAATAACTTCTACTTTCAGAGGTACAAGCTGAGAAAATGAATTAAAAAAAAACACAAGGATAATTTGGTTATAAGAGGGAAACATAGATTGATGTTACCTTTTCTCTTCAAGGAATATTGAAGCTTATTACACAGATATATTTATCTAAAGTGCAGAAATCCAATACATTCTTCTGACGGGACAACAAATCCATTTACTACATATGGAATGTGTGTGTGTGTGTGTGTGTGTGTGTGTGTGTGTGTGTGTGTGAGTGTACGCGTGCAAGAGACAGACAGACAGACAGACAGACAGACAGCCAGAGAGAGAGAGAAAGAGCATGACACCTCCTCACTAACTCCCCAATGCAGTGCAGAGATTCCTTGCCTGAGGACACCTTTACAGCGTCAGCGTCAAAGCAGACGGATGAGTTGTTCTTTAGTGGCTTCCTAGTCCTCTCAGACAAGTAGGGAAGTCAGACTGCCTGGCATTCCTTGAGCTGCTTCCCAGTGTGCCTGGCTGTGGCCTGAGCCATGCAGCTCTCTGATTTACATACAGTGGAGGGCTGGGCCAGTTGGGATCATCACTTTAACGGCATGCAAAAGCCTCCTTCCAGGCTAAATGACTAACTCCACGAGATTGGATTCAGATGCTAAAGGTCAACATTGTAGCTCATATTATGGTCTGAGCAGGAAATGAATTCCAAGGCAGCTGTACGATGGTAAACTAAACTCCATTGAGATATACTTTCCCAACACAACTGCTTAATTTCTACCATAAATCTCCATATCAAAATATATGACTAAATACATGAATAAATAAATACAACTTTTGATTTATTCATGTGTTTGGTGGTGGTGGTGCTTGTTTTTGCTAATTGGTGCTACATACTTTTTAAGCAACATTTTTGTTTGTGAAATTGTATGGCTCAGAACACAGTACTGCCTGACTAGATACACAACACAATGATTTCTAGAATACTGCCACTCAAGAAGACTGTACTGTATGAGTTCGGGAGTGACAAAGAGATCCATGAGACAACCATAAGCGTGTGTTTGCTCTAACATCATGACAAATGGCAGGCGCAATGATACTTCACGGAAATACTGTAATCCATAGTACTAGCTGACATGCAACTATAATATAGATATCAATTTCTGATCATTAAACAAACCAAAAAACGAACATGTGGTAATCTACAATACACATGCCCTTGGGCTATAATTGTGTGTCTAACTACCTCCACCATCATTAATACGACAGATGCAACCACTGCCAGAACATTGTGTGTGTGTGTGTGTGTGTGTGTGTGTGTGTGTGTGTGTGTGTGTGTGTGTGTGTGTGAGAGTATAAACAGGAAAACCAAATGGTGTGGTGGCAGGGGGGATAAAAATCTGCCTGGAGAATTCACAATTTGCCAATATACAACACGCACGCAATACAAATCAAAGTTTGCCACCAATTTTCACTTGTTCAGATATATCTGGAGAGACTTTGTTTGTTTGTTTCCCCCTCGGAGTCTGGCAGTTAACCGCTCTGAAATTAATCTTGTGACAAAACATTGAGACTTATTGTATGGGAAAGGAGGCTTGTCAGCTTTGTAGCACACCATTTATACTTATCAATACTCATACATTATATTCTATTTACAAAACACATTAACACCCAGTGCAAAATCCCCACTCTCTCCTATAAATCCAGCCATATCCCCTCTTCTTCCAACATCTAACTGGCCCCACAGTTTTCAATTTCTGGAGCGAGGAAAGGACAGGGGGTAAAAAGCTCCTTCGACTATTACATCTATTCTACTTTATTACCAGTCTTTGGGGAAAATAGGGAGGGCAGCTTTGTAGCCAGCTATCTGTTTACATTTTCTCTACAAGACTATATTGGAATTATAATTGTGTTCTATGGTGCCTTCTTTTGGTGTCGAGGTCTGTTTAAAGGTCCTGTAGTCCCAGTGAGATGAAGAAAAATGAAACCCCTTTTGAGGGATTCGATTACTGGGTAGATAAATGCAGCTGCACAGGTTTTCCTCCTCTTTCTTGCCCCTCTCTCTCTCTTTCTCTCTCTCTGCCACCCTCTGGGGAGGGATAATATTAAAGAGAGAATAGAGCTGACGTGTACACATTGAAAAAAATTAGCAATTAAGTCAGATGCAGAAAAAGGGAAATATTAAGTGTGATGGAGGATTATGAATGAGATAATTACAAAGAGCCAAATGTTCACAGTCACACGGAAAAGTGAACGAGTAATATTAATTGCTTATTGACTTTCGTGACTTGTAGTTTTCAAGGTTACAAGGGCCACAGTGTTTGAGGGCAGGGTACATTTGGTTGGTTATAGGGTTTCCTTGGAGTCCAGCCATTTCTATTCTGGATACTGTACGTGGGACTCACAAATAGAATTATCTATGTCACAGTGCACAGGTGAATGACAGTGGCATTACTTTGTTGTTGACAATACAAACGTGTGTCAGCTTGTAAGAGTAGCATACATTTTTCAGTTATTATTGACTATTCTTAAAGATCATATGTGTATAAAGAGGGGACTGAAGTTATTAGAATGATCTTTGTAATTAAGTAACATGTAGAGTTAATAATAACAGTTGGATTGTCCAAAATATTTGGTTTCAGGTCTTCAGTGCCGAGTCGACAAGGTGAATCTGAGAGGGCACTTTAAAAGAGTACTTTATACAAAAATCATTCTCAAGTATATTTCTCATCAGTCCACTGTAAGTATCGTCCCAAAATACATAGATATCCTAATGACAAGCTTATAAATACTTTCTGGAAATGTTAGATGATGATGTGTATTGTGTGACGTGAATAATGGTGCTCTTTCTAAAACAGTCATTGATTAAGCAGAAGTTTTCAACCATGGCAGAGTTTCTACATCATATAATAATTTCCCCATAATGTTATTATGTCAATAAGTAATTACTTGCTTGGCAATTTGCTGTGCAAAATGTTTATCGGTGAAGGAAAGATCTGTATCAATTGTTCATTTACATATGCAAATGAATCTAGCGAGTAAAAACCAACATCAATGCCATCGACATTTGGATGAGAGTGCTAGAAATATAAGTTCCTGCAAGAGAGCAAGAACAAAGGACAACATTGTGATTTGGAGAAATGCCTGAAGGCCAGAAGCGGACGTTTTTTGGTGGAGTAATTTCTGCAGAAATAAATTTGTCCATATTTAATGACTCTTGGAATCCGTTCCATACAGTGTGTGGTGAACATTAGTGCAGAGATGGACTCCTAGTCCTAGCAGCTCCATTAGACCTCCCCTGATAATGCAACACATTTTAGCCCCCCCGTTTACTTAACATGCAGGATCCGGCCCCTCTATTTGCTCTAATCAACTGATAAGGCGAAAGTCCTTTCTCCAACTCCTGGAGGGTGAAATCTGAACTCCTAATGGTCATTAGTAGTAATTATGTTCCGTAACTGGCACATCCAGCCCTTTTACTGTGTTGACTGGGCGCACAGATCCCCGCTCAGACACAGGAGACCCAGACCAGATAGCTGCTCTGATGCACTTCACTTTTGGGCATGCTGTTATCTGGCTATCGGGCCAAACACGGTTTTCGTTACGATAAAAGGCAAGTTATATTTCCTGTGTGAAGAGCCACACTGCTTTGCACATTGTGGACACAGTTATTTGAGCCACATGTTCACTGTTGTGTCCATCATTAATACGACAGATGCAACCACTGCCAAAACATTATGTGCGTGCGTGCGTGTGTGTGCGCGTGTGTGTGTTGGGATACGTGTGTATTAGTGTGTGCATAAAGAACATAAATCAAGAGGTGTTACGGTATCATATTTTTTGCATGCTGATTTTGATAAACAAAGGCATCCTGACAACACGGAAGGCCATGTCCAGGCATATGACAATATCCCCAATCAGCTGACACAGCCCTTTCCGTGGAGTGGTTGTGATTTTATGCAAATAATTTCCCTCTCCTCTCCTCTCTCAGATCAAACGCCTCTGCCCTAATCCCAGGAGCCCAACCTGCAGAGCGTGATCCTTATCGACAAGTGCAAAGCCAGTGCAGAGAGAGAGAGTGGGGATTCAATTATATATGCACAGACCTTTTTGGCATGCAGCATCCTCGCATCCAGTGATGCAACAAAGGATGGAATCCCTCTCCTCTTGCTTTGTAAATGTTAGCACATTGTATAACAATCCAACTGCAAAAAGGATTCATGCCACGTCTTCCTATATCAGTAGCGACATACATATAAATAACACAGTTGTAGCAATGTCACATTCAAATCTTTTACATTAAACTCAGTTTTTCACAATTCCTGACATTTTAATCCTAGTAAACATTCCCTGTATTAAGTCAGTTAGGATCACTACTTTATTTTAAGAATGTGAAATGTCAGAATAATAGTAGAGAGAATGATTTATTTCAGCTTGTGTTTCTTTCATTCCCAGTGGATCAAATGTTTACATACACATAACATTAGAAGAGCCACGGGTGAGGTCACGTTTGATCAAGTGAGTAAAAAAAAAGATATATCTTTGCACTTTGTCAAATTTCAGGACTCTCCTTTCATGACTTAAACAGATATGTGTGTTCTTGCCACCCAGTATCCTTACATTTTCAAAATCACATCAGGATAAACCAGTATAAAGCTATTTTGCAGTGTTTCTTGACCCCCGGGGGGGGGGGGGGCGCAAAGAGTTGGTGAACATGGCGCGGCTGTTCTAGTGTTAAGGCCTATTTGCACGGGACTAGTATTATTAGGGGACCTCTAGTTATTTGTAATAATTACGGTGTTCTCTGTGATCTTAATCCTGTGCGAATCTGCCATGTCCATAATTTGTAAAGTACAAATTTCACAGCAAATTACCTAGCATATTTCGCCAAACACAGAGGTCCAGTGATAATATCTGTCCCGAATCGGCATCTCTGTGATTTGGAGTCATTTGCAATTGTTTTGTTTTCTCCGTGCCTTATTTCTAGCATGTTTTTGTAAAAATTATGAATCTTTTTTTTTTTTTTTTACAGCAAATTGACAGAAATTGTTTAGATTCAAATTCATGAGGCTCATCTCACTACCCAGCATGGAGACCCATTTGCAAAAAGAGCAAGCTCAAATCTAGAGCGAAATGTTGAAAGATGATGAGATGGGTGAAATGCATGGCTAGTTACATATGTATAATAGATATTATATATACTATATATCTTGTTACATAGATATTGTATTGCATATCTATGTTACACAGAGCCATGACATCATATCCGAGGGATAGTGTCAGTAAATTCAAGTAAAATACAGACATCGCTTATATCGTGCGAATGCGCCATACAAAACACAGACATGGGGGGTTCATTTCTAAATCACATGAGGTCCCCAGATAATACTAGTCCTGTGTGAATAGTGCTTTAGTTAGTATTTTGTAGCATTGCCTTTAAATTGTTTAAATTGTGTCAAACGTTTTGGGTAGCCTTCCACAAGCTTCCCACAATAAGTTGGTGGAATTTTGGCCCATTCCTCCTGACAGAAATGGTGTAACTGAGTCAGGTTTGTAGGCCTTGCTCACACATGGTTTTCACTTCTTTAACTTCCTGACTGATGTCTTGAGATGTTGCTTCAATACAGGCACATCCTTCCTCATGGTGCCATCTATTTTGTGAAGTGCACCAGTCCCTCCTGCAGCAAAGTACCCCCACAATATGACGCTGACACCGCCATGCTTCAAGGTTGGGATGGTGTTCTTCGGCTTACAAACTTCCCCCTTTTTCCACCAAACATTATGGCCAGACAGTTTGATCTTTGTCCCCATGTGCAGTGGCAAACCGTAGTCTGACTTTTTTGGAGCAGTGACTTCTTCCTTGCTGAGCGGTCTTTCAGGTTATGTCGATATAGAACTCGTTTTACTGTGGATATAGATACTTTTGTACTTTTTGTAACTGTTTCCTCCAGTGTCTTAACAAGGTCCTTTGCTGTTGTTCGGGATTGATTTGCACTTTTTGCACCAAAGTACATTCATCTCTAGGAGACGCGTCTCCTTCCTGAGAGGTATGACAGATGTGTGGTCCCATGGTGTTTATACTTGCGTATTATTGTTTGTACAGATGAACATGGTATCTTCAGCCGTTTTGAAATTGCTCCCAAGGATGAACCGGACTTGTGGAGGACTTGTGGAGGTTTTCTGATGTCTTAGCTGATTTATTTTGGTTTTCCCATGATGCCAAGCAAAGAAAGAGGCACTGAGTTTGAAGGTAGGCCTTAAAATACATCCACAAGTACACCTTCAATTGACTGAAAGTATGTCAATGAGCCTATCAGTAGATTCTAAAGCCAATTTTCTGGAATTTTCCAAGATGTTTAAAGGCACAGTCCGAGTGTATGATGTATGTATATTTCTGACCCACTGGAATTGTGATATAGTGAATTATAAGTTAAATCTGTCTGTAAACAATTGTTGGAAAAAGTACTTGAGCCATGCAGGTAGATGTCCTAACTGATTTGCCCAAACTAAAACTAACTATGACTTCAACCTGAATGAATAAAGTCCATTCCATTCCATTCCATTCCATTCCATTCCATTCCAACCTACTGTAAGTGCATCTAAACCTTCAACTTCAACTGTATGTGTTCCCATGTATCTTTAGAAAATGTGAGTTCTAGTCCATGATCTCATACTGAAATAACTGAACATCATTATCACCAGTAATCATCATGAATAATACAACAAGCACGGTAAGATAGTCATAACCTGTGTTAATTGCTCTGCTCTCCCTCCTACCTGATATCAAATCAGATGGTGTCACTTAGCCTTGTTATTACATTGCCCACGTGTTCCACTGTAGATGTATAACCTAATGAAAAAATGCAGGAATCTAACTCAACAGGCTAAAGGAAAAACTAAAATCATATGCAATAAGGTATTTGAGCTGGTTTCACTGAATATATGCACCTTTGAAGTAATTACTTCATCAAAACAGTGCGAGGATGGCGAACGGGAATCAGCTTTGTATACACAAGACAACAGGAGTGAGTTTTCCTCCCCCGGCAGTGCCGTGACGAGGCTAGGCCTTTGTCAGAAAACTAATAAAGAGCTTCCATGTGCTGTTGTGCAGTAATTATGCAGCCAGGGATATCAGTACGGTATTTATGAAAACATTGTGCATCAACAAAAGGGAAAGGTCATCAAGACGGATACGACTCTGACATTAGCATTTTCGAGGCATGTGCTGTTGTATCTCCATGAATGGAAGATAAGAAAACATGACATTATCTTTTTTTGGTGTGCAGGAAAAACATTGATAAACATGACACATTAGCATTGGAAATACAACACATTACTGGGTTTTTGTAAACATCACCAGGCTAACATAAAAATAGAAGTATGGGGCGCGAACCGGGTGTTACAATGGGCTTTGTGGTTTTCTAGGTTGTCCCCTATGAGTAAGTGCATTGCACTCTATGATCTATGAAGACTGAGTCATAACACTACTAGTGTGGCCATTGCAAATACAACTATACTCACCATATGACAAACAAATCATAGTTGGCAGGACAAGAAAGATACAATCTTTTTTTAGATAACATAAAATCTATGAACACCATCATACAGTACATGTCTACCTCAGCGGCATGACAAACATGATGACATGGAATTAGACACATGCCCCAGGAGCAACGTGTTTTCCCTGAAAGCTTTTTCACACATGTCTCTGCATTTTCTTATTCTCCTCATCCCATTCATTTAGTATCAGTCAAGGGTACATTCTAGTGGGGAGATGAGGTAAACGGGAATGTATATATTCATGTATATAAATAACCTGGCTTTTCTTTGGAGCACAATTTCAAAAACCCTGCATGTTCTGTGCTGTTTTCCATTAGGGATTTCATGATTCATCTGGATTTCGTATTATAACGCACTGAATTTTTCATGCCCCCCTACATGCCCCTTTCCCAGCCTCCTCTCACCTCCTGCCCAAAACAAACAAAAACATATCTGCACATACTGTATCTGTCACACAAAGGGCCCTGTGTTTCTAACAGTATACCTGCCAGTTATATCCGATCTCTGCTTCTGCTGTTGAATATAAATGTATCACGGAGAACCATGGAGAGGCAAATACAGCAGAAACTCATTTTCACAGAATATGAGTTTTTGCGTGCACTGGTACTCTTTCAGCTTCTTTTATTCTTTCCAACTATTATTTCAGCAATTTCTTTCCTTAGTTTTGCAGAAAGGATCATTAAACAGGAATAATTCATTTGTGAGAAAGGTCAGCGGCACCACAGCCGGTTGGCTCCCAGACTTTTACTGAGGCAGTGCCAGTGAGAGAGAGAGAGAGAGAGAGAGAGAGAGAGAGAGAGAGAGAGAGAGAGAGAGAGAGAGAGAGAGAGAGAGAGAGAGAGATAGAGAGAGAGAGAGAGAGAGAGAGAGAGAGAGAGAGAGAGAGAGAGAGAGAGAGAGAGAGAGAGAGAAACAGCCTTGGCCATTGATTCTTCATGGGCACTTTCTCTTTTTCCCTGCCCAACTTACCGTAATAGCTGCATAACAGAGATAAAGGTTAGCCCCTCATTTTCCTCTCACTTCGCTATGATTATCATCACCTTTAATAGTGAAGAAGGGTATAGACATGGCTCTTCAAATGTCAACACCATTGTTGATTTCAACCCCTTTGTTGTTATTTTGGTGTGTGATGGTAGGGGCAGGGGTGTGTGGTTGGAGAAGGAGGAGGTGTGTATGTGTGTGTGTGTGTGTGTGGGGGGGGGGGGGGGGTATGGACTGTCATCTTTTTAAATTCCAGAAATAGGCTTTTCCTCCCACCCCTTTCTCCATTGTCTTCTTCCGCCAGCCACGTGTGCTCCTCGATTACCCGTGAAGCCAAATGCACATCAAGTCGCACAATAACAACATCCATTTTCTTAACAAGATTACTTTGTAGTCCCAGTTTGGCTCCTGGGATGTGTACCGGGGAGCAGAGGCACAGGGATAAGCTCTGCAGCTGCCTGCAGCTACTAATGCAATGGATGCCATCCATAGGAGATTCAGAGCTGAGCCAAACATCTACAGCAACTGGCTCTACGGGTATCTTAGCTGCCCATGAAAAACTGTGAGAGGGGCCAATTAGTAGGTTTAGATAATTATAATCTTAGATTCGAATAATCTGATTTGAATAATTGTAAGCGCCATTACGGTAATGGGATCCTGTCTGCCCAGTGTTTAGTGCATGGCCTGTGTTCATCTACATTCACCCATAGAGGGGGCTATTCATGTCCCGAAATCATTCTATAATGAACCGTCTATTGCGGTACAAATAAGGCGCATGTATATTATAGCCAGTATAAACGGGGTTGAATACTGGCAAATATGGAAGCTAATGAGTGCCTGAAACATCAATAACAGACTGTGAGACTGAAAACATTAAGCCTGTTAAGATAAAGTGGATGGCTCACAGTAACGCCCCCCCCCCTCCCCAACCAAACAAGAAAAGAAAAGCATCAGAGGTGAACTACTTCATTCCCAATGATTAGTTTGAGCAGACGCTAAAATGTACCACCTCCACAGAGCAAAGCCAGAGTCAGGAAGGAACCAGAGCTGCCGACCACCGGACGTGAGGTTAACACCACGTATCAGCTCACAGACACTGACATGAGAGAGCTAATCAAGGCAACACTCACCAAGGTTAAGTCACCAACCGCCATTTATTATGATTCAGCTGTAAACCTTGAAAGCACCCAGGAGGACCTGCAT
This sequence comes from Nansenia antarctica, assembly GCF_963989245.1. Lineage (NCBI taxonomy): Eukaryota > Metazoa > Chordata > Actinopteri > Argentiniformes > Microstomatidae > Nansenia > Nansenia antarctica. The sequence goes on from NC_137689.1 coordinate 12,144,335, forward strand.
CAATCCGATCAACCACTCACTAACACCTTGATGTGAACAATGGCAACTTAGCAATTTTCTTGGGGTTTCTATGTCTTGCTAAAGTCGTAGTCTGAGCCTCTATGCTGACGTGGTACAAAGGTATTTTACAAAGGCATGTTTTAGTGCTGTAGTGTTTATGGACGTATAGCAAATGTTTGCCTCACTCTATGTGACCTATGGTCTTAAAGGGTTTGTCAGAAGCATCTCATCTCTCTAAAAACCTTTCATTGGGCCGCAGTTGTCCAAAAGGTAACAATTTGTAGAAGGAATTGGCTGGTCAAACTGATGCATGATGTTTTACATGCATGGTATACAGACATAGAATGTTTGTTTGTGCGTATGTGTATGTCTGTGTGTGTGCATGCGTGGCACACAGACAAGATACTTGCGCCACAAGTTCAACATGCACTGGTGCTATATGTGCCTGTGGTAGAGAGAGGAGAGAGAGAGAGAGAGAGAGAGAGAGAGAGAGAGAGAGAGAGAGAGAGAGAGAGAGAGAGAGAGAGAGAGAGAGAGAGAGAGAGAGAGAGAGAGAGAGAGAGAGAGAGAGAGAGAACAATGAGGGAGCACAAAGAGAAATTATATTTATTTAAATGCTGGCTTGCGTACATCTTTTATGATACAGTCCAACACTGGTGAAAAGCATTTGCAGGAGGATTATGTAATTTTGCACTTACAGTTTATCATTGTGTACCTTGGTTGGTGTTGAATTGCTAGATCTGCTTCTTACTCATTTTTGTCTTTGTCCCTGTGCCCCTCCAAACCACACCACATCACACCACACACATACACCCTGTTAATGGGGCGCACGACAACAACATGGAGCAATAGACAACCTGTCAGGCTCTTCCAGGGAAGCACTAATGTGATCCCACAGCTCAATCAGACTCACTGCTGGGGCCCAGTGTTTTATTACAGTCACTGTTGAGAGAGGGAGAGGGGGACTGGACCTGTGGTCCAATGATATAAGGGCTTTGGTGATATACACTACCAGAGGAAGGTAATAGAAGAGATAGAGGTAAAGAAGAGATAGAGGTAAAAAAAGAAGGAAAAAAAGAAGGGGGAGAGCCAAGGAGAGGGGATGAGAAAGGAAATTACTTGGCTACACAACTAAGTATAACTTCTAAGGGCATTATGATTATGTATCACTATAGGGTTAGGGTTATATGATTTGCATATTTGGCAAAGTCCCATACAGTAATATAATAATAATAATACAAATAATAACTTTTACTTGTATAGCACTTTTCCTGCAAACGTTGCACTTTATATAGTATGAGTATAGTATATATTAGCTTAAAATCATATAGCCTATATTACAGCATTTTGTGAACCATGTTTATAAGACTTCTTCAAAGTTTCACAAGTTTTGACACTTGCAGCACTGAAGAACATTACTCACTGTACATTATATCCGTGATTACATTAAAACTGGGTTATTTCAAGACGGACTTCACAGCCAATGCTTGCATAATTTCTGTGTCATCATCAATATCAATCATTCGTGATAAGTCTACTAATAACTCTAGTTACCTCCCACTCCTGAACCATCAATCAACCAAGAGCGGCTCAATATCCACTGGAACCTGCACACTGACATGGTCCTAAACAATACTTACTGTATATAATTTCTGTCTCATCATCACTATCAATCATTAACGATAAGTCTACTAATGCTCTAGTTAACTCCCACACCCAAACCGTCAATCAACCGAAAGAGGCTCGATATCCACTAGAACCTCCACACTGATGTGGTCCTAACCTAAGCAAATGCAGATTAACGCAAGATCTTCCCAGATCAGAGTGCACATTGGCAGGGCTAAATCGTGGTGGGATCAGTGAGAGCACCTTTGATCTGCTAAGACTCCCCTCCTCGGGAGGCTCCAAGGATGAAGCTGTCTGTCTCGCCACCGCACATTACCCAAGTCAAACACGGATACCGCAAAAGTTTACCACCGTCACCCTGCACTCGTTCCCCCCCGCCCTGAGGGCAAGCTTATACCAAGACTCAAGAGTCCCACTTATTTTAATCAACCCATCATAGAGATGAGAGAGACCCTGTCCACCAGCTGGGAGTAACTATGGTTAGTAGAGAGTTGGACCAGCGGCTCACATCTTGTACCGCCGATCCAAACACTACAAAAATCCACTGTAATCGCATAGCCAACTATTTTGGGTAAATCCACCTCTAACACAGCATCCGAAAAGGTTTTAATCAACCTCTTCCATACTTTCAAAGTCTCAAAAAGGTTGAACATTCAGGTTAAGACACACGTTAGCCAGGCCGCTGGTGCTTCTATGGAATAAACTAACACCAAGGCTAGAACTGGTATCTTGAAACGATAGTCATGCTGGGAATGAGTTAATAATGCCGTTACTGTACTGTACCTTTACTGTACTCTAGCATCAACATAGATGAAATAATGTGCCTTATCAGCTGACTTTATCGAAGGAAAATGTAGCTCTGATATAAGGGGAAGGAAATCTATAACCTGGCCCACGCTATTTCAATCCTTGCCACACTATCCATCTCATGCTGCCAGATACTGGAGTTTCTTTGGAACAACTAGGGAAAGTGTTGTCTTCCCGCAAAAAGAAATCCACACATCCATTTTCATAGCTGAATTAATAATCAAAGCCATTTTATTTGGGTATTACTGACAGTCCTCACAATCTTGCAGTTCAGTGTGAATTGTTGAATATTAACTATACTGAAAGCTTATTATCAATTCTCTTTATGCAAAACACATACCGCATGCCGGATAAAAGCATGGACAATAAGGAAAGAGGATCAGTCTTTACTTGTTTCATTTGTCTACATCTGCACTACAATGGAGATAATGAAGTCTATCATTAGCAATTCTCCAACACATAACAGCAAATGATATCCAAAGAGAGAATGAAACAAAAGTTCCATTAGAGCATGTGAGATACTGTACACTGTGACACAGACTATAATCAATCTGACACTACAAAGTAAACAGACTGTAATTTCCCTATGCTAGGAGAACAGTGATTTGTTCTATGTTTGTCTTTGCTTTTCAAACAAGAAGGTACTTTGTAGCATTGAATTATTAAAATAACGAGATAAAAGGTGGTAGAAAGTAGAAAAACGAATCATGAAAAGCACCGCTTGATTACCCTGGCTAATAATAGGTTGTACAATGAATTAAGCACTTGAACTCTAATACACAGTCGCTGATTTGTTGTGACATACAAAAACTTCAAGAGGATCTTGATGATTTTAGAGTAATATTTAAAATATGTCTAAATCCAACCTCTCACCTACACAAATAGTGTACAAAATTAGATTATATCATTTTTTTACTAGCTCATAGATTAACCTAAACCTCTCGCTCTCTCTCACACACACACATGCACGCACGCACGCACGCACACGCACACACACACACACACACACGCGCACGCGCACACACACACACACACACACACACACACGCACACACACACACACGCGCACACACACACACACACACACACACACACACGCACACACTACTCATACTACATACAGTACATCCATGCAACAAGGTTTTGTAGCTGTCTCGTCAGCTCTAGTTTTACAGGTGCTGCGTGCCCTTCAAATGGGAGTGATACAGGGACGCTGCGGATTCGGCTCAGTGAATCACAATGTCAGAATGGCGGCCCTGTAAAGAACAGCAAGGAGAATGCTGTCAGGCATTGTGACCACCTCCCACTCCCACACCGCCACGCTCACTTTCTTTTCCATCTTATGCTAATGGTCTCCTTCCAGTGCCAGGAGAAACTCAAGGGGAACTCAGTCGCTGACAAGACAGGAGATCTATGTATAATTAAACATCAGAGTGCCGAGCAATAAAATGTTAAGGATGGAATGAGTCTAATCTTGGCCTGAGGTTCCTCGATAATCAACCCACAAGCACACAGGCTCCCCGAAAAAAGGAAGAAAAAAAATCTGACTGAGATCTGTATGACCCATTTGAATCACACCTCCCACTCTCATTTGATTCATTTTTTAATTAAGCGTGAGAAAGAGAGAGAGCTAGAGAGTGAGAGAGAGAGAGAAGATGGGCCTCAACCTACACCATACCATCATATCTCACTTTAACATATAACTTATCTTTGCTCTGCAAGGCATACTCATGGGTACTTAACCTTGGAGAAAATGCTACTCATCAGCATGGTTATGTCTCTCAAAGGTGAGCAGCATTCATCCTGAAACGTATAACTCGCTCTCACAATCCTTCCCATGTCCTTTCTGTTTTTTTCACTGACAAACGTTGAAACATTCTTCAAAACGATCCACAACTAGAACTTAGGCTTTCTGCACATATTTCCTTGTCACTGAATAAAGAGAGACACATTTGAGCGTGGTTCTTGTTTGCTGAGGTTTTCTGGCAATTCCCTTCCCACAGTGAGACCGATGTAGCACACTTTAAAGTATATGCAAGCCAAGAGCTGCATCACTCTAATTCAAAGCTATACCTTCGAGACCATCATAGGGATCCAGTCAGTGTGTTTGTTTGTTTCTTTTCTCTGATGAAGAGCCATTGTGGTGATCCAACAGAGGCTGTTTAATTGAGACTCTTGAAATATTAATGCTGCACTTAACAGCATTTTTGTGTTGGTATGGCATTAAGAAAACACAGGTGTAAATGCCGCCTGAGAGCACATGTTTAATTGATCTGCCCACATGACAGGGATGGGGTGCATATCAAAACAGAAGAAATCAAGTTGGAGTACTTAGTTAAGTGATATACTGCCATGTTTGATCTAGAGCAGTGTTTTCCACCTCATGAATATCAAGAGTTCTACCGTATTACACAGTGAGATCCTCGCACTGTGATACAATTATCATGCATTCCTATTGATTTTAATGTTGGTAATAAATACAAATATAACGTTGCATTACAAAGATGGGGTGAGTTTTGCAGTAGGTAGTTAGATAAAGTAAATAGTAGTAGATTGTTGTAGGTGGCAACACTCGTTCAAAATAGAGAATACCGTAGCGACTTTGTCACATTATCTTGTCTGACAATGGTTAGTGGTAAATACCTGGAGTACGTTGACCTACAAGATACACAAGATACACAACCACAGTACAATGTTTGTGAATCACATTTCTGAGGGGTCAAGTATTATTGTTGACGGTGTATTATCTGGCCATAGTGCCAGAGTGGTGCGGTAATGGTCAGAGGTGGTGTAGCTGGCAGGTTGAGACTCCCCAGGTGCGTCCTAGCAATGAGCTGTGAACAAGCTGCTTTGGCCAGCTCCGCCAACTATCCTCTCTGGACCCTGCTACGGTCCACACAGACCAGGTACCAGGTGGCCCTTCATCTTTTGGATTATACGATCCAAAATAGACCTCTTTCGAACAATTCAACCATGAAAAAAATATCTTCTTTACTCCTCCATGTGTGCCATTGACAGTGACAAATACTTCAAAGGCAAACCACAACCCTGTATCCCCAAAATAAGATGATGGATGGAATAAGACAAAATGGTATGATAAAACTATGCATACACATCTCTATTGTGAACCATTCGTCAGACTGTAGGTCATTAAATTACAGTGTATCCCACTAGTTATTCTTTTGAAGTTTGGTATTTCATGTTTGAGCGACACGGCTATTAAATTCCCACAGTAGACTTGCTAGCTGTGGATTTATTTTCCAAAACACTATGTTGTCACACCAGTCTCTCTCCCTCTCTCTCCATCCCCCCAAAAATGTAAGAATGAAAGAGCATTCAAACAGCTAAATTAATGTTTCTACATGATAAGCAAGCTTAATATACAGTTGACAATAACAGTACTCACCCTGCCAACTAGAATTGGATCTGGTCCAGAGAATTCCTCCAACACAAACATTTGATTCCAAACCCATCCTCTCTTGGCCCGACTCAGTATTCTTTGTCCTTCGGCGAGACCACGTACGATCGCAGTGGAGCCAGTTTGTAAACTTTTAGACTGGCTGATGATGGGAGTCATAGATGTATAAGGAACACACGTAATCCACACGAGCAACAAGGAAGTCCATAGATCTGTCAGCATCTCCTCAGACCGTTTTGGCATTATTATGACACTTTGTTTTCCCCAAGATCAACAGCTCTCTCTTTAGATTACGAACAAAGGTTACTTCTTCCTTCTTTGAGTGTCAGAGCTTACATTCATTGTGCAATAAAAGGTCACTCACATGGCTTGGTTTGCCTCCATAGTGGATTTTGTGGGGCGGGGACTACTCAATACACCATCCATTTGGTGTTCCGTGTGCATGAGAGATCTAAAATGAAGCAAACAGATGTTATCTAGTCTTAATCGTGTCAATCATGAGAAAACTATAGAGACATTTAAAAAAAAAAAAAACAAGGTCAAGATGTCCAATCAGTAGTTAACTTCACTTCAGAGGATATCATAGAAGACGACTCATGAGCATAAACAATCAGATAGATGATGGGTGATAATGATGATCTCAACCCTATATCAATCAATACAAAAGATGGATGGTCATGGATTGATTTTCCATGGATTTTGTCGACAAGAATACTGTCAAGCCTATTTATTACAAGTGATACAGAACAGCAGTGAGAACAACCTTACTTTGATCCTGTGTTCATATCGGGCTGTTACAACTGTGCAGTAAATGAGTATGCCTCTGGTCGAATACAGTACAAGCCAGTCTGCAACATGAGATTGCCTATCTTTAATCTGATGTTCTGGAGATTATCCTAGAAAGATTTGGAGTAATTACATGTTGGTAATGATTGTTGTTTTCATATATATATATATATATATATATATATATATATATATAACATATATTTACTGATTTGCTTTTCAGCAAATACCCAAACCATATAACTACAGTGTCCCACATTTACTAGTTAGCCTATACACTTTCAACAATACTACAAGTATTGCTCATATGACTGATGTGATTATGATTGTAGCAGAACGTCTGACATATCATAATTGTTCCAAATGTACAATCATTGAATCAGAATCACAATGGCTAGCGTATTATTGACTGAACAAATGAAGTATGAAAGGAAGTCAGTTATTTGGAGTGTAAAATTAACACTAGAAACATTTGTTTGACCTCATGCCTCTTGTCTGGCCAAAATAACATCACTATTGTGAAGAAACAGTTTGCGAAATGTAACAATGAGCGTTAGCCGCTGGGAGTCCGGCAGTCATGTGCAATTCATACTTTTTGATAATGAATACCACTCCAATCCAACAACAGAACATTCGAGGTAGGATATTGTAGGCCTACATTCTTGTAGCACAAATAGAATTCAACAGTACCATTACCCTCACCGAAGAGCATATTCATAATTTAACTAACTAATACATAACTAGGAGAAAACGCGCAAATGCGTACATCGTTTAAACCGTCTCTGTATTTAAGTAAGTAAGTAGGCAGCACTGTCATCGCAACTGCAGCCAATAGATACTGTCATACAGTATTTGCAAAATGTATATTATTGAAAATAGCAGCTTTGAATATGCAAAATGCCGCTTTTGCGACTTCAAGCTAAGACAAAAGACAGAATCGCTCTATGAAACAGACGGACATATTTCATATATCTGTAGGCTACATCTTTAGCCAATTAACACATTAAAACATACTGTGTATCAAAAACAAGCCAATGTTACCGTGTTATTACAATACAATCGAATAAACTACACTGTAGCATAAAGGCTTTTAAGCTGCTTAAAGGAAGTTGACATCGTTGAGAAAGATATTTGAAGATATTGAAGATATTTGAAATATTCACCCGAAAACATATATGACTGGAATGACTAATCAGCGTCAAGTAGATAGCCAGTTAACCATGCATTATCATTTTACAGAAGGATGACTAAAATAATCTGCATTGCTGGAAGACAGGTGCCTTGTCAACTCGACACCGCGCGTGACTCGCCGGCTGGTTTCAGCACCGCTCGTAGTGGAGAGCTCCCTGCAAGGAGTAGCCGAAGCTACACTGGACTCCAAAAAGGAAGAGCAATGTAAAATTGATGCCCAACATAGCCGAAGCAATGCCGGTCCAAAAGATATTTAGGATTTTTTTAGATATACATTTATTTAGATTAGGCTACTAAACATTTCCAAAGATCTACTTGCTAAGTTGGATCACGTAGCCTGAACTATGGCTTCCCTAAAAGGGACAGCAAGTCGCCTCGATTGCATTCCTCGCTCCGAAGTTGAATACAAATATCAAACTTCATAGTCATGCAATTCGTTAGTGTACCCTTCAAACCATTCAAACGAGACGAAATATACCGCACGACTTTTTTGAACGTCACTTTCAACAGTTTCCACAGAACTAGACGCATGCAGTTGGCAAGCTTTCTTTAGATGATTGTTAAATTGCCCTTACACAACATCATCTGAATCGTTTGGATATGCAGTAAAAAAAAACATTTTTAACCATGACAAATGAGATCAAACAATAGTCCCATTCTCTCTAAAGCATCGCATGCACCTGTTAATACAATTCCGTGGTACTTACTACAATATATTGCATCCTAGTGCTTGCATCGTTTTTACGCTTTGGACATTATTGCATTGCATTTCATTCGAGGATAGATTCTTTCAAATAGAAAAAAAAGAACAAAACGTGTGATCAAACACGTGATAAAATAGAAATCCTTACAGCTTAGCAACCCCCGAAGTGTCACTGCTTATAGGAGCTCCGACAGGCTTGCTTGCTGCCTAGAAAAGTGAGGAGATGGAGGAGAAATGTGCGGTGCGTGGAAGAGCCTCCCCTTCGCTGCGCTCATCGGGCTGATGAAGAGGCAGGTCTGATGAAGAGGCAGGTCAACAGCCTCGGACATGATTGTGCGCACTCAGAAGACTACACAACTTTAATGGGCGAACAATTGTCTCAAATATGTCTGCAGCATAGTCCATATCCAATCTTAGTTGAATAGAGGATTTAGAAACAAGTTGACTTTAATTAATTCATCTATACTCTAATGAAATAAGTGCTCCATCGCTGTGGGTTTTTCCTCCCCGCGTCCATATCATTAGTGGAATGAACTGAAGTAGCAATGAAACTGGCTACTCGTTAACAACACTGTCATTTGATACCCAGACCAGACGGTTGAATGGACATAACGGTACTGCGGAATGAATTCAATCGAATCCGCACTGCAGTGAGCATACACAAGTATGGCCTATTCACCTGTTAAATTGTAAGATAAGCATCATTTGCAAATATCAAATGATTGATAGAGAACAAGAAACCTTCAGAGTCATATTCATGAAAATAGTATGTATCATTTTTTTCTCTTTAAGCACTTTTTAAACACTCCTCCCTTTCATTTAACACAAGAAGGTAATACATGAAATCAGCGTGTTTGTACTATAGAGCAATATAGAACCTCACATACTGCAAGACAGGGCATATTATAATTGCTTTGTCTTAATTAAATCTCATGTATGACACATCAACATATCAAATATAACTTCTGCTTCTACTACTAACTCAATCACAACTTCCACAATAACCATGCACTGTAGTGTTACTGATTATGACAGGCATGGCTTTTAGGTATTTGAGATAGTATGTGTGTCCATACAACAATAGGTCTAATGTGTCTGCAGTGTGGTATATCAGTGAAACAGGGCTAGTGACTGCAGCAGTAGGGTGAGAGCCCTCTAGTGTTCAGCAATCTATTTGGCTGCAGCACTTCACAAAGACACTCACACACTGGCCAGACAGGCCTTCAGGGAATGGACTTTATTAGTCAGAGAGCGTGGTCAGGTTCAATAAACTCTCAGGCACACATTGGTGTTTTTCAGTTGTGAGACCTCCTTATGAAAAATCAGTGCTGCCCATAATAGTGCAATAATGCTGCACCAGCCCACTGTTCCCTATTAGTGTCATGACTTGTGACAGATTAAGATCTTATCAGGATAATTTAAGATCATTTATAGGGCTATATATTATTATATTATTATACAATTGGTACAGTAGTAATAGTAGCAGTAGTTGTAATGAGGTTAATCCGACATTTGTTCTCGATATATCCAACATTTTACCCATGTCTATTGAAGAGTGCATTTGTGTTTCCCTAGACTTGTAACTCAAGTCCTTTGACCAAGATGCTAGAGATCCCAATTAGTAAAGATATCATCTCTACCATTACTTTTTCAGCACCATTTAATTTTCCACCCACTCACTCGTTGATGTTGCAGCAAGATTTCAGAAATAATTTCTAAAATCATCTTTTAAAAACCAATCTGCTGTGAGTGGATGTTCTTGTTATTACTCAAAATGTGCATTTGCTGACACTAAAGTTCTACATTCCTACATTGAATATCATGAGTAAAATGTATAGTTATTGCATAAAAGTATGTGTCACAGCTTTAATAAACTGACCGAGTGACTTGTATTTAATGGATACAATGAGTAGAGTTTACATACTGTACTTTAACTCAGGCAGGCTTTTACATAATTCATATTATACCTCAGAGAGATATCAAAAGAGTATGCCTGTCTTACGAGCAATGGTCTACTGCCTTGACACAATTCCTTTAGTTCGTATCGTTGGTCAAACTGTTTATCTTTAATCCGAAAGTATCACAAAAAACACTAAAATAATATGGTACTCTCCCAGTATACAGTATGTTGTATATAGTTGTATATACCGTATACAAATAAGATAATTAGAAGCTGCATGCAAACCCCTTATATACAACATCCAACTAATACTGTATAATTGGGTCGAGTAAAGGTTATGATGGTACATTTAAAGAAGACTAGAATCAGCCTATTTTTCGCCTTTTTTAAAGATCACATGAAATATAATAACATGAAAATCTTCCTAAACAGAAAAACAACGTAAAATACCAAATACTGTACTATTGCACAATGTTGTCTAAATGAGGACAGGCTGCTTAGCTTTCAATTTGTGATTAATTCCAATGACATGGCCCTTGCCGGTGATCAAAATATCAGATGGCTTTGAAAAAGGCAGAGTAAGTGAAGGGGAAATGGTCTTTAGAGCCCAGGCATCCTCAATCGATCATTAGTTACTGCTTTGTCAGTGAAATTAATCACAGAGCCATTGCAGTGTGTACTACTGGCATCCTCGCCTCAGACTTAAACATGTCACCACTGGGCCTAATTGGGAGTATCCATAGGCTGATAGATGACAAACCCTCATTTGATTATTCATCTGGTTGTAATTTGCAGCCCCAACCTGTTGCTTGTACTTTGTTGCTAAACCGTATGTTAGCATCATAAGTAAATACAATTGCTATAGCTCAACAGTTGGCCATGTCAAAGCATGACATATTTAAGAGAAATGTTATAGAATTGGTCATTTTGTTCAGTTTAATCGTCGATCTTTCCAAATACATAGTGGCCACAGATATAGACGCATGTTCTGATGGTCCACTTTTCTTCCAGCAGATACTGTATTGCTACTTCCTTGTTCCAACAATTACCATTACAATAACCAACTCATTTTCAGAGCTAAGTGTGGTCTCCAGTGGTGCAACAGACAGCACACTTTAATTAAGGAATGATATTTCATGATGAAGAATGTTCAGTGGAGAGTGTGCTTTCCAAAATCTGTTGCCGAGCACTGGCCTTTATACCATGTGTACCTTTTGTTAGTTTACACATCCTCCCTAATAATAATATAACCCCCCGAAATGGACTCTCAGCAATGCACAGAAAGGCAAACATCTGTGAGTCTTCTCACCTAGAACAACCCTGGCCAGTAACAACATGTTTGTGTACAAAAGTGTCACTATTTTACAACGTGTTTTTGGGGACCAAAACAATGTGGCTAAAGATTACCTTCAAGGGATCTCATTCCCTGATCATGACCGATTAAACATAATCATTACAATCATTAGCAACGTTTTTAGAGCTTGTTACATATCGCACCTTTAAAGACTATGGTTAGAATCAAAGTCCAGGTAGCAGATAATGGACCCTATCAAATAGCTATGTAGTTGGTGCTGTATACAGTAATATACATGGTTTCTGACTTGGATTTTGCTTGGTTAGTTTGTGATTATGCAATTTATGCTCCCTGCATATAAAAAACCATGAACACTGTGGGAAAGGCCGAAATTCAAGATCGTAATTTCTATGACTCACAGTGAAGATATATCGCCAGCTACTGTACTCACTAACTTTACATGCTAAGCTGGTAGCACTTCACTTTCAGTAGTAGTAGTAGTAGTAGTAGTAGTAGTAGTAGTAGTAGTAGTAGTAGTAGTAGTAGTAGTAGTAGTAGTAGTAGTAGTAGTAGTAGTAGTAGTAGTAGTAGTAGTAGTAGTTAATGTTGGTAACGGTGTGTATGAACATAGAACATACATATCAATAGGGCATTAAATGAAATAAAAAACTAAAATAAAAAAATACCGAAAAGGTGTAGGCTGAAGCAATAGCTTATTTTGCTGACCCTTTTTACATGTCTTACTCTAAGTCTTAGACAAAACAAAACAGAAGCAAAAAACAAAACATAAACAAAAACAAAAGTTCCAAACGTTTCATACACAATAATGATAATGTTATACTTATTTATCATCATGTTTAAAACATTGTTGTTGTTTTTTAATTTGCAGATTGAAATACACATTCTTAATTCTTTGTCCGAACTATTCCAGAAGTTTACAATTGTATACGTTTTTTACACACACCTAATTCCCTTGAGTTCATACTGGCTTTCTCGAGTTTCAAATAACCCCTGAATACAGTCATTAGGAAATTAATTATTCTATGCGCTGTACATTATCTGTGCAGTTTTAAGACCAATCACAACATTTGAAAGCATGTAAGTTAATAAAAAGTGTGTTGGTTGGTTCGTAATAATCTCATTTACAATTCTTATAGCTCTCTTCTGTAGTATGACAATTGGATTAGTGTTGGTTTTATATGTGTTTCCCCATACCTCCACACAGTCAAATCAGATTCAGCCATCAAGGTACCTTCTAAGCCATGAGTGTACTATCCCTCTAATACCACAATATGCTATATATAATACCATATATCTCTCCAGTTTCTTCATTAATACGCCATGATCAATAGCATCGTAAAACAGCTGTGACCACAGTGAAACGGTTTTAAAAACACTGTAGCGACGGTGCAACTCAAGACTTAGCCACTTTCTAGGCCCGTTTTAGAAGCAAAGTGCTACGTAACTACAACAGCCGTGCCTTTTTACCTACTAAAAGAACCGCCTTGGGGTACAATGCTAAGCTGCTATTTACACACAACGACCACTAGTTGGTTAGTTAGTTGAATGAATGAATGAATGAATGAATGAATGAATGAATGAATGAATGAATGAATGAATGAATGAATGAATTGACTTTATTGTCATTGCTACAGTACAGGTACCAAACAACGAAATTAAGGAGGGGTGGCTCCCCTGGTGTTAGGAAAGGGAAAAAAAAAACTTTTAGAAAGAAAAAAAAAATCACAAGAAGGTAAGGAGCTGGTTTACATAAATAAAGGCTATGTACACAATCCACTGTACTATACTGTACAGATAGTCAACTAGGGTTGTCATATTGCACAATAGTATTTTTTCACGTTATTTAAAGTGTCACAGTTTGCAGGCTTGAAATGTACATGTTTGTGCCTCAGCACTACACCTGATTTTTTCAGTCCAGCAGCTGCCATACAATCCGTCCAGACTGTCCAGGGCCCAGAACTTAGGCCTTTGCTGTGTTCAGGGACTTGACGGCCCTGTGGTAGAAGCAGTTCTTCAGTCTGTTTGTCTTAGCGGCCGGGGTCCTGAACCTCCTTTTCGAGGGCAGCCTGGTAAAGTGTACGTGCCCACGGTGGGTCGGGTCCCTGGAGATCTTTGAGGCCTTCCTGAGACAGCGTGTGTTGTACAGCTCTTCCAGAGAGGGGAGGGGGGCGCCGGTGAGTTAGTCCTCTTCACCCCGTTGAGGGGCATAGGGCGTCCACCAGAGCTCTCCATCTCACTCTCTTTTGGGCCTGGGCCACTAGTTGGCCGCTTGTAAATTAGCCTGCTTCCTACATAGAAAAACTGCAAAATAGCTTTATATTAGCTTATCCTGATGTGATTTTGAAAATGTAAGGATACTGCGTGGTAGAACGCACATATCTAGGAAAAGTCATGAAAGGAGGGTCCTGAAATTTTATCGAGTGCAAAGATATTTTAAAAAGTTGTTGTTTGGCTGATTAAGTGTTAAAACGATCACTAAAATTAGAGTCTTATCGTCACCCCGGTTGTGGGAATTTGAAAATGGTAGATTTAACACTAGTACAGCCACGGTCATTCGTTCTGCGTTGGTCGGTCTGCGTCGCGTTGGTCGGTGTACTCATAGCGGCATAATAGCGATTGTTGTGTTATGCTTGTTGTAATCATTTTCATATTAATGTTTTAATCATAATTTTTATCATAATTTTTTAGTAATTACAGAAAAAGGTAATTACAGAAAAAAACATTTTTTGTCATGGCTTCCGCATTTACGAGAGAGTCGGAATGTGACGCTACCAAGCGGACCAATCACAGTTCTTATAGATAACTTTACATATACAATATGTCTATCATCATCCGCTGTCAAATGCCACAGGTAATCATTTATTTCTGAATAAACAGGATTGTACATCTCGTAAATGTGAATCGCGCTCCTTATGGGAAGGCTGTGCCTGACGCTTCCATGGGGCGCTCCGTTGGAACGGTGTACTCATAGCGGCATAATATACTTTTTTTGTTATGCTTGTTGTAAAGAAAATGTCTATAATGCATTGAAATGACATTAAACTAAGATAATAAGATGGCTATCATAATTTTTCAAATCTTTATTAATAAGTAATTACAGAAAAAGTAAATGACATTTCTATCATGGCTTCCGCATTTTGGCCTACGAGAGTCGGAATCATGTCGGAATCATGTGCTACCAAGCGGACCAATCACAGTGCTTACGGTCTGCGTAGGTGTGTTGCGTAGTTACATTTTTGGAGAGGTGCGCGTCAACCTACGGCGTAGGCTACGGCATAGGTTACGCCGTAGATTTTACGCAGAAGTATAAATTGGGCTTTACTCCCTTCTCTCTAAGGCTAAAGTGAAATAATTATGCTCTTTACCCACGTGGTGTTGTGCAAGAACTAAATGTTGAAACTATAAGACCAAGCCAACCCCAAGAAGGGGTGGGCTTTGTACTTTGAAACTCTATGTTGAAAGTGCAGAGACCCCTCTTGCAAGATTTAAATAAACACTCTGAAATGATTGATAAAGCCTCGGCCTCCATTGGTTATTAATTAACTTAACAGAAAGGTATTGCCCCATTTCTCTGACGAGAAGCTTTCCATCTCAATGTTCTTCCCGCAGTATGCACCCCATACAAACAGAAGAGCAATAAAGGCCTTCAGCTCGCCAACTGAGACATCCCAGGAGGCGCGCTCTCCACTATCTCTGCGTGCTTCAGCCACTGTACACTCTTGGATGTGCTCCAACATCACCCTATCATACAGTCCTAAAAAAGCTGACATTTTGTCGCAAATGTTACGCTTTGCGTGTGGTGTGGGGCCAGGTGATTCTGTGAGGACGTTTTGAATTTGCTTGCCTGTTTATGCCGTTGCCTAGCAATTATGCGTAATGCATAATTACGTTATGAATGAATGCTTTTTTATATGCAGGTAGATTTTATCCGGTGGCGGTTAGGTATAAATGCCTGTATCTTTCATTTAGATTTATCTATACCATATGTAACAATAGGAAGTGCAACACAACACCATTTTAGGAAAAGTCAAAGACAGGGGGGACTTCAATATTTTATTAAAACATAGTTAATTGAAAAACCGCCACGGGTAGAATTGACCTTGTGGCGGTTCTAGTGTTAAACTCCTTCAAAATAAAAGTAATGCCCTATAAACGGTATGCATACTAGTCATGCTGAATTGTAACCAGATAACCTACTGTAACAGAGTGAGCGGTATAATATATCCCAGTAGCAGCCATTAAATCCAAACCAACAGACCTTGACCATCATTGCTTCAGACTATGATTCTTAGCACAGCGTTACTTGTGCATTATGTCTATTTCATTATGCCATTGTACCATTTAGACAAAATAGGGCATTGTTGTGATATAGAGAGGTGTGCTATAAAGAACTGGTCTGCTATTGTCAAATGAGGTCTTGCCATACCAGAAATTAATCAATAAGTGGAGTGTCTCAGTTTCAACCATATCTGATGAGGGTTGTAATTGTAGGATAGAGGCATAGATAGATAGAGAACATTAATTAAGAGTAATTCAATAACACACATGTGGTGTGAAAAATGGCAAATACAATTGTCCAACTGTGCAACCACTATACAACAATTGTAGGGGGTCTGGCAAGACACATAACATGGGCTAGCTAGCTGATGGTGTAGCTGTTTTGCTTGCAGACTGTCAATATAGTTGTAATTAGGTCCAACTATTATGTAGTGGACCACATTAACTAGTAGAACGATAGGTTCAATATTGATTCAGATTCAGATTCAGATTCAGATAAAATGTATTGCCATTTATGTTGAAACACATAGTAGGAACTTGTTGTGGCATTGGTGTATGCGTGCTAGTTCTTTTTTTTCATTGGTCTCAGTTAGCTAGCAAGGTGGTCATGAAACATCTTTATTTTAATTAATAAACGGATCAACAATTATAGCAAACTTTTTATGTCACTACACAATGCTAACTAACCTACTAATCCCTTTAAAGTTAGGCATAGTCATTACAGTCAAGCCGAACAAGCAGATGAGCAGGTACACGTCCATACCTGTAGTCCCAGCCTTTCACATATTAAGAATCAACATTTAAACTGTATTTGAACTTTGAACTCTTTGTGGCAATGTCAAAACTTTAAAAAAAAAACATATACACCACTGACATCATACTTTCCTCCTTGTCTAACATCTAACCCCAAAAAGATGCAATCCTAGCAATAATATGGCAAGGTAACACAGGACAAGAGCCATATTTATGCAAGTTTAAGTGCCCTCCTCCTACACACATTAATACACTGATGGGCTGTAGCTGATTATGTGAAAGCTGCACAGTCATAGGTATAGCATAGTGTTTAGCTATTAACATTCTCAAAAGTCACATTTTAATTGGTAGCAAATTAAAGTTAATGTGCTTTTGTGTTGATGGTCTTAAAGCCCCACAGATAATTAACTGCAGTGTTGAGAATTATGATATGTTGACATTTTGAGAATGAACAACCTGTAACGTAAATTAACTACATAACTAACATCTTAATCATGCAAATTTAAAAAAAAATAGCAGATTTAATTATCATTGGACTTCATCTTTGGTCCTCATTAATTATGTTTTCCTTATTTACTCATATTCACATATCTATTCACTTATTTCCCAATTATGCAGTTCAGTCTATGGACCCACACTAATATAAGTAAAAGGCCCTGTCTCATTTGCAAGTGAGCAATAATATAGCATTGACATAACATTGTGAGCACCCATGGTCAGGACATTTACTAACAAATGAAATGAAATTAATGAATGAAATACATTCTGGAATAGTTGTCCACAAATGAATTATAATGAGTTAATTTGTTAATAGTTATATACAGTATGACGTAATATATATATATATATACATGTATATATATTATTTATTTATTTTTTACAGATTTAACGTTTGTTCAACTTCATACAGACTGTTCTCATATTTACAGTATGTGTAAACATGCTGTCTAGTTTTATTTTGGTTGATACCTTAAAAAATGAAGGTTCTGAATTCTTACAGTTTTAGTTTGACACTGTAAACAGTGTTTTGATGATGACACAAATCCACAAACTGTATTCATTATTTCTTGATTATTAATTACTATCCTGGAAACCTGTTATCTGCAATTGATTGAACTGGGGCCATAGTTGAATTGTTGTGTTTTAACTAGAATTTATGTAGTTACAGTAAGTACTACAACTTCAGCCTGATTATGATGCTTGATGAGTTCAGCAAAAGTGAGATATTCAAAGGAAGTAATTGGACACTAATCAATGTAAATGGGTTTCATCTGGAGCTGAGTATTGAGGCTTTAAAAGTAGACATTGATGATCTTGTCATGAGTAGAACAAATGTGGTAATAATGGCTTGAGATCCCTTGAATAGTACTCATTACCAGAAATAGTCACTTGGTTGTGAGGGATGTGAGAGAAGTTTTGTTTTTTAAGGCAAAATGGAGCGTTTCCACATCTTTGAGGACAAAAGGTTGAAATGTGAAGTTCATTGAGTACTAATGGTACAGTACTTTATACATACTTATTATACTGCATGTGTTATGTGTGTGGCAACCATAACACATGCAAAACCAGAGTTTTTCTTTACAGTACCATCAGTGCCAATACAATATCTACTATTCTGTACAATGCACTTGCTGATGTTTTTTGTTTGGTTGTTTGCTATTCACCATGCACACTTTGTGGCAAACTAGCATTAAGTAAATAATTAGTAAATAGTATTAGTAAGTGCATGTATGTACTAACATTCATATAAATTCATGATATATAAAAATACATGCATAAATATATATGTAGATACATGGGGAGCATATATACATGGGGGTTATTAACACATACCTTGTCAATTATCTCATGGGCCATAATAATACCTTTATATCATTAATAAATCATTTTCTAACTGACATTTACTAATGTTCGGACAATGATTATTAAATGGTGAGTAAATGATTTGTAAACAGTTAATATGCTTTAACCACGTTTTAACCAAGTCGTAATTGGATGTTTTCTGCTGAAGCAATAATTTGATGTGTAAGGTCAGCCGACGTCATTATTTGATATGTTCTGCTGAAGTCAAAATTGTATAAGGTCAACTAGGACAGACGTCAGAGAATGCAGCAACCAAAGTGATCATGTTACTCATACTGGTGTAACCAAATCCTGGAGATGGGTTTAAATCACTGTTTTCAGGCTAACCAGAGGATTCCATATCTTGGATTTTTACCAATAAGTAATGTCAATGGAAT
This sequence comes from Nansenia antarctica, assembly GCF_963989245.1. NCBI lineage: Eukaryota > Metazoa > Chordata > Actinopteri > Argentiniformes > Microstomatidae > Nansenia > Nansenia antarctica. Next base: position 12,163,352 of record NC_137689.1, read on the forward strand.
TTCATGCCTCTAATTAATAATTGGTGTATGTGGCTGACACCCCATAAGATTATTTGAAAACTCATTACAAAATACCCCCCCTCCATCTCATCTAGAGCAAGTGTGAAGGAGCCCAAGGGTCTAGTGGGATTGCAACGCCCCAACAAAAGTGTTTTGTTCTGGAAATTTAATTGCACCATCTACAAACTTGTTCCTGTGAGTATTACAATATAATGACTCTGTTCTTACATGAAATTAAAAGGAAAAAAACGTTTTTCTTGGGACTGAGATAATCTTAATGGAACAATATTATAGTTAAGCTCCAAGTTGTACTTTTGAGCCTTACATCTACTACTATAGTCCTGACATTCCCTCAAATGCCCTCAGTGCTTCACTTTACTCCCAGCATTCACTTTTGAAATGATATCCCTCAATGCCTCCTCAACTGTTCTCCATGTGGTAGACCTGTAAAAAACAAAAACAAAAACAAAAAACCACTTTACTGACTTGACACATTTCTTTAAGCTCCAAGCAAACGGCCTCGACATGCATCTCCCGCCGTAGACTGAAGACCCATGTCTTCAGGCTACATCTTGACCTAAAGACCTCTTCATCCCCAATACCACCCTGGACAGTTCTCTACTGTAAAAACAAACATAATAAATAAAAATAAGAATAAAAACATTCCTTCTTCTAGCATTGTGAAATGGCCACTGGTTCTAGTATATATTTGTGTTCTTATGATGAATGATGTATATGTTACGGTACATGTGGGAATACGGTATATGTGGGAAAACTAGGGTTAGGGTTAGGTGCTACGTCGACTTGGTACATGCTGGCATGTCTAACCCTAATCCTAATCTTAACCCTAACCCTAACCCTTCCCCTACCCCTAAACCTAAACCTAACCCTAACCTTAACCGTAGCACTCGAGCACCTAACCCTAACCCTAGTTTTCCCACATGCACCGTTATCCCACATGTACCGTAACATGTAGATGATTCACTTACTTTAGACAAATGTACTTGTTGTAAGTCACTTTGGATAAAGGTGTCTGCTAAATGTCTAAAATGTAAAATTAACGACTCGAAGCTCATACCTAATAATGCCTAACCGCCACGCAAGTTAACATTGCAACTTGAGTGTAGGGAGGTCATTTGAATTGCACTTTTTTGCTCAGTTTAGTTGGTCATGGTTATGTTTGCGCTTGGCTTCGCCTGACAATTTATACTTACGTTTTTATATTAGAGGTGGTGTGTAAACCAGAGATGTGAGTGTAGGGAGGTAATTTAGGGGGATACTGTAGGGCACATACTATCACACATTTTTCCTATGACAACCTATGTTTTTTCCACCAACGTTAAATGTTAAAATAGAGTTAGGCCAATCAATTTAAAGTGATTTTAAATTACTTTAGTGAGCCCGTAAAAAGTAATAGTGAGGCCGTCCGCGGGCTCTCCAGTAAGATATAGAATGGCTGTCGATGGCCACTATAAAGACTCTAGAAGATGAATAGTCATAAGGGCTCTGCACACAGCGTGCGATTTCTGTTGCGCATCAACGTTCCATTTTGAAGTTTGAATGGAAGTCTATGAGAACATCGCATTTACCCACACACGGCCCCGATTTTAATCGCACGGCGAACATTCGATTCCATTCATTTTGAATGGGACAAAGCACACGGCGTGCGAGTTTTGTCGCACTGCTTTGTCCCATTCAAAATGAATGGAATCGAATGTTCGCCGTGCGATTAAAATCGGGGCCGTGTGTGGGTAAATGCGATGTTCTCATAGACTTCCATTCAAACTTCAAAATGGAACGTTGATGCGCAACAGAAATCGCACGCTGTGTGCAGAGCCCTTGAGTGTGGTTAGGATTTATGACAAATTGTGAAAGATAATATAATATTATAAAGTTAAGCCTATGATCTTTAAAAACAAATGAACGTAATTTACATGTATCCTTAGATTACAGACAGTATTAGACATTAGAGAAATATTATCATTTTAGGCACAGAGAAAGTTGCAGGTAAAGTATGTTCTAGAATTCCATTGGGGTCTAAAGGCTTAACCACTCAAGTTCATGGCTAACACTGCCTAACGGCCACAGAAGTCATAATTGATTTAACTCTCAGTAACCTATCTTGTCATTTGTGTAACTCTCACGCAATGCATCTTCAGTTTTTGGATCATAGATCACCACATGTTGTTGACGCTGGTAAAGCTAGATAATATGTGCACACAAAATATGTTCTTTGGTCTGCAAAAATGATCCCCAAGGACGTATTAATTTGGAGACTATGTTGGTTTATCCACATTTATTTGATCTTGCCTGAGTTTATTTTAGGACCTGTCTTTGCTGCTCCTTCTGCCAGGTTCTGTGTCTTATCGTGCATGTGTTTCCTTGTGTGAGCAGGAGATGGTGGTCATCTGCATGGTCCAGGTCCTCAAGAAACTGGGAGAGGAAGCATCTGATTTAAAAAGTACCCCTCATAGACACAACTCATTTCATTGAGGAGCCACATAGACATGTTGATGACATAATAGAACAATGTTGGTGAAATGATCTTTGGTAAACAAAAGGGGGATGGGGGACAAAACATAGATGACTTTAGAATATCTGTACAAACTGATATAGTGACCAAAAATTATCCACAAAGAGATAGAAATAGGAGGAATATAGAGGGTAGTTTAGAGTGTGAACATGTCGAGAGAGCTTCAGAAGAATAGAAAGTGCTAGGACAAATACCGTATTGATTTATTGGGGGAGGGGAGGGGGGGTATAGTCTTAGTGACGGGTGCAAGATTGATCAGATAGAAGGTTATCCTTACTCACAGAGAGGCAAGCTGTTTGCCAATATCCATCACTGGAAATTCAAAATGCTCTGAATGGCCCTTGACATTCCACCACACTACAGAACAAGTACTTGCCATGTAAAGAGGTGTAAGCAAGACTGTCTAAGCTACTGGCACAGACAGATTTACACCCATGGGCTATAACAAGCACAATATGGTGTCCTTCTGAGTAGTAAGATTGAGTTATGCCAAGGACAATGTCATTGGACATTCAACCTTGCAGTTTGAGCATTTGATACTAAACCATTTTATCACAATACTTACTGAGAGACTGAGAGATGATACAACGTACAGATTTACATGGCCGCATTGTAACCAATATATACAGCATGAATGCATTCAATCTATGGCTAGTCACCTAGGGAATCTGTCGCAAACTCCTTCATAAACAGTTTACTATGCCTATGCCAGAGGTATGCCAGAGGTATGTATTGCTTTAAAGCAGTGTCAGACAACTGGCATCTACATGTACAGTATGTATGCACACTGACACACTGTTACCAACATGGGAAATTAAAAAATATCTACTAAAATAGCCCTGATTCTGACCATCTACTTGTCACATCCCGTGTGCGTCATCCTCTCGAAAGCCTCTCTCTTGATACAGTAGCGTGTTGAAAGTCTATTCATTTCCCTTCCCTTTTGTTGACAAAAATCATCACCAGGTTTATGGTTGTGAATATCTTATCTGGTGGGGAGTGCAGTAAAATGTAACACAATTAATCCCTGTGAACCAAAATCTACATCATCCATTAATCTTTTATTGTAACCACATAAAGTAATTGAGGCAGTGGCAGGTTGTCAGGGGGAGTATGACGCTGAGGGGACATGCTCTGGAGGCCTCTCACTGATTGAGCATAAGATCTAGCAGCCATAGATTATCCTTCATTAGGACTTTTTTTTTTTCTCTTACATTTTGTATCTTCCTAGGTGCATATATAGACTTGTGTGCCTAGGAACAACCCAGGTATATTGGTCCAATAGGATAATGGGTGAGAGGTATTAGATGACATGTGTTAACATAAACAGTGATATAGTGCCATACATTTAATGACTGAGTTTACTCTAACAATATGCTGTATAGTACACGGCTCTTTTGGAATTATTCCCACTAGAACATGTATGGAAATGGAATGGAACTCATAACTCAACTCATACACTACTAATAAAATGTTGTTGAAAATACTTTTTGGACCCAAATGTATGAAACTGTAACAACACTGCTTCACTGCCTCACCACCGACTATCCTTTGAAAGCTCGTGTGTCAATCATTGAAGCTGATGGCTACAGGCTTTTTTGTATCCGAAAATGTTTTCTCTAAAGCCACTGAAGTGTGCCACTCACCAAGGCAGCTCTTCTAGCCCTGAGTCCGACAGCCATAAAATGTTGCTCAATCCAGACTTTGAAGGTGTTGACCTACCGGGAAGTAAGTAAGTAGCCCTGAGATCCGATAGTTCTCGAGCCTAATGGCCCATAGGGCAGCAGCCTATCTCCTGTTCCCGTAGGGTGAGGTGGCTTGATGTATAAGTACACCCGCTGGACATGACACTGGAATGTCGCAGGGTGTTACCCCCAAACCAACCCTTAATGCTGAGTGGCAAGCAGGGAGGCATCGAGTACCATGTTTATAGTCTTTGATACTGGGAAGTAAAATGATCATAAATAACATTTATAAAATGCATTATTCCGTCTGTAGGCTAGGTGGCTAATGTTTAGGAAGTCATAGCCTCACTTCGTAGCTGCCTTCAGGTGATATACAAAATACATATATTTTTCCAAATTATTTTCATTTTCTGACTTGGATCAGGAGATATTCAGTAAACCAATGTCTTTGTTTGGATTGTGCTTCTTTACCCCCTGAGTTTTAGCACAGCTCAACTCCATGAGACAATAAGGGATTGTACTGTAAGCACAGTTGGATTTCTTAACAGCTCCACCACCTCCTTCCTCTAAAACATTTGCTTTTCATATAATTCTTGTCCAAATATAGACAGGTGATATGGGCACTGTGATCTTGGCATTTATTAATTGGATTCCTCATATAGAGTTAATGATTAAACAATGTGATATTGTAGCGGGCGCTACTGAGGGACATTGTATGTACATAATTCACCTGTTTGTTTTGTAGGTAGGGAATTGTGTGTGGGCATTTAAAGGCTGGTCACAACGTTGTAACGTATGGGGAAGTGTTGTGGGTTACTTTAGTAGCCTACTGGTAAACATGGAATAAAACGCCAACACCCTGTGTTTTTACCAGTTGCGAAGTTTCCGTCTCCTTTTGTCATCTCCAACTCCTACAATATCATTCAATTATTTTTCTAATTTTATTTTTCAAGATGTATGTTTCATGTGCTTTTGATGTGACAATGGTTGGAAGACATGTTTGTTTAGGATATGTATGATTTAGTTGTTTTGTAAAGTCAGGCTATGTTTAGACGGGATGGACACTAAGGTCATAAGAGGCTTTGGGGGGGAAATCCACTCTCTCTTCCTCCACACTTCACTGCAAACCTTGGCTTTTCTGAGATGTATAAATAGTTTTAAGCCTGAACTTGGCTCTCTTCTCTTTGTCAGAGTTTATGGCAGTTTGAGTGGCGGTTGTCACAGGACATTTATATCATTCTTCTTTCTTTTTTTAAGAAGGCAATAGAGAGAACTACGTGAGGAGACAATGCTTCAGGAGGAAGAGTGGGACTAGCAATTGAAATCCATAATGTTGCATAATCCATCATTCTTCGAAGTGCACTAAGTAATAAAAAAAAAAAATATATATATATATTCCACATGTGATATTCGTAAAAACATTTTATTACTCTTCCAATGACTGTGATTTGAAACTTTGTATACCCACATACACAAGTTTAACCCTGTAAGACCTAGGTATATAATTATATACATGTACGTATGTATATATATATATTGGTTTTTTTCACCTTTCAGATTTTGTTGTAGGAGGCCTCTGATGGAGAAATTAAAGTGTTTTCATGTTTAGGTTTTAGTAAGTTTGTAGTAATGTTGCTACGTTGGCCCTAACTGGGAGCAGAACTTATGTATTTGTATTCACATGGTCTAAACAAATAGAACAACTAGGGGTTCAGTTGCAGGGTTGATTGCTTATTTAGCCCAATAACAGTATATAACATGAATAATAATCGCACAGTCATATTTGTTATGAATAGTCATTGAATAGTCATAAGAAAATAATAGGAAAAAATGGCATTTACAAAACTTAATTTCGTCTTAGTCCCAGTGTTCAGCCATGTTTATTTGCAATGGAAGTCCCAGAAAAAAAGATTTCTGCAAAAAAGCAAAGACGAACATTACACTTGCTGCATAAGGTGGTGGTGAATCCGTGCAGTATCTGCAACATTTTTTATGCCTTCACTGGCAAGTGTGCGGCCTTCTGGAAGCGTTGAGGCAAGCTTCATCACAACATCACCTGAAAATCCTAGTTCAGATTTGGCTCGTATTCCATTGACACTGCCTTGGTACACATCGAGGTCACAGAGCATGCCAGAGATACCAGTTCTTATCCACACTTTGAACCCCCATGGGTTTGGCTTGCCTCACATATATTGCTTAATGCTGCTGAATTTCCCTTTGAAAGGAATGATCATCTATTCCAAAGAGTTGTGCTCTTCCGGTACCACCTGCAGACTCTCTGAATGAATCAAGGCAGGGTCTGAGTTTCCAGAGTTTGTCTTTCATTTCCATCTCCAACACTGTCAAGTTGTTTACAAAATGTAATGATGTCAACAGAGATTGGTATCTGTTGTGTGGCATCACATGAGGAACAAGGGTGTACCCCGTCTGTCTCCCAAAACATTCGGACTCCAGACATTTTGCATCAGGCCCATCTTCAGATATATGCCAATCATTTTCTCAATTTCCTTTGTATTGGTGTTTGTATAGATGTGCCATTATTTTGAAAGCTGTAATCATTTGTGTTTTTTGTCAGAGACAGAATCATGAAATCACCATCGGTGATTACAGAAAAATCTGTATTGGGACTGATGAAATCCTTTTTGAGCCAGCGTTACCTGTCACAGGGCATGGTGTGTTTGTTTGGTTGGGGCTCCATCTGGACAGTCACAGTGGATTGTTGGTTTTCTTTGTACACTTTGTCATCCTCTTTTTTTTGTCATTTTATCCAAAGCGACTTACATTGCAGTGAGTGCATACATTTTTCAGTATACATGGTCCCAGTGAGAATACTGAGTTAATTTTGAATTAATGGTTTATAAAGGGCTTACACATAATAGAAATATATCAATTAACATTATCATGAAGTGTTATCAAAGCGCAAATTCTGATCTGCTTCATCCAGGCCTATTGCGGCTGTGGCTCAGGAGGTAGAGCCGGCGTCTAATGATCACAAGTTCGGCCGTTCGATCCTCGGCTGGCCATGTGTCGAGGTGTCCTTGGGAAAAACATTGAAACCACAAATTTCTCCCAATGAGCGGGCTGGCGCCTTGCGTGGTACAATGCCGCCATCGGTGTGTGAATGTATGTGCGAATGGGTGAATGAGAGGCCATTGTAAAGTGCTTTGGAATAACACATAATGTCATATGTCATTGACACATATTTTTAATCTGACTTATTTTAGGTGCTATCCCCAAGGTTTGGATGGCAGCCCATGTGCTCCCTCCCCATAAACGTAGTGAACCCTCAAACCTAGAGAGCTATTTTAGGTGTGTCCCCGCTTATAAATACCTGGGTATGTGGTTTATAATAATAATAATAATAATAATAATAATAATAATAATAATAATACATTACACTTATATAGTGCTTTTCTAGACACTCAAAGACGGTTTACAAACTGAAAAGATCGAGTAGTAATAATAAAATAAAATAAAAATAAATAAAATAAAGTATAGGGGTCTAATTAAGGTAGTACTGGGGACACATGGGAAGGGGAGGGTGAAGGTGAAGGCAAGCTTGAAGAGGTGGGTGGCCTCTTTAAATGTTGGGAGGGTGTTGGCCTGTCTGATGTGGTTGGGGAGGGAGTTCCAGAGGGACGGGGCTGTGGCTGAAAAGGCCCCATCCCCCCAGGTCCGGAGCTTGGTCCTGGTGGTCTTGAGGGCGGAGACAAATGGTTTGACAAAAACATACAGCTTAACTTGTTAAAATGCTAGGATTTACGGTGGGCTTCTTTTATAGGAGTAGATCTTGCCTTTCCCTGAACAACAGACAGCGGATTGTGCAATCAACCTTCATGCCAGTGCTCGATTATGGTGATGTCATCTACTGAAGTGCAGCAGCCACTAATCTTACATCTTTGGATGGCATCTATCATAGCACCCCTTGCTTTATCACAGGTGATAATTTTAAAACTCATCATTGCATAATCAAAAAGGTTGGCTATAATGTCCTCTTTAAAGTCCCGTAGATCTCTTCATTACTCCCTTTTTGTGTATAAAGCCCTACTGCATAAACTCCTGGCTTACCTACAGCAACAACAGTATTTAAATTCAAGAACATCAATTACCTAACTAGTTCTCAGACTTGGTTAACTCTTGACGTGCTTCAGGTTTCCACTGAATTGGGTAAACCCACGTTTAGTTCTGCTGAACAATCTGCAGAGAACATTTGAATTGGTTGCACTGGTGCCACTCGGGCAGTACAAAGTTTTGATTGAGAAGCTTTTAGTTGATTTTCTTTCTTTTTTTCTTTGCTTTTTTGTGTTTTATGATGTTCTAATTTTGTAATGGGACAATGGGATTTGACAATGGGACTCCCTGCTAGAATAAAGGTTAAATAAATACTCTTTATTTATAAATGCTTTTTCACAGGAGTCATTTTTTAAGGTATGCTTGATTTAGCTTGGAGTTTGCGCAGCTCAAGTATTTGACAGATGGATTGAACCCATCCTGATGAAAATTAAGAATTATGTTTCATTTCCTTAGCCTTATAGCATAATTCATAATTCATATGAGTCATATTTTGGCCAAATTGAGATATCTGCCTAACTCTGTAGAGTTATCTCAACCCTCTAGCCTTAATTCCCTCTCAAATACTAGATCAGGTTGTCATGGTCGTCACTGTTTTTGATCGAAGTAGAATATGGTAGACACTATTCTTACCAATGCAAATACAAATAATAATGTATACTGTACTCCCTCACTCCTTAGTTCCATGATGCCCTCTTTAAGCCAGTATCCTCACCTCTCTGTGTCCTCTCTGAGCCTGACCCCCTAAATGTCTACCACTTGCTTCCTGTTAAAAGGATTCAGCACTGGAGTGTGCAGGGGTGATGATGCCCTAATGAAGATGAATATTCAGCTGCTTTAGAGAGGTTCCTAGAATGCTTCCCAGCCTGCACTTGGTGTCCCAGTCAAATTGGCAGCATGATTAGAGGAGGGTTAGAATGGGGGAAATAAAGGAAGTGCATGCTTGTATGCGCACACACACACACACACACACACATCTTGCTCACCAACGCTCCGTACTTGATGAGGGATCACCCTGGGTGCCCCACCTTTTATTCAAATGTAGTCAGATGGCTGATGTCTCACTAGGAAAGAGCAGAGCGAGAGAAAATAATAAAATAAAACATTCATATAAAATAAATAAAAAAGTAGTCCTAGTCTCTCCTTCTTCATATTCTTCCATGTGCTGTTAGTGTCCAGAATACCACAATGGCCATGACTAGGGTCCTATCCATGCCAGGTGAGAGACGAGAAAAAGCTTGTGCTAATCATGGTGGTTGGGTGTGAAAGCAGGAATAAGCATTTTCAACACATAACATCTGCACAAAAACTGTCTTAACAGTCGCCCCAATTGGTTGAAAGTGGTACATGCAGGTTGAATGGGAATAGACGAAACAGTAGGCCACATTCATTGTGTCTTTATTTTTTTATTTTGCATTTTCACTGTAAAATGAGGAGCTTCTGTGGATGGTCCTCAGGCACGTCCTGACCATCAAATAAAAATCATAGGCTAGCTAGTTCATTAACTTCACTGACTGACAGAGGAGTTGTTAGGATCTTGAAACATCGGGGGTTGAGCCCAGCCCACGTTTTGTACGGGAGGGGGGTGTATAATTAGGCTACACCATTTTCAAGTTGTTTCTGAGTAAAATGTAGGCTATATAATATGTGAGACACTGAGCTCTACCAAAAGGTTCTGGTAAGGTGCATTAGGCTTTCACAACATACAGGTATAATTAAAATAAACAAAATTAGTGAAATGACAGTTCTCATTCAACTTTGTTAGTATTCTTATTTTCAGCAGCAGGAGTAAAACCCTAAGAAAAGCCACCACTTCAGTAGCTCTTTTGATGTTTCATCGGTCTGTCACACTCCTCATCTCCTCTGCCCTCTCCCCCTTTCTCCTATCCTGGTCATAAAAAGGATGTAACTAGCATATGACAACCAAAATCTAACCAAATCTCTTGTTTTTTGGATGTGATGATTAGATCATAAACACATGTTATTCATCAATTTATGTTATACATAGACATGACCAATGTTTTAACACACCAACCAATATCAGATTATACAAAAGCAAATCATGAATGCACAATTCCATAACATAGTAATCAATGCTCATCATTCCATATGGGCTGACAGTCACACAACACAGCAACACTACTGAATGCCAGCTACAGGCCAATATTCAATGCAGATACAGATGTACATCAATCACCATTCTATTGCAATTTTATTACTTTACCACATGTTTCCTATAGGATGATGGAGTACGTGACGTTGTAAATCATAGTAATACAATAATAACAATAGTAATAATAATAATCATAATAATAAGTGATTATAAGCAGTCTACCATGCTGCTGGCAATGGAAGCATGTAATAACCTGTAAAGTGAATGATGGTAGCCTAGCAGCTATGTAGCTAACTACCCATCTGAGTGGAATACATGTTTCAATAGCCAAATCAGTTACAGAGATGCATATGCCCTTATGCTTGAGGGGAAACAAATTAAGGCTTGAAGACTTATCAAATGGATTCTACAAAGGCAAAGTAAGGTCACCCCACTCTATGTTCCAAATTAACATCACAGTGAGTACAGGCTAGTTAGCTAGCTATCCATAAATAATTAGCTAGCTAATACAATACATACATTAGCTAATACTAGCTTGTACATGAGGCAATGGCACTCTCACGTACTGACTCATCTGCGGCTACAGCAACAGGAGAGGCCTCTTCTTCCACCTCCTCTTGCCTCGCCTGCACCTCACTGGCTTCATTATTCTTTTAGAAAAACGTGACAGTCTAGCTAACGCACCCAACCTAAAATGTGAGTTTCTCCGCCCCAAGTGTGCAGTTGTCAGAATGGCGTACACTGGGCTGACTTTGGAATACGCAGACATTTGGCATGGTAAGGACGGATCCGTGTGCATAAGGTGGTGCGCAAGGAAATGAGAATAGTCCCTTATGTGCGGGTCGTGCCTATCTATCGAGTCCCCCATCCTCCTACATTTTTCATGTCTCCAGCATGTGCTGGGCTTGTGTGTAATAGAGGCCAAATGTGTTGGTTACACAGATGTTTTCAAGTCCTGCACTTCGGTGACCTAGGGAGCTCATTTATGTTTAACTACCGGTATATGTAATGTTTCCTAAGAGACAAACCACATTTGTTATTGTGACAGCTTCTGTAGGAGAAGAGCAACCCATGGATAGAGCTGTACAGGAAACGTTTTTTGGTTGGCTCAGTTTACTATAGTAACATAATATCCAATAAACGAGTCACAGTTAATCATATCAAAGAGAGCGCCGGATATAATTTGTATATGCTCGATTGAACACAAATTTAGAGAAGCATGGTACCAGTCCAAGCCCGTCACTCCTTAGACTCCCCTTAAAGTTCTCATCTTCCTCTCTCATGGAGTTTATTTTGCACAACTGCTGATCCAACTATTGGGGATGAGAGGTTGGGAGACTTAGCTTTTTTTGTCAGCTCTGCACTTCTGTGGAGGAAATTGGCAGATTATTTGGTCAACCTCGATCAGTTCCACCACAGCTTATAAGTATACATGCTCTCTGGGTAATATTACCCATAAGTCCATCAAAGTCAGAGGGCTTGTCCTCTCTGAAACTCTCATGTTGCATCAAAACTATCACCCAAAGAGACATCCCCTCTACAGTAGCTAAGGTCAGGCTAAAATAAGGTCTGCTGTTTTATAAAATAAAATAAAAATACTGTGTTTGTGACATACAGTATAGACACACAGTATATCTCCACTGGAGCATACACACTTTCTACTGTGATTGAAAGTGCACATAACAAAATGGAATTTGATGTACGATTTACCAAAAATAAGAACATGAAATTGTTACAGTGAGTTTAAAGGCTTGAAACGCATGCTGGTTTCTCACTCTTTCATTCCCAATTCCAAAAACATTGATGCATGACACAATATACAGTACAACAGCATATCATACAGCAAGAGGGGTTACTTCATTGCGTGCTTACCCCTTTCCTGCTTACCCAAGTCATTTCTAGAGGGATATGTGTCACATGATTAATAATTTTTAAAAAACAAAAAAAACATGCAAGGTGTATAGTAGATTAACCTGTTTCATTGTAAACAAATTAAATCAGAGTACCCCCCCTCTCCCCCCGTATGATTTCTAATTCCGAGGCATTCATTCAAATGGAATGGCTTCAAATGAGTCATGTAAGTAGCTTAAAGGTATGATTTTGCTTGTGGGAGAGGATGGTCTAGCACTCTACATCGACATGTTCTTTTTCATGTTGAGGTGTTACATCTCAATGCATGAGCAATTTTCTCTTTCTTCCTCCTGTCATGATGGTTGAATGCTGTGTTCAATAGGCATAGAGTGAAACACACACACACACACACACACACGCACGCACGCACGCACGCACGCACACACACACACACACACACACACACACACACACACACACACACACACACACACACACACACACACACACACACCTCAGTGGTCTCTTACTTAGGCTGCAGAAAACAGTTATTCAGCACAGGTCCCACGGGCTATCTATCTGCTCATTTGTTAATGACAACCATTTGGGGTAACCATCGATTTCCTCTGGCACTAATTAAGAGTACACTCATTAAAACATTTGCAATATATCCTGCATTAACTTTCAGGTTGTTTTCCTTCTTCCCACTTTGATGATTGTTGATCTTTCTTTTCTCTCTCTCTCTTCATATCGAGTCCTCTCATATTCTCTGATCGTGTTCAACAACAAGGACTGTTGTTCTACCACCCATGGTGGTTAAACCTTTAAGAATCCAAAGCACTATGGAGACACAACTCCTGTTTAATGATGTCACACGTAAGATGGGCAGACCCACTCATGTTTTTTCTTGGACAGATGTAGTGAAGACAGACAGGAAAGTAAGGAGAAGAAGGGAGAGAGGGCATGTCAGCAGGGTCGACATGGACATATGTGTGCACAGTAGACCGTGGTGCTGGACCACTGGACCACCCCAGGCCACTACATACAATAACTTTAATAGTATGTAAGTAGTATGCCAATGGTATGTATTCACTCTGAGAGACATTTATGATATTGCTCAAGCAAAAACAGTAAGTGTATAAACATCTGTAAATATAAGACTTATTGTCTCACAAATGTGATTGTTGATACTACAGGGTAATACAATGAGTTAAACAATTAGTGAGCCTGATGAAAGGCCATCCTCTTGACGAGTGTGTTAATTAATACAGTAAACTGTTTCCAATGTTCTCTGTATTACATACATATGATTTGCCCCACCGAGTTAGTGGTGGGATTCAATATGAAAGAGATAACGAGAGTCTTGCCCCAACCTGACTATCACTGAATGGGATTTGATCAGGTGCTCACATCCATTTAGGAATGCAATTTGTACTAGACCCACTAGGCTACTTCTTATTCCTATCCGCCTTATTGATCCAGCCAAGTGTCAGCAACCTCCCCCATTTTTTCCTGGCTACATAGTATACAGGTTTTTACTTTTGCCTGCTCGCGGCTCTGTCAGTATTGATTGATTGACTGATTGACTGAACATTTTCATTGTGTGAAGCGCATTGAGTTGCATCTTGTAAGAAATGCGCTATACAAATAAAATTTGATTTGATTTGATTTGTTTGTCTCTGGTGCCAGCCTACCTATCTGTTACTGGTGGATAGCACTAGTTATATGGAGGCTACAGCTACACACCCAAAAGGTAGCTGTAGTAGTTTTTAAGGTATTTGTTAGGGCTGTCGATGTTAATGCATTAACACTCGCAATTCATCTGGAAACTTTAATGTTTTTTTTACGCAAATTAAACACAATACCAAGTCCTACTGACATGAGTCGGTAAACAAACGCAGATAACACTGTAGCTTTCAAGACAGACTTATTTGTGTACTGGGTTGTAATAATGATGGCAGTCGTTGGTTAAACAAGGAGCAGGATAAACAAAAATATTACAACAAGATGGCGGCAACTTCACACTGGAAATTAGGATATCTTCCACTACAGTATCTGAAATAAATATACTGTATACATCTAATATATACTTTTATAAATATATATATATAAAAAAACACTTCTACTCAAATTCACCAGTCCAACTCACTATTCACTAGACCACCACTGGTCCACCAACTGAACCCTATCCCCTCCAAAATGCCAGTGGTGGACAGACAACAGACCCATACCAATCCACCTGTGGGTCCGTTGGATCAGTAAAGGTTAAAGATCATGAGCTTGGATTTGATGATTTCCTGGTCAGAGAGCAGTTGCTGAAGCGCAGAGGAAAACTCTTTGTGTTCTGAGATTAACGCTGCGTTTTCCCTCTCCAGAGCACTGTGTTTCTTCTTGAGCTTGTTCAGGGCTGCTGTGGTGTTCTTCAGGTTTGCAGTCTGGTCAAGAATCTTCTGGTCCCTGTCGTGCCACTGGCTGAAGATGTTCTCTGTCTCAGCCAGCTGTTTGATGATAGCCTCCTCCTGTACCCTATAGGTGTCCCTTGCCTCCTTTAGCTCCTCAGCTAGCCGGCTGCGCTCCTCTACCACCCTCTGTTGTCCAGAGAGGGCAGCAATGGAGTCGCTCTGAAGTTTTTTGTTCTCTCTCTGCTTCTCTTTGAAGTTGGAGGCCATCTGATTTGCTCTCAGCTTCAGTTTGTAGCTGGAGCACTGCTCCTGTTTAAGAGAGGCCTGGAGTTGAGAGATGAGGCTCTCATACTTGCTCCTCATTTCCTCATGTTCAGACTGGAGGGTCTGATGCTCAGAAAATTGTTCCTGACGCGAGTTCATCAGACCCTGGTTCTTGACCATGAGGAAGTTGTGTTTGGAGAGGAGGTTTTTACTCTCCCTCACCAGGGCCTGGTGCTCCAACGACAACTCCTGGAGCTCCAACCTCAGGACCTGAATGAATGAGAGAATGAATCAATCAATGAGAGAGTGAATGGATGGGTGAATGAATGAGAGAGTGAATGAATTAACTCAATTCGCAATGTTAAAATGGTCTTGCCAGATATCAGTATCATACCAGATAGATAACAGAACACACACATGGGTGTTTATCTTAGATCTTAATTCCATTTGTAAATAACTGTAAACACTCAGTAAATCTGGCCTAATGCATCACAGTCATTGAAATATCTTACTTGTTCAGCAGTGGTCTCAGCCTGGAGTCTCTCAGTCAGCTGTGCGTTCCGCTCCTGCAGCTCTCTGATCCTGGTCTGGTTATCCACGAGGTCCAACTTCAGTCCCTGAATGAATGAGACAGTGAATGAATGAGAGAAGGGATGAACACGCATACACACACGCACACACGTAGATGAAAGCACTGACAAGGGAGCTTAAACATGAAGCATTAAACTTGCAAATTAATGTAATATTTCTTCTCAAAATTGTTATCTTAGATGCTTAAACTGTACTGTAAACACAGATACAGATAGATAACAAACTCTGTAAATAAATGTTGAATCTGGCGTAATGCATCACAGTCATTGAAATAGCTTACTTGTTTAGCAGCGGTCTCGGCCTGGAGGCTCTCAGTCAGCTGTGCGATCCTGGTCTGGTTATCCATAGTCAGTTTCTCAAAGTGTTTCCGCTCTACCTCCAGGGATGAACTAATGACACGCTGAGCGATGACACTCTTCTCCAGGGCTACAGTCTTCTCATAGAGCTGTTGGTCCCAGTCCTTGAGCTGCTCAGAGATTTTCTCTGATTCGGCCATCTCTATGGCCACAGCCTCTTCCAGCTCAGTGCAAACCTGTCTGACATCCTTTAGCTCCACAGTCAGTCGGTTTTGTTCATCTAGAGCCATCTTCTGCCCAGAGAGAGCAGTTTGGACTTTGCTTTGGAGCTTTCTGCTCCTACTCTGTTCTTCCCCTAGATCAGAGGCCATCTGAGTAGCTCTCACAATGTTCTCAGAGAGACTAGCATTGCAAGCTGCATTTTGCACTCGCAGGGCCTGCACTTCGCAGCTAAGGGCCTGCTTCTCGGCAGTCTCTTTCTGGAGCCCCTCATGCAGTTGAACACCCTTCGCCCTTTCCACCGCCATGGCTGTGGTCAAATCTTGGAGCTCTTTGAGCTTGGCCTCGCTCTCCACAACCAACCGGTTGTGATCCTCCAGTACCATTTGGTGCTCAGAAAGAGCAGTCTCAAGGTCTCCACGGAGCTTTTGATTTTCTGAGCTCAACTCATTTAACTTTAGAAGCCTGGGATGGCTTTCTAGAGCCAGCTGGTCACGTTCGTCTAGCCCCCTCATACACTGTGAGAGGGCAGCCATGAGGTCGTTCTGGAGTTGCTGGCTTCTGTTTTTCTCCACCTCCAGGTCTGAGGCCATCTGATCGAGGACAGCATTTTCTGTGATTTTGTCATGCAATGCCTGCACCTTGGACCCATTTACAGCACTGTTCTTCTGAAGCCTGTCCTCCAACACAGCCCTATGAGCTCTCTCTGCCTCCAGGGATGACATTATCTCCTGCATCTCTTGAACCCTGGCCTCATTCTCTGCAGCCAGGCTGTCGCGCTCCTCCACAGCTCTCCGCTGCTGGGACAAAGCCGTCTCCAGGTCATATTGGAGCTTGTGTTCTGAGATTAACGCTGCGTTTTCCCTCTCCAGAGCACTGTGTTTCTTCTTGAGCTTGTTCAGGGCTGCTGTGGTGTTCTTCAGGTTTGCAGTCTGGTCAAGAATCTTCTGGTCCCTGTCGTGCCACTGGCTGAAGATGTTCTCTGTCTCAGCCAGCTGTTTGATGATAGCCTCCTCCTGTACCCTATAGGTGTCCCTTGCCTCCTTTAGCTCCTCAGCTAGCCGGCTGCGCTCCTCTACCACCCTCTGTTGTCCAGAGAGGGCAGCAATGGGGTCGCTCTGAAGTTTTTTGTTCTCTCTCTGCTTCTCTTTGAAGTTGGAGGCCATCTGATTTGCTCTCAGCTTCAGTTTGTAGCTGGAGCACTGCTCCTGTTTAAGAGAGGCCTGGAGTTGAGAGATGAGGCTCTCATACTGGCTCCTCATTTCCTCATGTTCAGACTGGAGGGTCTGATGCTCAGAAAGGTTTTTACTCTCCCTCACCAGGGCCTGGTGCTCCAACGACAACTCCTGGAGCTCCAACCTCAGGACCTGAATGAATGAGAGAATCTCCTCCTCCAGAGCCTTTCTTAGTGCAGCAATCTCAGAGTCCTTGGCACAATTCTGAGGTTGGTTATTTGGGGGGAGACAAATGATCACTCTAATGATGTGCCAATACCTTATAGTAGCTATCAATTCAACATGAATTTAAACTCAAGCTCTTAACTCTTGACATTATACTGTACATAACACTGGGTAATTACAGGTAACTCACCAGGTTTTGGAAGGATGTCTTTCCACTTTCAGAGGCAGCCTGGTCATGAGGGTTGTGACTGGAGGAGGCAGAGGGCTCGTCTTGTAGTTTACTTGATTGCTCCTTGATATCATCTGATAACTGAGACTTCTCTCTACGCTCTTCATCACAATCCTAGGGAAGAAACATCACATGACAGAGCCATAGTAAACTAGTGGCTACTCTCTGATTCACATCTCTACTCGTCACCACTACATACAATATAACAAGGGACTTGAGACACTATAGATGAACTAATCAATTATTATTATCCTCAATCCAGAGTAACTCTCACCAGTTGTTTCAGGGATGCCTGTCCACTGGTACAGGACTTGTCCTCCCCCATAGCTGGTGTCTCCAAGACTCTCTTGCTCTGGGCGGAGGAGGCAGCCTGATCACCTGCACTGTGGTTGGAGGAGGCATAGGGCTGGTCCTCAATTTCCTCAGCAATAGAGGTCTCAGAATCCTCTTTCTGATTCTTATCCAAGTCCTGAGATAGAGGTATATGTTATCAAAAGGTCTGACTTAGAGCATCTTCACCCACCACTAAAACAAATGACAGTTTTGAATGAGTCACTATACTATGAATAAAACATCACCAGTTTATGAGGAGATGACTCTTCACTCTTTGAGGGCTTGGCATTTTTCTCAGAAGACTGGCTCTTGATGTCCTCAGAGATTGAGGACTGGTCAGAAAAAAAGGAGTCGGAAAAATAAGACTCATCCTTCTGCTTCTCATCATAGTCCTAGGGAAGAGGTATCTAACATTAGTATTGACTGGGCACATATTGTAGGTGCATGACACTGAAATAAATTTAAAAAATCAATCAACCATCAAAACATCTGTATGGGGCATCCTTAAGAGCACATTGATTGTGATTATTTTACACAATGAGAGACAATAGAGACCATACCAGTTTAAGGACGGATGACAGCCTGTGAACCAGAGGCTTGAGAACCAGAGGCTTGAGAACCAGAGGCTTGAGAACCAGCTTGCCTCTTCCCATGGTAGGCTCCTTGTTACAGGAAGGTGACACAGCCTGGTCATCATTACCACGGCTGGAGGGGGCAGCGCGGAGAGCTTGGACCTCCTTTTTCTTATTTTGCTCCTTGATATCATCAGCAACGGATAACTGAGACTCCTCTCTACGCTCTTCATCACAATCCTAGGGAAGAAACATCACATGACAGAGCCATAATAAACATAGTGGCTACTCTCTGATTCACATCTCTACTTGTCACCAATACATACAATATAACAAGGGACTTGAGACACTATAGATGAACTAATCAATTATTATTATCCATATTATCCTCAATCCAGAGTAACTCTCACCAGTTGTTTCAGGGATGCCTGTCCACTGGTACAGGACTTGTCCTCCCCCATAGCTGGTGTCTCCAAGACTCTCTTGCTCTGGGCGGAGGAGGCAGCCTGATCACCTGCACTGTGGTTGGAGAAGGCATAGGGCTGGTCCTCAATTTCCTCAGCAATAGAGGTCTCAGAATCCTCTTTCTGATTCTTATCCAAGTCCTGAGATAGAGGTATATGTTATCAAAAGGTCTGACATCTGTATGGGGCATCCTTAAGAGCACATTGATTGTGATTATTTTACACAATGAGAGACAATAGAGACCATACCAGTGAACCAGAGGCTTGAGAACCAGAGGCTTGAGAACCAGAGGCTTGAGAACCAGCTTGCCTCTTCCCATGGTAGGCTCCTTGTTACAGGAAGGTGACACAGCCTGGTCATCATTACCACGGCTGGAGCGGGCAGCGCGGAGAGCTTGGACCTCCTTTTTCTTATTTTGCTCCTTGATATCATCAGCAACGGATAACTGAGACTCCTCTCTACGCTCTTCATCACAATCCTAGGGAAGAAACATCACATGACAGAGCCATAGTAAACATAGTGGCTACTCTCTGATTCACATCTCTACTGGTCACCAATACATACAATATAACAAGGGACTTGAGACACTATAGATGAACTAATCAATTATTATTATCCATATTATCCTCAATCCAGAGTAACTCTCACCAGTTGTTTCAGGGATGCCTGTCCACTGGTACAGGACTTGTCCTCCCCCATAGCTGGTGTCTCCAAGACTCTCTTGCTCTGGGCGGAGGAGGCAGCCTGATCACCTGCACTGTGGTTGGAGAAGGCATAGGGCTGGTCCTCAATTTCCTCAGCAATAGAGGTCTCAGAATCCTCTTTCTGATTCTTATCCAAGTCCTGAGATAGAGGTATATGTTATCAAAAGGTCTGACATCTGTATGGGGCATCCTTAAGAGCACATTGATTGTGATTATTTTACACAATGAGAGACAATAGAGACCATACCAGTTTAAGGACGGATGACAGCCTGTGAACCAGAGGCTTGAGAACCAGAGGCTTGAGAACCAGAGGCTTGAGAACCAGCTTGCCTCTTCCCATGGTAGGCTCCTTGTTACAGGAAGGTGACACAGCCTGGTCATCATTACCACGGCTGGAGGGGGCAGCACAGACAGCTTGGACCTCCTTTTTCTTCTCCTTTTTCTTCTCTTTAGTGTTTTTCTTTTTCTTGTTTGGCTCTGGAATGAAGAAGTAGTGTTTTAAAAAGACATATGCTGTATTTGTGCAATTGTATTTTTGTTGTTGTGACATTTTAGCCCTTAGTTGTTGACATACCTCATCGACAAATGTGCCAAAACAAAGTTCATACTGCATTGTATAAAACAGTCTTATAGATATAAAACAGCTAAGTTGTGTATTTTAATGCACACCAACATCTTAGAGAAGCTTTACCTTCATCAAGTGGGAGATCCTCCACCGTCTCAAAATCTGAAAGCACTTCAAAAAGACAATGTGCTACATTAGAGCATTTGTTTCTTAAAAGGTGTACATCAATTACCACAGTTAAAATGAAGGGGAACACATTTTGTTCTAGCTACCTTCATGACTGGGCAAACTCAGGACATCGCTAAGTGTGTTGTCGCATCTGGTCTCAGACTAAAAGGATAGAAAGGAATAGATCACGTGTATCAGGAACAGACAAAGAGCACAATAACTTTTCTGTTAAACTGTATTCAGTCAAAGAAGGCTCTTCACAGTCCTATTCACCCTGTCAATCATCACACAGTAGACTCTCTTTGTCGAACAATACACACCCTGCACAGCTGTTATTGGACTGAGTTCTTACACTATCAACCTGTGATAGATACTGATGACAGAAGCTAGATACATATTCCTGAATTACCTCCTCAGTAGGAGGAGTTTAAAAAGAGTGCATGGCACAATAGTAAGGGTCTGAATATAGCTGACTTTGAGCCACACAATATTAATTATTTAGCTAAATAAAGGTTGAAGATAGAATATGACACAGGAGAGTTAGCACTCACATTGTTAACTTTTTTAGTTGATTTCTTCTTTCTCTTAGTTGTCTTTGCTTTATTTGGCTTATCCTGTGAAGATAGAGACAACTTTGATCAAACTTCAAATTTGACTGTATTTGAGTATGAGTGACTATATTTTTGATTTAGTGGATGAATTAAATCCTAAAAGATATTTGGGACTTTATAATACCAAGCTTCTTCAATGTGACCTCTGCCTAAAATAGATCAATCTTCAAATTCAGGTCAAATGTTAAAGAAAATACTAATCATCTTACCATATTGCTGATTTTCACGAACTAAACCAATAGAACTGTCTACGGTGGTCCAAGTATTGACGCGATTTTACATCACAATGCAACTCTGTGTAGGCTAATTATGACATCATAAGGGTTCATTTTGAATTCAACATTTGGTCTTTAATTTGGGTTACGTAATAACAATAACTTTTATTTGTATAGCACTTTTCTCTTACCCTGCCCCCATAGACACTATATATTGTAAATATATTTATTCATATTTATATCTTACCTTATTTTATATCTATGCTTCTTGACGTTTTTTTGCACTACTTTTAATTATTATTATTATTATTATTATTATTATTATTATTATTATTATTATTATTATTAGTAGTAGTAGTAGTAGTATTATTATGTTGCCTGTTTGCACCAACAACCACAGCAAATTCCTTGTATGTGAAAACCTACTTGGCGAATAAAGTCATTCTGATTCTGATCCAACCTGTGATCATTATGAATGTTATCGAGTATTGGTTGCTTTTATTCAATGCTTTCTACTTTCACACCATGAACGTCTGCTGTTTGCGTATTGAATGTGTAAATATTGAGTGTAACTGTAATCTAAACACTCTTCTCTTACTAGCAAGCTACTTTGTTATGGCCACGGAGTTTGCGTTCGCGAAGTTCGCGTTCACGCGAAGGGGAGTAGAAGAGAGTATTCACTGACAAAAGAAAAAACACTCTACTGCATTGCAACTGTCCTCAATCGGAGGTGTGTGTGTGTGTGTGTGTGTGTGTGTGTGTGTGTGTGTGTGTGTGTGTGTGTGTGTGTGTGTGTGTGTGTGTGTGTGTGTGTGTGTGCGTGCGTGCGTGCGTGCGTGCGTGCGTGCGTGCGTGCGTGCGTGTGTGTGTGTGTGTGTGTGTGTGTGTGTGTGTGTGTGTGCGCGTGAGCATGTGTGTGTGTGTGTGTGTGTGTGTGTGTGTGTGTGTGTGTGTGTGTGTGTTTGTTGAGCATGTGAGGAAGATAGAGAGAATGATGAAAATAAAACCTTGTCTAATCACTAAGTGATTTGAAGGCAATACACTGACAGTCATTCTGACAATTTCAGACTAGCTTGTCTGTTACCAGCTAAAATATTATAATTATATATTAATTTTATATTATTCAGAAATCATCAAAACTAAGCTGACATGTTATAATAAAGTTAAGTTTCCTCTAACAGGTTTGTCATGCATTTCTTTATTCCAACACATTTTCACACACATTTTCTCCTCCCAAAATACATACATATATAAGTAAATACTAAACTTCATATGAATAAATGAATGAATGAATGAATGGCCTAGTATATTGATTAAATTGACTTTTTGTTTCATTTTTTTGCGATTGACACACTGGTATTTTGTATTTGAATGTGTGTTCTGCAGGCATGTATCATTATTTCCAAAGATAGGTTGTCAGCCTAATTTAACGTATAGTGACCATGATATGATACTGTAATTGTTGACTGATACTATTGATACTGTAAAAGTTGATTCTCTCTCTCTCTCTCTCTCTCTCTCTCTCTCTCTCTCTCTCTCTCTCTCTCTCTCTCTCTCTCTCTCTCTCTCTCTCTCTCTCTCTCTCTCTCTCTCTCTCTCTCTCTCTCTCTCTCTCTCTGTGTGTATGCGGGGGGTGGGGGGTGGGGGGTACATTTACATTACATTTTACATTTTGAAACCTAAAGCAGTGGGAGCGGGACTTGTGTTACACATTGTGTTACAATGTTTCAGACCTGCTGGTATTACAATCCACGGAATTGAGTGGTGCCCTCCAACCTCTGTGCTCTACATTATGCAAATCATTGAGAACAAAGAGTTTTGCCTTGTCGCAATAGCAAACCCTGCTTCCCTTTTCACAGTGCTCAGCCATCGGCAGCACATGGTAGATAGGAGGGATACACAGCCCGCAACAATATCAACTGTTAACAGTGAACTCTACAGAAAGCTAATGAAGCACCACAAACAGCTTGTGGGGCGTACAGGCAAACACAGTTGCATCAAAGCCCTCCATCGGACGATGCCGCATGCTTAAGTGAACAAACTGTATCCTGGGGGTGATGGAAAATAGACAAATCCATTGCAAGGAATATAAGTCAAACTGTAGCAACAGCCAAAATATACGTATATTAAGTAGAAAACACGGCATGAAAAGGGCTCCGGTTAGTCACTGTTTAGGATCAGTTAACCAACCCCAAAATGTATTGACGTATTTGAACCCTAACTCCAACTGACAGTAAATAGGGATTGAAAGCTTAGACAGTGGTTGCAATTAATCCCAATTTTTATCCTCTGAGGGGATCATTTTCCAAAGTTGTCTGCCTTTGCATTTTGATCCTCTGCTATTCCCTTCATTGACAATTCTGTCCTGTTACCCATGCAGGTGCTGGACTTACATTTTGGATGGCACATGAATGCTAATATCCTGTTGTAATAAGGTCTTTGAAGTATGCAACTCACTGTTGCAGAATCATAATGTGAAAATCCCCTTTGAATCTAGATTCCCAACCCCCCCCCTTCTTCTTTTTTCATTGCAAAGTGACTCTTCTTCTTCTTCCCCCGTATTCCCTTGCGTATGTCTTTTTAATATTCATTTTCTCGCTGGAAGACTTGACTCGCCTTGCCTCGGATAGGTCTTGGATGACAACAAGGGTTTCTAAATACCAACACATGGGATGTAGTGGTCCGTGGGAAAGTGGGGGAAGCGAAGCCAGCGGGAGAGGGCGGGATTATTGGTTTAGGGCAGAAATAGGGGTTTAGGAGGGGAGTATAGGAAGTCGGTAGGATAAGCAGACCTGAAACTGTCTGTAGGCTAATACTCTTCAACCATTATTTAGAAGAAAGGATTATTTACTATGATTCCATCTGGATGGTTCAAGAATAAGGGAAAAATACCAGTATTGTCTATTTGTTTTAACCCACCTCTTCATCGAAATACACAAAAGTTCATGTTCATATGGTTGTTATAATGTGTGCTGTACACCTACAGGCTACTTGGATCTGTGAATCTATTCTGAAACAGTCATCGTTGAGACACAAATATTGCAGAGGGAATAAACTGACATTTAGTAAACCTATTGATTCTTGAACTGGAACTCAAATTGAAGTTCATAGGTAAGTCATACAAGGTGTCAGTGTGATGGAACCACTGATATCTGAGCGTTGCAAGTTGAACCTCTGTCATTGTTCACCCTGCCACTCCATTATTCACTCGCAAGCAGTCTCCTGTCAATACATTCTCTCTCTCTCTCTCTCTCTCTCTCTCTCTCTCTCTCTCTCTCTCTCTCTCTCTCTCTCTCCCTCTCCCTCTCCCTCTCCCTCTCCCTCTCCCTCTCCCTCTCCCTCTCCCTCTCTCTCTCTCTCTCTTTCTCTCTCTCTCTCTCTCCCTCTCTCTCTCTCTCTCACTCTCCCCCTCTCTCTCTCCCCCTCTCTCTCTCTCTCCCTCTCCCTCTCCCTCTCCCTCTCCCTCTCTCTCTCTCTCTCTCTCTCTCTCTCCCTCTCCCTCTCCCTCCCTCCCTCTCTCCCTCCCTCTCTCCCTCTCTCTCTCTCTCTCTCTCTCTCTCTCTCTATCTCTCTCTGTCTCTCTCCCCCTCCCTCCCTCTCTCTCTCTCTCTCCCCCTCCCTCCCTCTCCCTCTCCCTCTCCCTCTCCCTCTCCCTCTCCCTCTCCCTCTGTCCCTCTCCCTCCCTCTCTCTCTCCCTCTCCCCTTTTAAGTCAATGCTTTACTTTTGCTGTCAATCACCTCTGCTGGTGAGTTACGAGGAGCTTTTTTGTTTGCTAGGGAACCATTGGTCTTGACCCCTTGATAAATGCTTGGCAGAGACGTGTTAATGATGGCACCACACTGACTGATGTGCAGTGATTTGTGTCATAAGAGCAGGTCGTGAATTGCTGATCTTAAGCCACTGCATTGCTCGTCTGGTCCACTATTTCATCACCTAGTCTAATGTGCTCTAGGTATCCTGGACTCTCATTATCACTCTCTCTCTCTCTCTCTCATTGGCCGAGGTGATCACCCATGGTGCTCATCAACCATGAATGAACTATTTCACCCACCACTGATGACACCTTGACAGGGGGTTGGCAAACAGGTGACAGCCTGTTCGGAGAGAAAATATTAATGGCACTCCTCCTCCGACTAAAATGCTAGATGCCAGTCCTTCTCCGCTCCACCCTGCCGATACTGTGCGCACATCGCTGGTATTTCTTAAATGCCAATGTCAGTCATGAATAGGTCACGACAACAAGCACTTAAATAAGGCTTTGTCACTGATTAATGGGGGGTTGGAGGATAGATGGTAGGGTTTCTAACTTACTTCATCTCAAAAACAATAAATGTTTTCGTAAACAGCCGTGGGTGCTCGACATCATGGGAAAACCATCACGTCTGAGAAAAAAAAACGAAACTGACAGCTCCTCTAGGGAGTGTAGAAACACATGTACCCATATACAAGGGGAGATCCAATATGAGCACATTTGGTTGACAGATTTTCTCCACCACCAACTCCATAGCATTTTACCAATATTGTTTTAATGACATTAACAGGTTGGATTCCAGCCAAGAAGAAGGAGACATGCTGATGTTATTGACTACCTATCCATAAAATCTGATATCCCTCGCTGTATTATTCTCAAGTGCGGCACAAATTGACTAATCTGACCAGATTAAAGCCATTTACAGGAGATTTCAGTCTTTATCTTATTACACCGCACAAACCCAATAAAATATGACATGTAAATTGCTTCTCTCCAAAAAACAGTGCAGTTGGGGGGGGGGAAACATATTTTTGTACGTTTGTTTGGCTCTCTATCAGTCAAGAGGTGATATCAACAACACACATATTAGCTTCTACTTCTGGAGCTCAAGAGAAGATTGTTTGAGACGTGACTGCACACTAGAAGCAAACATCTCACTCTCACCAAGCTCTTTGATCTTTTAAACCTGGCTCCAACCACACTGCACAGATGCCTCGAGTTTTATGCATGTTAATTTTTCAATGTAATTAACTTGTGGAAATGATTTACCCTTGAATGGTTGTCAGATCAATTTCTCATTCAAGGTCTTTGTAAAATGGTGTAGCCCCCTTGCAGGTTGACAGATCATAGACATTGAGTACAGTAAGTCTCACATGATCGCCTTTAGAGCATAACGTTGCTAATATCAATCAAACTTAAGAACAATGACTGCGGCTGTCAACCGACTGGACTTCAATAGCCATTCTAATTTAGTTCCAATATGGAACTAATACATGTAAGACACAATTATGGCCTCTAGACAGCACCCTCATTTGGTATTGTCATGCACATTGTATAAATGTGATTGGTAACATTAGAGCAAAGTATCCCCTCGAGTGGGTCCTTCAAGGGAGTGTTCTGGGGGTGTTCTACTCATTTAGAACATGCACACTCTCTTGACTGGCAGATGCAAAAAGACACACAGAAGCACAGGGTAGGCCTAATCAAACTATCTAAATAACTTGATACATGAAGCAAGAGGAATAACAGGAATTCCAAGATGAGATGGATAAACTTCATGTTGATGAATCTAAGAAATATAGATCTCACCCAGTACTAAAGTAAATATACACTCTGTATTAGTTCTCAGTATTAATACATATATACTGTATATATAAACTCCTCAAAAAAAGTTTGGAAACGGTATTTCAGTTGATTCTTCCTCCCCTTTAATAATACCAATTGGTATTGTATTCGTTGGAAAGCCTGATTAGTCACCTTTACAACGAGGTACAACTTGTAAGGATCATGCATTCGTGGAATGAGTAACACAGCTAAACATGTGGGTAGCGGCCCAAAAATGTTTGCCAAAATCCCCTGCAATATTCCTCTGTTGGTATTCACTCTCGTTTTGAGCTTCAAGTGCTGGCAGGTGTATGTCAGTCACAGGTGTGTGAGCACCTAATTGAGGCACCTAATTGACAGGAATTATATTCTGGGGCCAGTGGCGATCCCATATCTCCAGAATCTGGGACCTAACTCCATCCTCCAGGATGACAACACTCACCCCCACAGATCCAGGATCATCACAGAGCACCTCCAGAATTTGGGAGTGGAGAGGGTGGAATGGCCTGCCGTGAGTCCAGACCTCAACCTAATTGAACACTTGTGGGATCAGCTTGGGCGTGCAGTACGTGCCAGAGTGACCAACGCAACCATGTTGGCTGAGTTGCGGCAAATCCTAGTTGAGGAATGGGATGCCGTCCCACAGCAATGTGTGACCAGGCTGGTGACCAGCATGAGGAGGAGGTGCCAAGCTGTTGTGACTGCGTATGGATCTTCCACATGCTACTGAGGTCCCTGACAGTGTAAAATTAATAAAGTGTAAAAATGGCCAATATGTGTTGTTTTTTCCTTATTACTGTGGGAGAGTGCAATAATCCAATCCACCAAGCAACTCAAAACGAGAGTGAATACCAACAGAAGAATATAGGGGATTTTGGCAAATATTTTTGGGCGGCTACCCACACGTTTAGCTGTGTTGCTCATTCCACGAATGCATGATCCTTACATGATCTGAACTTTTTTTGAGGGGTTTATATATATATATATAAAATTATATATATATATATATATATATATAACCAATTTCAAAGTGTATTTATTTGTGTTAGTGAAATGTGTGTGTGTGTGTGTGTGTGTGTGTGTGTGTGTGTGTGTGTGTGTGTGTGTGTGAGTGGTAGTACGGGTGTGCTTACATGGTCACGTGCATGCATGCATGTGTCTAGGTCTGTGGCTGTGTGTGTTTGTTATGACTAGAGTGATATAGTATGGCGTTGAGGCATTAAGATGATACTTCCTGCCCTCTCACAGTATTCCCGGCATTCTCCCAAGGACGGGAGGCAGAAAGCAATTGCTGTTAGTGCGCATATAGAGTGCTGGTAGATAAATATAGGCAGCTTTTAGCAGATGAGTCACAGAGCCATCAATTAAGATTAGGGCAAGTGCTATCACAGTGTCATAAAG
This sequence comes from Nansenia antarctica, assembly GCF_963989245.1. Lineage (NCBI taxonomy): Eukaryota > Metazoa > Chordata > Actinopteri > Argentiniformes > Microstomatidae > Nansenia > Nansenia antarctica. The sequence continues at coordinate 12,191,616 of NC_137689.1, forward strand.
AACAAGATGATGGTCCTCGTTCAATGTCAAAGGTAAGAACACACGGTCCGTTTAAAACTCAAACAAACCAAACAACTCATACATGGCATTTGCATAGATAAACAACCCTCAACCCACTGCAAGCTTGAACACTGTGACACAGTACACATTATGGAGGTGGATCTAAGAAAAACAGCGCCATCAAATTAGTATCAGCATCAGTTATTTGGATTGGACCAAACATCTTGTCCTCATGTTTAAGAAATCAAGGTTCCGTGTGTCCGAAAATTCCTCTATGATGATCCCTAAGGGGTGGCCTTTGTCTTTTTCAATGTCCTGTTTTCGCAAGCCTACTTGAACGGACGGGTGGTAATCCCTATGCCAGGCCAGTGGGACCAGCACAATGTGTGCCAATGTGTGCCCCCACATGTCTCTGGCGGATTCCATGTAAAGGCCATCACTCTCCTTAATTAGGTCCTCTCTTTTGGGCTGTGACTAAAATCACCTCTGTGGCTCCTTCCTCTGTTTGGATCACACCTAATTTTAATTAGGCCCCTCGGAATATTAGCCTGGGTCTTTGTTCCGCTTCCTCTCATTAACAAGGCCAGACAAATTAGTCTTTAACTTTCTTATAAAAAAAATCACCTACCCCCCCCCACCCATTTTCACAATTGGAAGGGGGGAGGAATCCCCTAAAGTAGGATACCAAATGAGGCTGAGAAGGAGAGCTTGATATATGATCAGCCTCTGTTCTCCTTAACCTGGGGTAATTAGGCATGTCAACAGTCATCATAACTCTCCAAGTTGGTATGAAGCCCAGTCCAACTGTCTACAAGAAACACTATCACAGTGTTCTTGAACACCAGTGGGCTTCTACCCCATAACCGCAAAATACATTTCAGTACATGCCATCTTGGTATCCAGTCATCGGAGCATGGGTAATCCTAGCACAAAACCACTCAATGCAGGCTGATCCAAGCGACAAATTAAAACCATGGAATGAGCGAGTTCAGGGGAAGATTGCAATATAAACTAGAAAAAAAGTTCTGGAAGAAAGTTTGTGGGCTTGCAAGTCTTATTTTGTTAGTAGAAAGGTTTAAAGATGGTTTGGATAATAGATGGTGAAAAGGATGATGGCATGGCAGATAGGCATGACAGGTTAGATATATTGTAAGGTTGGAAAGATCAAACGTTAGATACATAGTATGTTAGAAGGTCATAGACAGATAGATAGATTGGATGACCTGGGGGCAGTTCAGCAGTTCACTGACAATAACAGTGATCGGTTTGAAGAAAAGAACTGTCTGAAAGCAAGACATTTTGTCAGACTTCTTCTAGTCTTCGGAGACTACTGAAAGTCGGAACAGGGCCATAAAACCAACCAGTGGTCGAAGATATAACACATTATAGTATGGTAGCAAGGTCTACCATGACAATGAATGGGGGAAAGTTATGGGAGTTTCAGAGTAACTTTTCCAGACTCCGGAGGTCCCCGGTTCGAGACCGGGCGGAAACAAAATGTTTCCCTTTCACCTTTGAGGTGGAGTAGTTACTTACGATAGGATTTGGCTCAACTATCTAGAATTCAGGCGAGAACAGTGTATCTGTGCAGTCTGAGGTTTGGCAATTAAGTGCATTTCTGACTGCATAGCTTGTGACTTGTTTACTAACATTAAGAGATTCTAATCTGTGATTCCTCTAACCAGTTAGTCATGCATTTCTTTATTCCAACACCACACATACTTTTGGTTTATCTCCCCCCAAAATAGTAAAATGCTAGTATTTTAAACTTGTGATTAATCATGATTAATCTGCACCTGACACAATTAATCATGATTAATCACAGCCTATTATTGTGATTAACTTTGACAGCATATATATTATAAGTATATTACTAGACGAGTGTCCTGTCAAAGGGGTGTACTTGAGCTGACTCACCTACAATAACAGGATAATAATCTATCTGCACCCGACACAATTGCAAATCACAATTTTACAGTAGCTAATGTTTACCACAAGCCTTTAAATACAACAAAAAAAATAGTTTATGCCTGGTGGTCTCTAGTTGTGCTAGCAGATACAGTAGAAGAAGGCAGGCACCATATTAGCAATAATTAGCAGCTTCATATAGTTTTGAACAGCTGTTCAAATATATTATCAAATAGGCTAGAAATAGGTCAGCGCTTGATTGACTAGATGCTGAATAGGTATTGTTGTACATTTATTTTATTAGGATAAAACCCCTTTAGATGGGCCATCTCGTTTTCGAGGGGGTCCTAACAGGTATGCGCTGTAATAGATCACATACTGACATAGGTATGTGCAGTAGTGGTTGATTCCCACCAGCAGTACTGTTATAATAACAGACCCACACTGCACCCAAATTGGTCTCACATTTTAGGGATTTGACAGACTCAGAATGCAGACACAGAGTATCCTAACATCTTTTGCAGGCAACTTGGACTTTCATGTAAAATATGTATTTGTGTCAATGAGGGATTTGCATCGAAATCCCAGTTATGCGTGAATGCAAGGATTCCAACAAATGGTACATGTGGTGTGCATTCTATGTGTGTGTGTGTGAGGAGTTATTCTTCAACATTGAATAATTGGGTTAAACATAGAATGCAAAAAGGTAAATCCAAGATGACGTTGAACATGTTGGCCTTTGATCTGCTTTTTATTTACGCTATACTATTTTGTTGATATTTGCTACCTTTTGTGTGCAGAACGTGTCTGCTAACATTTGTTAGAACCGTCAAACACTCCTGGACATTAGAACATTCTCTATTCACCACAACTTTGTCCCTCCATTACTGGACCCTGCTGTGCCGCTGGCATGTTACCCACTTGGGACAATGCCTGAAAGAAGACGCCGCTGTGGACCAACAAAGAGAGGTAACAGAGCAGGGATTCTGGTCAGAGTAAGATGTTGCATGAACCGTAACCCCCCCCCCCTCCCTCCTGTATATACTTCTTGCCAATGTCCATTCTCTTGACAACAAACTGGATGAGTTCAGAGGAAGGATTAGGCCTACTTTCCAATGCAATATTAAGGCATGCAGCGCCTTCATCTTCACAGAGACTTGGCTTACTCCTGCTGTTTCCGACTGTTATAGATGGCTACTCGATTTGCTGACAGGATCAGATTTTGGACTCCATTAAGAGGAAGGGAGGAAGCAGGGTATGCTTAATGATCAGTTACAACTGTTCTCCTGACCTGGAATACTTGATGTAAAAATGCAAGACAGCAGCTGGTGAAAGCGGTAACAAGTCGGCAACTGACCAAAGGTCCGGACTTACATTTTGAAAAATGTAATTAAATGTCAATGTTTTTGAAAATCAATGATACACTCGCTAGTCAATATCTATCATATCTGCGATGAGAATTCTCGTTGATTATCATCACTGCTGTATATATCCCTCCCCTTGCCATTGTACTGAAATAACTATACAGGATAGCTAAAAGGCAGGAAACGGTGCATTTTGATGATGCTTTTATTGTGGCCGTTGACTTTAATCAGGACTAGACACCTACCAAGGTACCATCAACACATGTTTGTCCCACACGTGGCAATAACATTCTTGACCAATTCTACACAACATGGCGGAATAGCTAGAGCGACTATCAGCCCTGTCTTTGGTAAATCTGACCATGCCTTTATATTGCTCTTGCCGAGTTATAGATATAGGCTGAAGCAAGTGTCACCAGTGAAGCGAGCCGTCCAACGCTGAAGTGAGCGAACAGCCTCTACACTCCAGGGGTGCTTAGTCTGCACCGATGGGGATATGTTCAGAGTCTCCGCTGATAACAGCATCAATGCTTTCACCGACTCGGGCTTCATCAAGGAATGTATAGATCATGTTGTTCCCGCTGTTATGGTAGACAGTTCCCAACCGAAAACCATGGATTAACAGCGACATCCGTGCTTTACCAAGCATCACAATGAACTCTGGCGATTCTAATGACTACAGGAATTCCAGATACGAGCTTCGAAAAGCCATCAGAGAAGCCAGGGAGAATTACAGGGCCAAGATACAATCGCAATACCAAGGTTTTCGACATGAGAGGTATGTGGCGTGGATTACAAACAATTACATCTCTTGCTGAAAGGGCGTTCAGCTCGTCTTCAGCTGGAGGTGCAGGAAGGAGAAAGAGTGAGAGTTTCAGTTGAAGTTGAAGAGATTGGAGTATAATAGGTTCTCTGGCATTTTATTATTTTCTTAAGTGTGATCCTGTTTACCCGGTGGATTACTCCAAGTGACTTTGCAGTGCTTCTACTGCATTCCCTCGTCTGGTCTTCTCTCTACGCCTGGGTTCTACACCACACACTCTTACAGCAAGCTATCACCCCACAACACAGGATTGACACATTGATCTGTGACCGAGAAAGACAACGCCACATTGACGCCATAACTTTTAAGCAAGGAATGGAAATGTAAAACTAGTTTGTATGTTGTTATGTGTACAGTACAGTATGTGTGTGTAAATGGTGTGGGGAAACATAAAGAATATTGGCAAAGTGATTTAGCCATTATTTGGCGATGCCATGATGCCAAATCTCACTGGCCTGGCAACATATACGCATGCTAACTACATTTCCATCCCTGCCTAGACATTCTATATACTATCCAACATATAGGAATCTTTGTGTGTGTGTGTGTGTGTGTGTGTGTGTGTGTGTGTGTGTGTGTGTGTGTGTGTGTGTGTGTGTGTGTGAATGGGTATGTGTGTGTGTGTGTGTGTGTGTGTGTGTGTGTGTGTGAATGGGTATGTGTGTGTGTGTGTGTGTGTGCGTGTGTGTGTGTGTGTGTGTGTGTGTGTGTGTGTGTGTGTGTGAATGGGTATGTGTGTGTGTGTGTGTGCTTGTGAGAGGGGACAAGAAGATGGTGCTTGAGTAATAGATGCTGGTGCAGTGCCAGAGCCTACACTGGTGATCATGAATAATAAACCTAAGAGCAATTACGGCTTTTACAAAAATTAACCAAAGAAAGCTGGATGTGTATGGTAATTGGGTCAGTGGTTTATTTCCTGCAACACACCTGGGCTTACAGTAAGCATTTGGGTGTCAATAATTAATGCCTCCTGTCCTGTGGAGGGTGTGTAGTAGCCCTGCCCTAACAGCAGATTTGGTCACATTAGCATACCCATGATGATACAGATTATTACTATCATAACGCCTGAGTGCTACTTAACCTCCTTCCTTCAATGCAGTTCAGTCTGATTCATGGGGTCAACACCAGATGAAATGCATCCTTCTTAATCTTTTTATTTATTCATTTTCAATCATTGGTATTACCAGTGGGGCTACTGTACATCCATGGTATTTGCAATTCAGCATAAGCCTATATTGGTAATTCTAGGGAGGGTGGTTAAAGTCAATATACTCATATTGAGTACGTGCCTTCGGAAGTATTCAGACCCCTTCACTTTTCCACATTTTGTTGTGTTATAGACTCAATTTAAAATTGATTAAATTAAAATAAGTTTCCATCAATCCACACATATTACTATGCAATAATGAAGAAAAAAAAAGTATTTTATTTAATTTCAGTAAATGTATTACAATTGAAATACATAAATACCTCATGTACATACTAGGTATTCAGAAACTTTGCTATGACATAAATCTGCTCAAATGTAAAAATGTAATGATTTGCATAGGAATCAATTACACACTGTTTAGTTTAGGATGTCACTAAACTCAATGTTTCGTAGTAAAACCAAATAAACACATTTCCAGCCATTTTGTGTATCACTTGAATACATTGTTTCAAACACAATTATGGGTATGGGATTATTTTCTATTACGGGATTTTTTTGGGCCACTTAGTTATAGACCAATTTTGTAGAGTGACTGAGATGAGGGCACATGGGAGGAGCTGCTCACATGCAGAGCGCCTGTGAAGGCTCCAGCCCTACACTAAGGTGGAGGTGCTGATGGACGCCCTACAGAATGGCTCCCTGCCTCTCGAGCCAGCCCTGGCGGCGTACTTCGTGCCTGGGGCTAGCGCCTGGAGATTTCTACTTCCCCCCCTTGTTCTGTTTCTCCAGTGTCTATTAAAAAAAATCTTTGTCAATCAAGACGACTCCCAATGGCCCCCCGACAGCACAGCCCCCCCGTTCGGCCTACCCAGCCCCCAGCGCCCGAAGAGAGGGTCCAGTGTGGACGCTGCGGGGGAGAGACCACTCCAATGCGTGGTATGGAGGAAAGAGAAAGAAGAGGGCATGACTGACGCCGGGGTCCGAGACGACCCCGGCCCTGTTCTTTTTCCCCTGTTGTCCCTCATAAAGAGGTAAAAGAGGGATGCAGATCCCCAAATTACCTTTTCAATAAAAGACAAATGTGACACGGTCTGGCCAATTGGTCCACAAGTCGGCAGCCGATTTAATGTTGAGACATTTCTTTCTAAATGTAAATACATTTCAGCGTTGTTGTTGAAAATCAATGACACACTCACTGTGGACAAGCCGCCATTGGGAGTCGTTGCATTCACACACCACCCATGGCCGAGGGTCTTGTTATATGCGTTTCCACCCCTGGTATCTATCCACCCACTGTTGGCCCCATAGGGCTTCTGGCCCACCTCGACTTGTTCAACCAGGCTGTATTATGTACTTTTGGGAGGACGAGTGACAGAGGCCACCCCATTAAATAGCACCCACAGGGGGCAGAGACATTTTAAGGTTTCAGTCATTGGCTACCTGGTAGCAGGGTAAACCAATAGGAGCAGAGCTCCCCTATGGGGCTCCGCTCCACTCATAGAACTAGAGTCTATCTCCAGTAACTATTAGGCCTAAAGCTTAATTGGTGTAACAACTGCCATAAGACAGTGAAAAAGATGCCAACACAAGCTGATCATTATGGTTTAATTGGAACTAACCCTAATTGACTAGTTTTCTATCGTCTCAAGACCAATAATATGGTTCCCTTGAATGCTATACTAACATGCTATTCTGAGTGGAATGCGTCATGCCTGAGTGCAATCTGACAGGCTTTTATCTATCCATTTCCTTATTTCATAGAAAAAGGAAAACAGACCATAGGCTTACAAGAGGCTTTCCTCTCTTAGATAAGGAGTGGGTCCCAATGATGTGGGTTAAAGACTATATTAAAAAGCACTCAGAATTATCTGCTTGTATCCAGAAAAGTTATTGTGCATATGGTAGAGGATATATTCTATCTCATCTAATTATTGTATTTACCACTGAATTTCCTGTTCTCGTAATAATAATTTGTTTCCCCGCAGTACACAATAATATCCCTCCCTCTTGAGAAACAAACAAGGGACACACAAATAACAATGTTTGCCTGTCTCTTTTAAGAAGTGTAGTAAATGCAGTAAATTCCATAATGTGCATAATTAGGCCCTGAATCAGTTCAAAATGAAGAAGCATTCAGAGAATGTGTGATTTGTCATACCATAAAACTATCCCCAAAAACATAACCCACCAAAATTCACCTATTCAGACTAGCCTTTCTCTAACTCGAACTTTCCCTTTTGAACGTTTTACTTCGTGATTGTTTTTTTATCTAGCTGTTTGTTGTACAGCGTCTGTACAGAGTCCTTACAAATGTGACAATTACAGCAAAACACCTCAGGTCAAAGTTTGCATAAACAAACTTCAACACTTTTCGGTGTGTTCACCTTTATAAAGACCCCTTCTAGATGAAGTATCTGAAGATATGTCTGAATGTAAATATGTTACTTCTTCAGAGAGTGTGTGGATGTAATTTGCGTTCATGCAATGGAATGTGTCACTCCACCTCTACCAGGCATTGTTTCACGTAATCTGTTTGGAGAAAAGCTCACCTTGAGCTGCTCATCTGTTTCTATGGTGATATTGCCCTTTCAGAGATCTGTCTATGCCGTACATTGCTATGAGGTGGACTAAAATTCCTAGGGCTCTATCCGATCAAACACGGTTTCCAAAACAAGACTACAGTACATGTATTTTAATTACACAATTCCATGTAAGAGGAATGCATTTAGTCAATTTTAACTCTGTTAAAAAAGCCTTCTCATTATAGATGCATGCAACAACTACAGTGTAATAGGCACAACCTAGTAGTTTGCAAAACGGTTATATATTCACCTCTAAACATTAGCATTCTAGAGTGCAAAAAAACCAAACATTTAAATTACAAATGTAGCTAACCATGTCAACATGATTGTGTTAAAATAACCTTTTAAGTGTATGCTGGTCACACTGGCCATGATAAGCAGACAAGATTACCGGTAGGTCATAAATTGTTATAATTGTGACAGCGTCTGGTGAAAGGTGGACCAAGTCAGCAAGTCTGAAAATAGTGAAGAGAGAAAATCACACTGAACCAAAACAAACAAACAAAACAAAACACACTGGATTCAGACTGTGCTCCATCGCACTAGCTTGCTAGCGAGCTTACAATAAAGAACATTGCGCTAACCAGATAGCTAGTTGTAGATAGCACAACATGCTGATAAAACATGAACATGCTAAAAACACATACCTACACACACTGGTGATTTTAGCATGGCATTTCTGGAGGGCAGTTTTGTATAATGTCGATATTACAACAAAATAAAGGTAGTCCACAGTAGGCACAAGCTGTGCTGTGAGTGGCAGTGAGCAGAAAGATTTCAAAACTGAATACATGCTCGGGACACATAATGCTACATTTAGGTTGCCTATACTGCAACAAAATGAGACAGACACGTGTCTTCAATAACTTGTTTGCTTTATCAAAATACAAGCATGCGGCACATTGTTAACTTGTAGGAAGGTTTATTAATTGTAAATTGTAACATTTAGTCCTCCACTTTATATCACAGCCAGTATAACACGTTGACTACAAAACAAACCAATATAGTCTACAGTGAACGGTGCACTGTCCATTTGTCATACATTTGTCATACATGTCCAATACCTCACTTGAATAGGAAGGTAGCACAGCAATGTCATACTTCCCACAGACTTTGATGCAAGCGATCAGCCTCCCAGAATATACAGATTCTCCTCGATCTGGTTGTTGTGCTCCATGATGCTACAGTGATTATGCACTATCTAGTGCCTGGATCTTGAGCTGCCCCAGTAAACCCAACTGCATGGCACAATTCAGATGACACACAGAGTTTTCATGCTTTGCTGTTCTTTCTGACAGATGATTAAGGTATTTGAAACCAGCCGATGCCAAAACACTGTCTCTACCAAAAAGCGTGCATGGGAAAGAGAACAGCGCCTGTTTCAAGGTCCTAGCAGTTAGCCATCTCTTTTTGTCAAACCATTCGTGTTTGAACTTACTTAATTGAACTTACTTCCCCAGCCTGAAGCAGGACCATGTTTTCTGGTCTGTGTGGCCCTAAACGTTTTATCTCAAACTTCTCTTCCACCCCTCACCGGGTGCCTTACCAAACAATATAGGAAACCCACACTTAGGTGAGGCCAGCTCCGCCCGGTGTCTTAGTAAATACTTTGACACTGCTTGCTTGAAATCTCAAACTTTGCTCAACTCAACACCACCTGCTAGCACCACTTGTAGATAGAGATACATCATGTATTATTGTTGTCATGTTCTCATGTTAGCTTGATGGAAAACATATACACTCACCGAACACTTTATTAGGAACGCTAATAAAAACAGCCTAAGTTCTTCGTGGCTTTGGCAAGATGTTGGAAACATTACTTTGAGATTTTGGTCCGTGATGACATGACTGCATCGAGCAATTCCTGCAGACTTTTCAGGGGACTGGGAAGGCCACTGAAGAACTCTGAACTCATTGTCATGTTCATGAAACCAGTTTGAGACGACTTTTGCTTTGTGACGTGGTGCATTATCATGCTGGAAGTAGCCATTAGAAGATGATACATTGAAGTACATTGTGGCCATGAACGGATGCACATGGTCAGTGTTACATACACACCGGTATGCACGGTATACATGTGTGTCCTTGTTGTTTTTTGTGTTTCCCATTGTCAGTTGACTAGTGTTGGGAATTTGTATTAAAATAACTAGAAGTGATCAATTGATTGATTGATTGATTGAAAACTTTATTAGAATGTTTGCAGAAGTAGGTACATGAAAGTACATATTACATACAAGGTCAAACTAAGAGGATAAAAACCCAAGAAAGCCACTGGCTTATTTCAATTGGGGTCCTTGATTTTCAATTCATCGTTACATGTAAGACAGACATAAGAAAAGAACTAGTACTATCTACATGATAATACAGACAAATAACTATTACTATCTACAAGATCAACGTACATCCATCATGGGAAGAACAATACAACAAAACATAAGGTATGTACAGCGGGTAGGACAGGTGGGGACATACACCACAGGTGGGGGCGGGGGACAAAACACAAAGTATGTACAGTGGGTAGTTCAGGTCTTTTAATCTGATTTTTGTTTTAGAGGGTCCAGTTACGGATTGCAGCCTCCTGTAAATGTTTTTTGAGAGTGGTTTTGAAGGTGGGCAGTGTTTTGCACTCCTTTAAGATTATAGGAAGGGCGTTCCACATCTTTACTGCATAGTTTGCAAACGAGTTTAAACCCTTGTTTGTGGTGCAACGCGGTTGAACGTGGTTCGTGGAGCTTCCTCTGGTGTTGTAAGTGTGGACGTTGTTCACTTTTTGGAAGTATGTTCATGTACTGTGTCAATCATGTACTATCTGCTCATTTAAATAATATGTGACTGAGGTCAGTTGAGAACAATTAGAAGGTCACGCAAAGCCAAAAGAGAGGTTCTGTTTTTGAGCGACAAGAAGAAGAAAAGCTTGTGACTAAAAGAAAGTTTTATGATTCGCCTGTAAATTACTTATTTTTACCTATGTGCTAACAACCATTTTACACCTGCTGTTATGATATTCTATTTTCCTGTACTGATTTTATACTTTCATAACTAATGATTAATGATAAGTCTATTATTCTATACTATATTTTAACTTGTTAATCGAATCCCAAGTCATGGGACTCTGTGTAACTTCAACAGTTATGTTTTCACAAGCTATTCTGATAAAGGACACACTGACCTAGTCATGAGGGAATGGGTTTGAAGATCAAATAACTGGCCAATTAGTGCTTTAGAACGCACGTAGAATTAACTGTATATTGTTCATCCTAAAAATATAACTGTGTGCATATGCTTAGGCTAATGATTTCTTAATACTTACTGATTTCTTAAAAACATAACAGAATGTGTGTGTGTCTAACGTTGCGCAAGACTAGGCTGCTCAGTGCTCACACAGGTGGATCACCATGACTAACGGCCGGGGGGGCCAGAAGAAGAAGATAACACACAGTACACTCGCACTCACACCGAAAAGAGTTGAAGGCCACATAACTAATTAAAACACTTGCTTACAAATCAAATGGTCACAGCTGCAACAGATTTAATGCTGACAATTCAAAACTACCAGATAGGGGGAGGAGGGACAGCCCAGCCCCAAATGTTAAATAAAATGTATAAAGACTATGTACCAAGGCGAAACTGGGTTCTTGTCTGGTGAAGCTTCTGCAGTTACCTATTGACGGCTAGCTGATACTGGCCTGCGGAGGTGAAACTAGATGGGACCCCTTTTCCATGGAAATGAACTATTATTGCTTGCTGATGTGCTTGAATAAATATTCTCTTAATGAACAGTTCAGTAGTGGTGCCTAATATTTGATTGGATCATTTTATCTTAAGAAGTTATCAAGGACGTCTCGTTGAGATTAAACGAACTCGCTTGTAAGTGACGACTCAATTAAATAAATGCTGGACAAGTTGATCGCCTTACACTAGGTGTGTGGGTGTGTTTGTTCAGTCGACTAGATTCTGTGTACGTGTTTGGCTTGCTGTTGACTCTTTGATTTATTGTGAAAACTTCCATTAAAAAATCCATATTGCATTTAAACACTTAGGTCATGTTCTTACATAAAAGTCAGAATCAGGACCCGGAGCAAGTGGATGAGTTTGCAACATTGTTGCATAAATTATTTCTCTGATTTGCGTTCTCACAGCCCTTTATGTAGACGAAGTAACATGCAATCAAAGCAACAGACGTCGTAGTTGATTGGTCAGAACATTTTAAAATTGCCCGTTCGGCCCGCTCTCATCCAGATCAACACGTATGCGCTGTTGTTTTCCTATGGACAGCCTCGATGCGTCGTTTCTAACCGGAGCGAAACCACCCTTTTCAAGCGGAGCATCCGTTGGTTCTTTGCTCCGGTTACTTCTAATGCGCCAAACGACACAGAGAAAAGCTAATTTTATCCTAAACTCCGTTTCAAGTGAAGCAAATGTTCTAGTGAGAACACACCCTTAGAGTAGTGTTTTTGTTAGGGTTAAATCCTCCTGTCTCATTCATGTATCCTATATTCAACATTGTGTCTTTTGTGTTAATTTGTTTTATGTCACACATGCACACCGTAGGAAACAGGGGAGTAGGTGAGGTACATTTGCATCACATACGATCTACCTCTGTTATTTCACTAGGCAAAGGAGCGGATGTCCCATGTGTTTATTGGATTAGGTTGTATATATATGCACCAGATAGTATAGCACTTTATTTTTCGATTTACCTTCGATGGCACCGCTTGTAGTCTACCTGTTGTGTTTTAGCATATGTATTGTAAACTCAAATACATTATTGCACTTTAGTTCTGTTGGTCTGTGGCTTGTTTTAGTTCCCTACATTAAGTTTGGTGTATATATATATACCTTTTTGTTTCGGCTCCCTTACACCTAGACGTAGAGGAGTAAGATCAGGGAGTCGTAAAACAGTCAGCAACAATGCTCAAATAGGCTGTGGCATTCAAGCGATTGATTGATTGGTATTAACGGGCCCAAAGTGTGCCATGTGCCGTGTACCATTACACCATCTGAATGAATGCAAAGGTATACAGGTGTTCCTAAGTGTTCGGTGAGTGTATTTTAAAAGCAAATGATTGGTAAGACTATGCCTTACATGCCTATAGTGACAAGCTGCCACTGGTTATCACCCAAGACCAAAGGCCACCTAAGATTGCTGTGAACTGGGGGTCTCGCATGATGGGGCCAAGTTGAGGTCCTCTGTCTGAAAAAGTATATTTTCGACTAAAGAGGCCTTTTCAATAACCTCAATGTATAATACATTATTTGACACCTTACATGCCCCCCACTGTTATTGGGGATAAGCATCAAAGTCATCCAGAGCAATGTACTGTAGCTGCATCGTCCCTCAGCCCTATTGTACTGTACTTCATGAATACATTCAACCCAAGATAATACCTCTACCAAAGTGAGGCAATCTCCAGGGAAAAACACCTCAAGAATGAATCAATACCCTGTGAGGTCTATGAGACAAAAGGCAAGACCTTGCCAACCCTGGGGACACCCAGCCAGGGACACAGTCAGGTCATTACTGTGCTAGGGTATAGGGAACGGCTAGCCTCATAAACTTACAAAACTCATAGGGGTCTGATTAAAATATTTGTTTTCAACAAAAAATAAATAATGGATATGACACCTAACTCCATTATTTTCACTCTTATGAATACTGTATATAATGAACAAAGGAATCCAACCTAATCTTCAAAAGCCTCTTCTCAGCTGGGGGGTATTCCATCAACGTCGACAAGCCAGTCTTATTTTGATAAATCCCGCAAGATGTATTAAAAAAATCCAGCCTTATTTTTATAAGTCTCATGAGGCTTATCAAAATAAGCCTGGATTTTCCTTTAGCAACGTTGATGGAATACCCCCCTGGGATGTTTGACCGCCTGTTTTGAAAACAACGACCACAATATTCCTCACAATTAATCCCAATATAGCATCATACAGCAACAAGGCTGCATAACTATACATGACAGACTTAAATATAGATTAAAGATTTGTGAAAAGAAACATAAGCTTAATACAAGTCCATGACTACGTGTAACAGTGTTTCACTTGGATTGAACTGAGCAATGGTAAATAAGAGCTTAGAAAATGTATTTTTTTCAGAATGAGTTTTTCTATATGTATTTATATCTGTTAATACACTTGAGTCATTGGTTTTAGGGGTTACAGTAGGTAGCTGTCACAAAGAAAGAGTGGGAAAAGAGAGGGCAAATCCTGAGTGTGCTGATGAGTTTGTTTGGACCCCAGCTGTGTGTTTGCTGGTGTCTCCTGAAATCCATTAGAAATCAGCTGGGGGTCAGGGCTCCACTTCAACCTGAATGGATCTGTGATACAGAGTGGTCCACCTCAACCTCATTTTCTCCCCTAAGAGGAGCTGCAAAGCAATCAAACACCACAGGTCTGATACCTGGAGAGCGCCTAAAGAATCAACACATGCTCCAACTGCCCCTAGAGATACCCAGCTACCAGTTTGAGAAAGAAGGCCAAGAGCTACAGTATTTATTGTGGTATTCGTTGACAGTATTATGGTATATCTCTATGCTATTGTGTCATAATATTGAATGTTGTAATTAATGTTGTTATATTGTTATTTGATCTAATGCGGCACCGATTCTGAAATGACACCATGGGTTTTAACAAGGACACCTTGTTAATGTGAAATTAAATGAATTAGACTAAAAGTATGTCCCCCATGTCACACTGGTTTTCAATTAGCGTATTGCTATTCCAATCGCAGGGCCACATTTTTAATTAATAAATAAATAACACCTGCACATCAAGTTGATGGATTTATTGGTTAGCCCATGAGATGTCCAACTTACACTTGGAGGGCTAAGACAGTTAGTTTGAGAGGCCGGCCATTAAAGGCTACCTAGCTGCCATCCGAATGACAGACACAACCCCGTTTTGCGAAGGTAGGGTGCCACATCCGTCCAGTCACTAGGCCACCTGTCCCGTTTTGGGACTTGTTGTTGGTTCTTGCATTTCGTGGTAACGATGAGAGTGCAAACTCTTCTAATCGTAACTATGTTACATGCCTTTGCTGAGAAAGATGAAAAGTTAGTTAGACATTTGGAGACAGGTAGGCAAGACTCTTTAAACTCTCACCTAGAAAGGGGTACATATTTGTGAGTGACATGAAACTGACCAGTCCGTAGCCAATAGATAATCCCTTGTTGTTATATAGGGAGCTGGCTTTATTAAAATTTGAGGTCTGTCATGACAATGGAGTCTGAATATGAGTGCAGCGATGTTTTTTTGTTTTCGTCTAGTGTGTGTGTGCGCATTCACAGTAATGCGTAATGAGGCAAGTTGGCTAGATAGATAGCCTTCATACTCAGGTACATCTTTGAGTGATTTCAGTTATTTTGCATATTATGAAGTGTTGAAGAGCCCACTCGAAGAGCCCAAACAACAGTTTTAGGATCACAAAATACTTATATGTGAATTGGATTAACTGTCTCATCTGCCATAAGCTACTGGGTATGGCGTTTTAGGATGCGTTCAAAAGCAAGGACTGTATGATCATCTAATTATGTGTAGTTATGTGTTTTTAGCATGTTGATCAGAGTGTTGTGATGTGCTTACTTGCAGTAAGATGTTCATAGCGATGTTCCTTTTTAGCAGTTAGCTATTAGCAGCTGTTTTGTGTGTCTTTTGATTCAGAGCGACATTTTCCGTTATTTGGTTTGAGGTGTACCAACATTCAAATAAGCAAATCTTCTCCAACTATTTTCATGCATTCATTTCACCGTATGACACATAATTTGCTTACAGTCTGCACATTCATAATCTGGAAAAAAAGAAAAATGACCTTACCCTACTTGAGGACTTTTTAACTAGACCCTGTCACATATATAGGATGGGCAGCAGGCGGGGCTATCTGCCTGCAAGCACCAACAGCCTGTACCAGGTGTGATTGTACTGACGTGTTCAGCGAATACACACAGGTACACAAAGAACACGGGTTATTTGTAACCTCTAGTTTCCTTGGGCAGACCTTGAATGTTCTCAGAGCAAGTGAGAAATGTGATGGGGTGCAATCAGTGCCACCTGCTGAGCTCAAAAAGCAGTGAACACATCTGTGGGGTGATTTGAGAAGAAGATATGGAAGAGCCGAGCCAGGAAATGACCATGGCATGACAAGATTTCAGTTCACGGGTCAAAAGATATGTCAAATGAATGACAGGAAGCATGGGTGGACATTTTTGCTCGAGGGGCTCTTTAATGCTAAGTGTCTTCCAATCCAGATACACGTCACAAAGCACATATATTTACTTCAGAAGGCTACCCGGTTTGCATGACTATATATTTATTGCAACCTGTACCTGCAAAATTCAAATTCTCTTTTCCTATACGTACATGATCCTCCTCAACTTATATTGTAATATTATAACAATTATGAGTGGTCAGTATTACTTATTACAACTCACAGCTCAACAATGTTCAATCCAAGAGACAAAATCACTGAAGCTGCACAACAGGGAATAGAAGATAACGCGAATACCACCTTCCATGTTTTGAGCATTTCTCCCCATTATGGCCAAGTTAATCAATTGTTATCCAGCAAGCAGAGATAGGAGATGATTTCCCTCTCATTTACACCCCCTTTCAAAGGTGACTTCATCATTGGTGCCTGAAAGACACCCTGTCCCTCAGTAACAAATGATTACCTCTAAATGAATCCCAGAGGTTCCGTTGCTAATGCAGAACAAAAGGGGGAGAGAATGGGGAGGCAGCGCATGCTTCAAGATCTATTTTTTATACCCGCATCATTTTTTGCTTCACTGATCTATCACTAAACAACAGCTGCTGTGCAGGAGCGAGAGCACCACACTGGAGGGAAGATGGGCTCCACACAAAAAAATATTTAAAAAAAAAATAGGGATTTAAAAAAAAAAAATGAGACAGAGGAGTTTTAAGTGGCAAGGTCACATGCGATTGCCAGAGGCTCTTAAAACAAAGTCGCACAACGAGAGGGAAGTGAGAGGAGAAAGTCCTGAAAGGTTGGTGTCTCACGTGACTGATAACAAGTTGCCTGTAATGGCTTCACAGACAGCCACATTAGACAGACAATTTGTAATCATCTCCCACTGATTCTCTCTTTCTATGCCCCACAGACCTTAGGGTGCTTGAGTGGCAGGGATTTAACTAGTCAGGTCACATATAGATGTGAAAGAGGAGAGAGGGGGCCACTGTATTTCATCTTACAAATAGCAAGTAACCATTCTAACATAACCCACACGATTTGCATACACCGCTTCTTAGCACTGGCCACACTCACCATCACATGTCCAGCATTACATTTTTTAAAACCATCATGCCTTTTGACATTACATTGACTTCCATGCAGTCATCTTTATGTGTTCTCAGATGTGTTCTTCTGCTTTTACTGAATATATCAGCAAAAGTCTGGTGAAAATGACAGCACTAGTATTGCTTCTTCATTGTTTGTCTGTTGTGACCTTGGGAGGATTTAGAGGCAACCCATTGACAATAGATTGTATCTCTTTATCATACATTTCCTATGCACTTTTAAACAAAAGAAAACATGTGTCTATTGTCTTTACCATACTGTAAAATAAAACAATATTTATGCACACAGGGACACGTAAACATATATTTCAAACAATAGTTAGAAATGTGTATTTGTGTATATGTGAAATGTGTATATCAAACAATAGTTTGAAATAGGCCTGGAAATTCAAGCCCTACCTGGGCCAGTTGAAATGAGGCTGAAGACCAGCCCATGCCTGACATCAAAGACATTTGTATGAGCTAAAAAAAATCGGGATTCTAGAACACGGCAGTACCTTTATCCATTGCGCACAGCAGCTAAATTGTAGGGCTGCAGAGTAATATGGAAACAAGAGTAGACCATCAAAGTTCCAATAACACAATTCAGGGTGCGGCTCTAGCACGCACACAGTGTGCGAGAGAGGAGGACTATGGGGAGAGAAAGAGAAATAAAAAAAGAAAGACTGGTCACTCAAGACCATACAATCAGGCCTTCAATCCAATTTCAGATCTGGCTCATTAGAGCAATATCTTTGACATGATACATGACATTACCCATAAAAATATTTTTCACCAGGGCAATGGTGCCAGGGCGCCCTTCAATGTCAAACCACCTCTACCACCTGTGCTTTCCTGCTGTTACCCCTGGAAACCGATCATCACTGCCTATGTGTAACTGGTGGGACTTTAATGAATGAATGAATGAATGGTCTTTATTGTCATTGATATAGTACAGGTACCAAACAACGAAATTTGGGAGGGGGGGCTCCCTTGGTGCTAGGAAAAAAAAACTAAAAACAAGAAGGGAAAAGAGCTGGTTTACATAAATAAAGGCTATGTACACTATCCACTATACTATACTATACAATAAAACACTGTGCTGTACTCTATGCTATGCTATACCTATTCTAACATTTCCTATCTCTGAACCTTATGTACCCGAGGGTTGTCATATTGCACATAGTGTTATTGCACATTCATTTAAAGTGTCGCAGTTTGCAGGTTTGAAATGTTCACAGTTGTGTTTCAGAATTGCACTTGATTTTAATCTAGTAGCTGCCATCAAATTGTCTAGATTGTCCAGGGCCTAGAACCTAGGTCTTTGCTGTGTTCAGGGCCTGAATGGCCCTAGGGTAGAAGCTGAGCTTCAGTCTGTTTGTCCTTGCGAACATGGTCCTGAACCGCCTGTCCGAGGGCAGCCGAGCAAAGTGTTCGTACCCAGGGTGGGATGGGTCTCTGGAGATCTTGGAGGCCTTCCTGAGGCAGCGTGTGTTGTACAGCTCTTCCAGAGAGGGGAGGGGGGCGCCGGTGATCTTCTGGGCCGATCTCACGACTCTCTGTAGCGTATTCCTCTCTGCGGCTGTGCAGCTGGAGAACCACACGCAGATGCAGTAGGTGAGGATGTTCTCCACTGCGCAGCGGTAGAAGGACACAAGCATCTCCTGTCCGATGTGGTTTTTCCTGAGGACTCTCAGGAAGTAGAGCCGCTGTTGTGCCTTCTTGATGATGGCTGCTGTGTTGATCTTCCAGGACAGGTCATCCTGTATGTGCACCCCCAGGAATCGGAGGGTTGAGACTCTCTCCACGCTCCCTCCATCGACGAGCAGGGGCTGGACCTCAGATTTTTTCCTCCTGAAGTCCACAATGATTTCCTGGGTCTTTGACTTGTTCAGCAGCAGGTTGTTAACCTTGCACAGCTTGCCCAGCTGCTCCACCTCATCCCTGTACGCCGCCTCGTCCCCCCCCACCACGGTGGTGTCGTCTGCAAACTTTACGATGGAGTTGCTGGGGTGGACGGGGGTGAAGTCGTAGGTGTAGAGGTTGTAGAGGATGGGGCTTAGCACGCAGCCCTGGGGGGACCCAGTGCTGAGTCTGAGGGCTGTGGAGGTGTGGGAGCCCACCCGCACCCTCTGGGGGCGGTCAGACAGGAAGTCCTTGATCCATGCACATATAGAGTGTGATAGTCCCAGGTCTAGTAGTTTGGTCACTAGCCTGTCTGGAAGGATGGTGTTGAAGGCAGAGCTGAAGTCCACAAAGAGCAGTCTCACGTAGCTGTTTCCCCTCTCCAGGTGGGATAGAGTGGAGTGGAGAGTCGTCGCGATGGCGTCCTCTGTGGACCTGTGGGCTCTGTAGGCGAACTGGTATGGATCCAGGTTGGGCGGGAGGCGTGTGACTATGTGGGCCCGGACTAGTTTCTCGAAGCACTTCATGATGATTGGTGTGAGTGCCACCGGGCGGTAGTCGTTTAGGCAGCTCACCGTGCTTTTCTTCGGGACTGGGATGATAGTTGAGGTTTTCAGGCAGGGTGGGATGGTCAGCCATTATATGGCTGAAACGTAACAAGAATAGTACTAACTGTACAATGTCTTTACTGTTTAGGCCATGCTACGACTGAACGTTTTTACCAACCCATAGCTCCTGTTAAAACCAGTATGTGACTCTTCTTGCCAATCATTGCACAGTGGAAACTGTAATGTGTGGTGATAAGTAGACTAATGGTATGTTTCCCTACAGATATTGCACCTTTGCACAGTGCAGTTTATACTTTTAAGATACAGGTTATTTTCATGCTGCTACTAGTGTTTGATTATTATGCTGCTATTGTGTTTTTAAGTATTTTTTTTGTATAAAGCCGGCCCATAATAACATTGGCATGAAACCAGGCCCATTGATTAGGGCAGTGAAATGTAGTAGTTTTAGATTTGTATTCACATTTATTCAATCACTGTGCTACCTTGAATTTGTTTATTTTTGCTGTGATTTCAAACACTGTGTGAAGGCCTACCACTATTTTGGGCCAAGCCAACAATGCACTTATCTAAGCTACCTCATGTTTACCCCCTTCTAGTGATACCATTTTAGTCCTTTTTAACATTGGATAACCAGCCAAGTTTTGTTTGTGTTTTGATTTCTTTGATCATGTTACGTTAATTAAAGCTTTTTTTTTTTTACTGACTTGAATGTTCTGTATTGTTCTCCACGCCAAGCAGTTAATATTTTTGGATTTTGAAAACTGTTCACTTTAACTGAACACTTACCTTTGGGGAAGTCAACGAATAGATTTCATCTGGGGTCTCCCACCCTACATTTGGGAGTCTCGTTGTCACAGTACATCAGCAACAGGAACACTAGTGTTTCCTACGGGTTACATAATTGTTAGTGAATAGCTGATAATAGCTCTAGGCGAATAATTAACACGTCATTAACAAAGCTGTTGCGTCAAACCCACAGATATTACAACCAAGGTGATAATCCAATTGAGCCAAAATGAGCTGTGCCTTTCACAACTCCCCTCAGTGCTGCATTTCCTCTTGTCCTCAATGTTTCCTATCTCGCTTCTGATGTACAGTATGTAATGCAAAGTGGAAATGAAAAAAAAACGGTCTGACTCAGTGACCCACTTACGTAACATTTACAGCACCTAAATGATGACCACTAAGACTGCTCCATTACTTGCACATTAGAAACAGCAGCAGAAAAAAAAATGCCTTAGCTACCAACATCCATTTGTGACTTCCACACATAATGGAGGTATGTAATGTTGCCTGTTATCTCCATTATCACCTACCTGTGAATGGCACCATGGCTGACCCTGTCTCTCATGTGTAACCTTACCTTACGTTACCCCTTCCACTGCATTCTATCCATTGTTCTCGGTGCATTTCAGCTATTGTAAAAGACAGAGGCACATATATACTCCATAAACAACTTGAGTACAGTAGAAGGCATTTCAAAACAAATCATGTATTCAGTACATGTTATGACAGCACGTGGTTGTAATGTGAGCAGGGAGCTAAATCCACATTTGTGTTAGTTTGAATGAATTAACAGGGGCTATGACAGCTAAGCATGGCCAAAAGCAACCCCCGGGCACCCTTTCACATTGAAGCCAGAGGTCCTCATGTGATAAGAGGTTAGTGGAGTTGCTACAGTAGCATACTATTGCAAAATACCCCACCTACTGTACCAGTGACATGAAGTAATACTTATGCACATGTGTCTGGGTCTGCGTGAGTGTGTACAAAATGAATGTAGATTACTGTGCATCACAAAAGACGATGCTTACACAGATATTTGACTTGATGGTCCAATTTGAATCCAATGTCTTGTTTGGCAAGTATAGCCTCAGCACGGTTTTACTGTGTGATGTTATTTTATCTTTAGGAAGCCTTTTTATAACTGGATGAACAATGGATGAAAATGTGGCTTCTGGCTAAATCTGGCGTATTTACATTTTTTAATGTTCATTAATATGCATTGTCCCTTTACAAATAAAATAAAACCAATTAAATAAATAAATAAGCAGGAGGAGGTTTTCCTTCCCTGGAATTGCGTGCATTTACTGCTGGTGTCACCATCCTGCATTAAGCCTCCTTTTTTAAGGACTTGAAACTACACTGGATAAAGCCTCCTTAATTAAGGTAGACAGTGCATTGTTATGCTGTATTACTCAACTGTATTTAATACCATTTCCCCGATGTCTAATCCCCTATGATCTTGGCTGTTGGATCTCTTTCGGACATGTCCATTTACTGCAAGCCCCATTGTCCAAGACCTCTCCTGCTCTCTTGGAATACGCTTTTGATATATGAGGCCAAGAGAGAGGAATATAATTTGGGGAATAAGGAAAAAAACTAGTGTTTAAATTGTATGGTCGACAAACTACCTGCAGTAAAGGACATTCATAACTACTGCAACCGAGCCCATTTCATTCTGTGAACCACCTTCTCACAGGGTTAGGGTTAGGAAAAGAGGGGCAATCTGGTGAGATGAGATCTGCTTCAGAGAACCAAGGCTACACATGTAACCCAAAGTTATCTTCCAGTCAACTCAGTTCAACATCTCACTATGGTATTTGCACAACATCCCGACATTAGGACGTATCATAACCCTCAATTAGCCAAAGGCAAACTACGTGCATGAAGGAGCTAACACACCTGGTCAAGGCTAGCAACAAAGCTGTCTAAGAAGACAAGGTTTTAAGTCCCACACATTAACAGGTTGTATAGTCCCTGCGCAATGTGAGGCCCCAAGGCCATGTGTGAAGAAGCTGTGCTATTGTGCAGATAAGGGATAGATCGTGGACCCTCAGTCTGTTCAGAGTGGGAGATATTTGGCTAACAGGAGGGAATTCATAAATGAGCGCATTTGGCTACTGGTGAGACCCTGGAAGGTGTACCTCAGAACTCGCCTGTGTGCAGGATATTCCAAATTGGCTGGGCAAAACACCTCAATGCATAGACGCAAAGTCTCTCTCCTGTCCGTGGGCAGCTTGCATAGTCCAGTGTCATAGCATAGTCTGTCCTCCAGGTCGGTGTGAGCGAGCTTTTGGGACAGTTTATCTTGAGTGTGGGTCGAGCGGGACCAATCACAGCTGACGTGGAAATACACATTGTTTAGGTCTATGGTGGTAAAACATTTGCTGGGTCGAACAAGTCCAAACCATGTGATCTGAGAGCATGTGAGGACCCAGCGGCAGACTGCACACATGCGCTACTGCTCCTCATGGAGTGACAGGGTCCGGGGGGCACTGATGCCGTTCAGACAGTGCTGTCCTATTGAGGGGGCAGAGGGCCTGGCTGACCTGACAGTCAGGCATATACAAACGAGTGGGCTTGTCAGTAGAGGTGAAACCATCCAGTCTTCTTAGTGGGCAGGGGCGCCAGCAAGCTCGACCTCAAGCTTCACCGTGGCATGGCTGATTGCCTCCAGGAAAGAAAGGTCAACAATGGACTCCTTATCGCCATGTCTGGGATGAACAGGTTGAGCAGAAGGGCTCCTCCTCAGGAGCATCACCCATTCCCTTGTCAGAGAAAACATTGTTGGAGACAATGCAGGGGCGGCGCTGGCTCAAGAGGTAGAGCCGGCGTCTAATGATTGCAAGGTCGGCAGATCGGCGGTTTGAACCCCGGCTGGCCACATGTCAAGGTATCCTTGGGCAAGACACTGAACCCCGAATTGCTCCCAATGAGCGGGCCGGCGCCTTGCATGGTAGCTTGCTGCCATTGCTGAGTGAATATGTGTGTGTATTGGTGAATGAGAGGCCATTGTAAAGAGCTTTGGAATAAGGCGCTATATAAGTCAGTCCATTTACAACACAAGAGGCCGCTGTCTCAGGGAGATCAGTTTTCTTAATGTAACAGGTAGCGCCTGTAGAGGTGAGATCTACCAATCAGCCCTAGGTCAGCCCTAGGTCAGCCCTAGGGTCCCGATTGTAAAGAGCTTTGGAATAAGGCGCTATATAAGTCAGTCCATTTACAACACAAGAGGCCGCTGTCTCAGGGAGATCAGTTTTCTTAATGTAACAGGTAGCGCCTGTAGAGGTGAGATCTACCAATCAGCCCTAGGTCCCGAAGGGCAATAGTTTGAAACAGTTTAGCTTGGTGGATCATAGTCTTGTCTCACCGCTTTGTTTGCGCAGGTGGTTTGAATCGGAGCGGTCGCTGCTTTCTGCCCATAGTAGGAAGACGTGAGGGTCTAGCCTAGGTGGTGCCACTAAGAGGACTAACCGATGTCCGCTTTGAACTCAGGACTGCTAGCTGCCGTTTTGAGTAGATTTTAGCCTAATGGGAACTCACTGTATTTGAGTATATTATATTGTCATGCTATTTGTGCCGTGTCTTGCTGTGTGTGCTGTGTGTTTGCTGTGTGTGTGCACCTTCACAGATTCACGTGTGCCTGTCCAGAGACTGCTGTGGTGGTAACATCCCTCTCTACAGCCAGCCCTACCCTCATTTTATCACTAAGGCAAGTATAGCCACGTGAACATTTTAAAGCATAGACGTGGTAAATAAAATATTGTTATTGAACCTTAATTCCTTCTTTAGGCTCTCTTATTTTGCAGTATCTATTTAAGTCATTTAATAAAGCCTTGATCGCAACGAACTGGTTTCATGCCTCAGCTCCCTCATTAATAAACCTGAGCGCCTAGGTCAGTCCCGAGGACCTCCCCTGATGTAGCAAAGAGGTGGCGTTGTCCGGCAGTATATTCATCAACTGATTAGCCACAGCCAATCGGGTTTTGAGTCCCTTATGCCACGTTAAGAACTGCAGCAAAACATATCAGCAACGTAAACTACACTGTAAAAAGCAGGAAATCCAGTCCTTATCAGTCTGGCTTGAAATCACTGGATGGGCAGAGAAAAATAATCCCCTCTGGGAGCACAGGAGCCTTCGAAATTCAATGGCGGCCTACAGGAGTAAGATGTAGGTAGCATAGCCATAGATACAGAATCATACGGTATAAGTTAGAGCCATTTCATTGGCAATACTCTCCATGTCCATGGCACCTTGCTAAACAACTAAAGATTAGCTGCGTTCAGTGTGTGTAGCCAGGAGGGTCAGCATCGGCTGTAGTAGGGCCAGAGGATGCCAGCTATAGTATTCCAACGGGCACTCTGAACTCGGGTAATGGGCTCAGGCAAACCACCGGCCTGAGGGCCTTTGGGATACTAGCTAGTTATATGCTAGTGCACTGGATAATGAGTAGGGCTGGTATAACAAGGCCACAGAGAGAGGGCCCGACTGACGAGCAACACTCTTCACTTTTTCCAGCGACTTCGTTGGAGGGGCGAACAGTCCCTAGAAAGTTTGTGTGTCGACTGTCATCTACCACAGTGCAGTATATTGGACTATAGTACATACAGGTCCTAACAAGTAAATCACCTTGGTCTGGGCCTTAGTAATCATCTTCTCAAAAGGTAACAAAGAATAATCCAAAATGGTACCCAAACGTTTTATATATATATATATAATATATACACAGCATACAACTATATATACCCGACACTACTTCTCCACTGTTGCAGCCATCAATATGCTACCCAAGGCACGACTGCTCTGCACATGTAAGCTCTGTGTGTGTGTGTGTGTGTGTGTGTGTGTGTGTGTGTGTGTGTGTGTGTGTGTGTGTGTGTGTGTGTGCGTGTGTGTGTGTGTGTGTGTGTGTGTGTGTGTGTGTGTGTGTGTGAGAGTGAGAGAGAGAGAGAGCTGGAGTTGCCTGATCTCAAGCGGCAAATTAGAGCCTCTCTGAAATCGATAAGAGGGGAGCCATGCACAGAGTGCATTAGTTGGCAAATGCGTGTGGTTAAAGGGATGCAAACGGATATTGATGTTTGAGATTGATCAATTATTTTATTTTTTTCTCAAGAATGTATACATCGAGTTGTGATGCAGTGTTTGTTTTTGGTTTGCTTGCCTTTTCAGCACAGTTGTATTTTTTTTCTCTGCATTCAAGCTTGGAAACAGTACAGTAGTGCTTATTTAGCTGATGATTAACTCATAATTCCTACTTGACGTTCATTCATACATGTTCTGGCTGAAAAGAAGGAAGGAATGAGATATGTATCCCAGTATTTGCATTTGAAATATCAGATGTATTTTACATCATTATTTGAGTTTAGTTTAGTCAGAACTAGTTAGTTACCAGTAGTTTGGATGCTGGGTCCACGGAAAGAGGTTATGTGCAGGAGAAGGTACTGTTAGAGTCATGGAAACTATTTTACTCTAGCTGTAATAAGGCTTCATAGAACGTTGATAGAACCTGTCCCCAATAACCACATTAATTATTTCTAGAATAATAAATACTGAATACTGCAGAACATGTATAGTCAGATACAGTAATTGTATACTTCTATACTAGTGAGTGCTTTCATCTATGACTCGGCCATGCAATGTTAGTTCACCAGCTTAATATTTCATTACTTGATTTTTGCAGCCATCTGATAAATGTGTCATTAAGATAGCATTAAATGATTAATAGATGTAGAATATGTGTTTTAAAATTTCATTCATTATGGCATGTCACATTTTATCTGCACAGCATTTAATCATCTCCCATATGCATATTAATAGTTACATTGGTACCTGTGTAATGAGAGCAAGTCACTTGATGTAAGTGTCCGCTTCCGTTCTGTCATGGCACTCAGAGCTCAGTTCATTTGACAGACGAAGCAGCAGCAGTATTATGCCTCGTGTCAGACGACTTCAGTGCTCATCAGAGTAGGTTTAGGTTTATTATGGGAATTTATTTCACCCCATCAATTTATGAAAATTCACTTTTTAAAATGTATAAATAAATATTGTAATGTAATTATGTCCATATGTCATGTTCAATATGACTGAAGAAACAAATTACATTTTAGATGAAAAAGTCTCCTGAATTTCATTAATTGCAAGACCAGACGTGTTTCAACAAGGGATGCACCGAAATGAAAAATGTGACAGTAGCTTGTGAAAGTCACCAATCAAAATGTTCAGGATAACACACACACACACACACACACACACACACACACACACACACACACACACACACAGCAATGTTTAAGATCCACTTGTTATCCTGAGGCCGAAGGCCTCCACAGTATCTTAGTATCAGTATCATTATAAAACACTAGGGGTCAGTTTCACAGACAAGGCTTAAGACTAGTCCTGAACTAAATCAAACTTTCAATGTAAAATCTCCATTGAAGATGTTTTTTAGTCTGGGATTAGGCTTAAGCCTTGTCTGTGAAACCGGCCCCTAGTGTATCACTTTGTGTAGATGGGTAACAAAAAAGCCCATTTTAATTTTAGCTTTCAACATTGCAAACATTTTCTACCATGGAGGGACAATGACATAAGTATAATAAGATACGGCCAGCCGGTCATTGTCGAAAAATAAAAGCCACACAGCGATCGTAATGCACCGAAGGGCTCTTATTTTTCGATAATGAACAGCTGGCACAATATCCCGCTTATTACACGGCTATTTTCCAACGACATTAATACATAGAGACAAACTATACATTTTTGCCAGCGAATTAGCTTAAACTAAATTAGCTGGATTAACAACGGTCGAACAGTGAATGAATGAATGAATGAATGAATGAAAAACTTTATTAGAAGATTTGCAGAAGTAGGTACATGAAAGTACATATTACATACAAGGTCAACTAACAGGATAAAAACCCAAGAAAGCCACTGGCTTATTTCAATTGGGGTCCTTGATTCTCAATTCATCGTTACATGTAAGACCGACAAAACAAACTAGTACTATCTACAAGATAATACAGACAAATAACTATTACTATCTACAAGATAAAAATACATCCATCATGGGAAGAACAATACAACAAAACATCAGGTATGTACAGCGGGTAGGACAGGTGGGGACATACACCACAGGTGGGGGCGGGGGACAAAACACAAAGTATGTACAGTGGGTAGTTCGGGTCTTTTAATCTGATTTTTGATTTAGAGGGTCCAGTTACGGATTGCAGCCTCCTGTAAATGTTTTTTGAGAGTGGTTTTGAAGGTGGGCAGTGTTTTGCACTCCTTTAAGATTATAGGAAGGGCGTTCCACATTTTTACTGCATAGTTTGCAAACGAGTTTAACCCCTTGTTTGTGGTGCAACGCGGTTGAACGTGGTTCGTGGAGCTTCCTCTGGTGTTGTATGTGTGGACGTTGTTCACTTTTTGGAAGTATGTTGACAGGTACTTGGGTGTCTTTGTGGTGTAGCGAATCTTGAAGACCAGGCCCAGTGCAAGCTGCTGCACTCTGTCAACTACTCGTAGCCAATCAAGGCTCAAAAAATGAGCAGCGGTTAGATGTGTCCTAGGGTTGAGGCCTAGCAGAAGCCTAACCAGTTTATTTTGGGCTGTCTGGAGTCTTGTTTTATGGGCCTTTGTGGTTCTATAGTACCATGATGTTACGGCATAGTCGAAGTGACATTGAATGAGAGCTCCTGATAGGGTCCTCAGTGTGTTTTTACTGACAAGTGAGGATATCCTGTACAAGAATCTAGTTCTATGGTTCACTTTTTTGATTACTTTTGCTGCCATTTTATCTCCGTGTTGCCCCAAGCAGCGGTCAATAAATCGCGACGTGTTTCCGGGTCCAAAGTTGGCTGAGGCGCTGTCTTCGAAATAATAATAATTCATTATATTTATATAGCGCTTTTCCGAGGCTCAAAGACGCTGACAAATATGGGATAACGGGAAAGTGCTGTGTCCCTTGTTGTATGAATAGATCCGAGTCTAAAAAACTATTAAACTGTCATTCTACTGCTGTAGTACACTGGTACTCTGGTGCAGGGAATTTCTGGTTTGGACCCGGAAATTGCTAAACGTCACGTTTGACGTCAGACTTAACAACCGAATTGCTCCGTTGCCCCTAACGTTGGTAATTTATTGAGAAATAATGTGTTGTGTGTAGTGTTCTGTCTCTTTAAAATACTAGTTGCATTTAAGTGAATAACGCTGCAGTACTTCCTCACAGTTTGTGTATATGCTGCCTAAGCCTAATGTTATCTAGCACTAGTGTTTTGCAGTCAAGAGAGTGATGTATGCCAATGTTACACCCAATAGCCAAGTTTATCTCAAACACCTCACGTTAACTAGACCTAGCTAGCTACAGCTTACTGGGATTTTGGCTAGCTAGCTAACGAGTTTGATCTAACGTTACAGCTACCTGGACAGGCATTGTTTTGCATGCTTATTAAGAATCAATGTGACTGCTTTTGGATGCTTTTGGAATCCAGACTACGTCCTGGAAATCAGTCGATAAAAGCAGACTGAAGAAAGCCTTTGTGACGGAGATGCCGTCACGACCTGCCAACTGCGTCTGACAGGCCATACATACACATCGACAATCTTAGGGCCAGAGCAGTCCATAAACAGCGACTTGCTATGTCGCTACATATATATATATATATGTATATATATGCTATATATATATACATAGAGTGTACAGTGTACACTCTGCTGCTATGGCCTGTGTAGAGTGTAGACCAGTGGCGGACTCAGGCTGTTTGAAGGGCAGGGGCGAAAAGAAAAAAAGGGCACCTACTGCACAACATGGGACCCCATCAGTGCACATGGTCAAGTTTAGACCATTGGAGGGGCACCAATAGGGCACGTCCTCTCATTTTCGCCACTCAAAAGGGCACTTAAGAGAGACGTTTTTCAACCGTGGGGGCACCAGGAGGGGCAGTCGCCCCCCCCTTGAGTCCGCCAGTGGTGTAGACTACTAACACACACACACACAACCACAGACACACAATCGCACACACAATCTCACACACACACACACACACACACATAGAGACACACAATCACACACACTCTTTCTCTCACTCCACTCACTCTCAGACTGTTTGAATACAGTTCGGCAGGTTGTTTTCTTTCGTCTTTCTCTCACTCAGATTCGTTTTTTTGTTTTTTACTTTGTTTATTTAATTTCTAGAGCATACCATTATAAATATAAACATAGCATTTTATTAAAAAATAAACAGGTAGGCTACATATACTCTCTATAGAAAAGGCTTTTGTATAAAGTGATATGACTGATACTAAACAACAATACAACTTACAAAGAGTGGCAAAACTTACATAACACAGACATAAATAAAGAAAAAACACTCTCAGACAGTTTTAACTGATGTTTTGACTAATGCATAATGCCGGTTGTTTTCTTTTGTGTACCGCAACGCACTTCACAGATGTGCACCCCAGGTGAGCTGGGAGGATTTTTGTTCATTTTATTTATTACCGTACATTTTATTATTTTATTAATTACAGAGTGTGTGGGGAAAAGTGTGTGCTTTAATTGTTATATTTAATGTTTAAGCCATGTTTAATTGTGTTTTGAATAAAGTACTGAACTGATGAGTGTTGATTATTGTTTTTACAGCTAATTAATTAATATTAACTCATTAAATTCTCAATTGTTACTCTTATTTCTCAAATATGGCTCAAAGCTCATACAACCTTATATATATAGCGTCAGTAAGACATTCAAGAGAAATAAATGAGATGAGGAAGAGACAAGGATGAGAACTTCTCTGATTTGTCTCATGAAAGTCTCAGACTCATATCATGAATGAGATGAGATGAGCTCTCCTGTAGATATCCTACTTATCAAAAAATGCTCAAATGATTATCACAAATTCAACTTGTCTTGTGTGTGTGCATGTTCATCTCTTTTTCATCTTATTTATTGCTCCTAAAGGTCCCTTAGGAGTTGTAACTCAGACACAAATGAGCACAGAATGATTCCAAAATGAGAAGCTCCAGTTTGTCCCAAGAGATCAGAATGATCAACAGATAAGCAACAGATTTGTTGCTATGGGTAAACATTGGCTTCCCCCTACGCTTCATATTAAAACAAAGTGCTCAAAGTGAGAAAGAAAAAAACAATAGCCACTTTAAAGCACAGCTTTTAATGACAGCTTTAAAGGGGCAATCTGGGATTTAAACAAGAAAGCCACAGATGAGGGAAACAGATTAGGGATGAGGATGGATACATGAAGGGTTATGGAGGCAATGACTAGATGTATATCATCAGATAGACTTAACCATGTTTTGAAGCTATACAGTGTTTGTTTCCAATTCCAGTGTTTACAAACAAGCTTATATTGTGGGGCATATATGAGGCAAGTAATATTATTCAAGAATCAATGGCTATATAAGATTAATTTAAAAAGCATTAGCTGGTTCACAAGTTTCAATTATAATATTGAAATAATCTTCCCAATTGCAACTTCTCTATGCCATTGTTAGCAACAAACTGCCATTACAGAATTAATATTAATAGATATTTGTTTAGATATTCAGGGTTTTCGCATTGCTTGCCCTGAAAGGTGATGCAATCTTGCGGGAGGCATCAACATTTCTCTCATAACAGGCCACTGAAAATGCAGTCATTTTCACACCAAAGTAAATCCATGGCTTTTCAAAATTGGACATACTGCTGAGTTATTTCCACAGTTTGGAGAAGGAGACCAGTTTAGATGCTGATGGAGGTGGTGGTGGTGGTGGTGGTGGTGGTGGGGGTAACCTTGTTGAGACCAGGCTTTGTAGAAAGAAGCTACAAAGGGGTGGAAAACCGTTTGAAAAGAGCGATGCCTTGCCACACGTCAATCTAATCAAATACCTTACTTAGGTGGAGCTCCAAAAAAACTGAAATCATTTTTCCTTCAGTTTTCTTCCATGTTCAATATTGCAAACTAGCGTAGGCAACAACTCTGCAAGTCCTACCCAGTCGGAAAATATGACGCACATAAGAACAAGTAACCATTCTATGGGCATGTGTTGGGAGTGTTTTCGGGAATGTAACATCAAATGCAATTGCGATTGTTGCACATTCTCCTGTTGATCTGTGCAGTTCAATCAAAGCCAGAATGGCTAATCTAAAATTGGGGAAGGAATTGACAATCCCATGTCTCTATGTCTCCTGCAGCGTCTGGGTAACTTATATCTCTATTACAGCAAAACACAGATAATTTCCACACTGAACATAAGGGGATTCCATGGATTCCAAAATCCTGACCGCCTCAGAGACCAAGCCATAACCTTAAAGTCACTTCAACATGAATCAGTGTTGACACTTTGTGAAGCATCAGCACTGTTGTCGGTAGTGGAGCAAGGTGTTGTTTTTGTCACCCTGCGGCAAAGCCCCAGTGTCAATACTCCACTGCCATTATATTGTAGATGGAGCAGTGTTCATTTCTCACTATGATGTGGAATCATTCACAAAGGATTGTATGCATAAAGCTTTTTACAAAAAAGGGCCTCTAAACTAAACTGTTGTTTATAATACTACCTCTGCACATACAGTATATTGCAGAATTACCTATCACTATCATTCTTGCTTTATTTATATCATGTTCTTATATCACTACTTGCATTTTTGGTTGGATGCTAAACTGCATTTTGTTGTATAGTACTAGTAGTCTACGATGACAATAAAGTTGAATCTAATCTAATCTAATAACGTCTTCTGCGCCTTTAATCGTGAGTAAGATGGACCAACTGAGGAACTATAGGCTCAGCAGTTTTTTAATACCACTGTGATATATTAATTTATATTGCACATGTTCCAGATGTAATGGCAAGACCCTGATTAATTAAGTTGATACTACTCCAGATGTATTTCACTCAGTGTGACATGTTGCCGTTTTGCAGAATAGCTGGATATCTGGAAAGAAACGACTATAATTCCAAATAATAATCCCAAATGTTGCCGGAATCATAGTTTTCACTGTGTGCCATTTCACTCTCTATGGCCCTTCTTATGCCACAGTGCTGTGACTGCTACAGATGTTTGGCCAGCACGTGCTTCAGGCACCCCATGACGATTGTGTTGGTACGAGGATAGATGGAGGTTGAAGGAGGGAACATGCCTCCTCCTCTACAAGGTTAATCTCGTCCTCGGCTTGCAACAAGCATGTCACCATAATGAAGCCCCTACAGACAAACACTTAATAAGAGTTAAGAGTAAATTAACCTTGGAGGACTTAGCACGCTTCTTTTTTTAATACACTTTATGCATCCATTTCCCATGCATACACGATCAAGGACGGCCATTCATTTAGCTGGAGGAGGTCAGAAGAAAAACATCCCCTGTTGGTTGCAAATTGTCTTGTGACATCTATGTTCCAGACAGAAGATAATATTGTTGATGAGTCTCTCTTCCCTAATGCAACTGTTTAGGCAACATACGGTATACTGTACAGTAAGTCATCCAGGTTTTTATTATGATGGTATTCATTGATGTTAATGATGGTAATCAATCAAAATATACTGTAGAACAATCTATAATGCCATATACATTTTGGCCGACATCAATTCAATGGGGAACAGTATTACTGTTCATTAAGCTTTTTTTATTATAATATTGACAACAAAAAATAAGCTATTTGTCTTTAATTGTTCACACTTTGATTGTATATGTTTAAATTAACCTAGACAAGCTTAGTTTCTGAAGAAACTCTGTGCTTTCGCCTGTCTAATGGGAGAAGGTAACGTCATGAGGGAGACATATCTTCAAATAAGGGCAATGTAAATGGCTGTAAAAGGGATTTGGTGTTACTGAATCAATCACACTGACAAGAAATATCCATCAAAGTTAAACCTAAAGGTGGCTTGGGTTCAAATACGGCCCATGCTCTGTTGCCATACACTCTTCTCCTTACTTTACTGTCTTTCGCCACTATCTATCCAATAAAAACTGGAATGAAAATACAAGAGTGGGACTACCACTCAAACAAATTACCTTTAAACCTAAAGCACTACTGATTTACTGATTAGAAATTGGATGAGTTACTCAAAATTGGCAACCAATAGAAATCCCTGGCTGATGCAATATGCAGTGAATTTACATTAGTGTTGCAGATTATAGATGACTTAATCTTATTCACGACTTGAAACATCCATATTGAAAATTAAAGGCATTTTTTAATTATTGAATTAGAATTTCAATTGATTTCCTGAACTCAATAGAATTGACCCAAGCCCTGGTCAAGATTGTCTTCTCAAAGACATTGGAATGGTGCCTTCTTACCTCCATTCCTTGTATGACACACATTAATGCTTTTTAATACTCATTGAGCAAATGTCTTCTTTTTCCTTTTTGTCAGTAGTATACATTGCACACACCTCAGAGTGAGAAAGTGAAGCCGGTTTTGTTGATGACTTAAGGGATGGAAAGCGCGCTAGGGCTCCTAATACACCTAGTATTTAAATAATCCCCGGGTCTCCTCATTCTTTTGATGCCTTTGTTCACTTGAAAAAGTTCACTATATGGGCTGTACTGTCTGCACAGAGAGAAATGTTGAATCACTCTGCCTACCTTTTCTTCCACACCATTCCCTGTGCCTGCTGAAAGAACATCTAAATACACATTCTATGTCTTATCTGTCTTCAGTTGTACAAGTGAATTTCTCATTCCGTGGCACACCCGAAGCCAGGCAAACTCAGGAATAATCAGCCATGCTTATCTTTCTGCAGTACTGAGGGAACTATAATGAGACTCACTCATCCACGATGAAGAGCTTAATAATTCATTCCATAGTTATGCAGGTGAACCCTATCATATTACTGTTAAAGGCTAGAAAGCTCGTTTTTGTGGGATCATGAGCTACAATGAATATAGTGAGTAGCACACACACACACACACACACACACACACACACGATAAAGACTGGGATGGCTATTTATTATGCATCCACACACACTTATTGTTCACATTTCTAGTGTAGCAGGTTACATGAATGCATTGAAGGGTTTGTTCACATTTGCGTGCACTGCATCCCGGTGTAGCATTAGCATCTGAGCTGGAGGTTACTTCCAGTTAATTTAAATCTACTAGTATTTGATTATCCTATCTTTGCTAACAATTTAAAGCTGTTCATGATTTTCTCTCACAGCGTATAATTCTGTAAATGGTTAATGGTGTGCAAGGAGAACGGACAATGAGTTTAGAAATACTACCAATTATCAAACATTTTTATACATCTTAGGGCTTCCTAAGGGTTTCCTGAATTAAATTGTTTTGAATGGAGACTCTTCATTGAAGTCCCTTTTTAGAACTAAGATGATGCTTAATAGGACGGTGAAACCTGTAAGCAGCATAACCATTGAACTCAAGGTAAAGCATTGGGTTGGTAAATTAAAATCCCAGCCTTGAGGGCTATGGTCTGGTATGGACAGGTACACTCTAAGATCTCACAAGGGGCTCCTTTTCCACCAGTGAGAGATACAGATTAATTGTATTCTGACTTGCTTCAATCTTTTTTTAGAAAGGCATTTTTAAAAAGGCTTGACCTAGAGCAGAGAGATATTCCCAGTCTCCTACGTGACCTCAAGACTCACCTGTTGATAACACTGTTCAGACATCCTGCATGGTCAAATATCAGTGTTTAATCTCAACTCTCCAATGTCTTTTTAAAAACCTTTGAGCTCTGAGTTGTTTTATGCATTTTTTTCCAAATCCTTTTCTCCCAGGGAACCTTCAGACTATACGTACAATGGCTAGGTTGGGTCTGTCAGTGACCTCTGGCACTGTCCATGCATCCCTGTCCCAGATGGGCTGGACCGTGGCCCATGTCTCTCTACTGAGCCAGCGAAGCTTGGCACAAGAAGTGCCGAATGGAGTGACCTTGCACGTCTCCCTAATGGAAGATTTGGCTGTTGTCCACAGCTCTCAGCCAGCGAACAGAACCGGTCTGCAGATAGAGGCCGCTCACCTCTAACCTCCTCCCCTGATCCCGGACATATCACACTACTGACACTAATTGTCACCAACAACTGCAGCCGATAAAAGCTCCTCCTTACTTCAGGGACACTCAGGCCCAATCCCAATTCACCCCTAGCCCTTCGTTTTCACCCCTATGGCTCGATTTGCGCGTTCACGTTTAGGGCGAGGGCTGTCTCAATTCATATTTCGTCGAGGGCTAGGGGTAAGGGGGAGGGCTAACTATTACTTCGTTTCGAGGGATTTCAGGACCAGACTAGCTTCGAAGGGCTAACGGTACGCTACCCCTTGATACCAGGATGCATTGCGAATCATCTACAGAAATCTTATGTCGCTCTATTCAATGCGGAAATGTCATTTTAATTCTCTGTAATTACTTATTAATAAAGATTTGAAAAATTATGATAATCATCTTATTGTCTTAGTTTAATGTCATTACAATGCATTATATACCTTTTATTTATAACACGCATAACCCAAAAATCGCTTTTATGTCGGTGCTGTGTCTAACGTTACAGTAACGCAACGCTGCATGACAGTCGAGCATTTCAGAGATGTACAGTCATAAATCAATTATTACCTGTGGCGTTTGACAGCGGATGATGGTACACATATGTAAAGTTATCTATCAAACGTTCGGCTGACTTGTACATGATGCGCATTTTGACCTATTTCCACCCGCAATCTAATCCGAGCAGTTGTTATTATGTAATATTATTAATGGGTTGTATCATTCATTTCAATGCATTATAGACCTTTTCTTTATAACAAGCACAACAACAACAAAACGTTATTATGCCGATGTGCTGTGTGCTGTGTGTCTAACGTTACAAGCTGATTTGTGCATGACAGCCGCGCATTGACATATTTCCATGTCTAATGGCATATGACACGCGAAATGTAACTACAGTTAAGGATACGCGTAAAGGATGATGATATATCACCGTTCGACTCTACTGAGAAATGTTTCCGCTTATTTGTCATCTCTCCTTCACAGGCAAATGTGGCCGCGTCCCCAAGAGATCCTCTTTCTACGTTTTTGACCACCACTATGATGGATTGATTTTTGGATTCTAGACGACGAATTGTTCTGAGAAAGGCGCTTGGTAACGTGATTTTTGGACAACGCTTTATGACTATTGATGGACTGGTTGTTTTGGTTGGAGTCATTCATTGTCATTAAATTCATTGTCATTATTGCGATGTCCACAAAAAAGACATCGCTGACGGAAGAGACTAAAAAAGGAACGTCTAAACACTACAGTGTGTTGATAACAAACGAAAATAGATGCTTATAGCACACGCAACAGAAATAAACACAGCTGAAGAAGGCATTGCGAGATGTGAGAATTCGCCGGCAACACAACGCGTCAACCGTACCGCGTGATGACGTAGGCGCCGTGAAGGGTTGTCCCAATTCATAGGGCTTTGATTTCAAGGGGTAGGGCTTGTGACGTATTCGAAGGCCTTGCCTTCGAATCGAGTGACACTCGAAAACGAGCCATAGGGGTAGAAAAGAGAATCGGGATTGGGCCTCAGTCACTGTGAATTTTGCTCCAGGAATTGAAAATGCAATTTGCAGGTCTGCTCAGGTTTTGCCCATGGCTGTAATGTTAATATGTTGATGTCTCAAATAAATAACAACTGTGTTTTTTTTTGTATTTCATATTGGTACCTTAGTTTGACTCTTAAGATCTCATACCTGGACATTGTTACTTGTGATAACTGGTTAAAGACTACGAGCATTGTATGTATTGTGTTAAGTGTGATCAGACCAGGATTCAATTAAATGAAGCCAAAATGCAAGAGGATAATATGACAAAATGTTTTGTCTGACATACATCATTGGAGGAATATAGACTTTTGACTGATATGCTCAAATGGACACTAACTGTAAATAACATTAATTGACTCATGGTTTCGTCTAAAATGTATATGTTCTTGGATTCCACAACATCCATTGAGACGTGAACATGACTTGCCTTGTATGCAGGCAACCCAAAGAATGGCTTGTTTGTCCAAGGCTTAATTGCAATCAATACACATCTTTAAGTTCAGTGGCATTCTGTTAACTGGCCTTTAGGGGGTTTTGCTATGTGTAGCTACTCATGTAGGCCTCATGCCTTTGTTTGTTTTGTTTTTTTAGCACCACATGGGCTGGGCCAGAGTGGTTTATTTGTTTCCCTATCTGAAGTTTTATTAGCCCCGCCCACAATCTTAGTCAAATAATGTACTGTATATCAAGAAGGAAATATGTAAATCAAGAAGGAGTTTTTCTGGGACCAGGCAGGCTCAAGCAGCTTAAATATGTATATGAAAACAAATGTGGATGCTCTCATTTGCTCTTGTTCACTACAATATCTTTAATAAAAGTTGCTCTGTTTTGATGGGAGTGACAACATATCCCAGAGTATACCTTTAATTGCGAAATATGTATAGCAATTACTTCTCATAATTAGGCAATGGGGAAGCAGTCTTGTGTGAGTTAGCCCAGGTTTCAGAAAGGGAAACCCCCAGTGGACTTGATTTAAGCTCATTTCATTGTGACTAGAGAGTCACATGCTGTAATTGTAAAGAGCTTGTTACATGTAAGGACGAATCAAAGGTTAATGCAATTTTTCCTTTTTTTTTAACTTACAGTATGAGGACTGAAGACATAATTTTCTAAACAAAGTGTATTTACTGGTGTACTTGCCATACAGGAGGAGAGCAAATTGATTATCTCCTTTGTGGCTTGCCTCAGAGCCTGATTGGATCAAATCATTGATTATAAAATTAACAATCAATCCCCTTTACATTCAAGGTCTACGGAAAATGCATCATATGACTTCCCACTCCCAGACATTTTCATTGGATATTGATGCAAAGGCTCACTGTCCTTGGGATATTTTGTGTGAATCCCAACCCCAGCAGGAGCAAATCCAATAGTATTTAGTGTGGGGCTTCTGGCGTGAGTCTATTCAAACTTGTCTCGTGTGTATTAATAGAAGATTACACAAAACAGATACCTAGTTCACAAACTATAGGCTCCAAAGGTCCACTATTGATTATTCATTCATCATTGTTGTGATTTCTCGCTTTATTTTTGTTCAAATTAAGGGCTATAATGGAACTGGCACACTGACAGAGATGGACTATCCCGGCAGGAGTGCAGACAGCTAAAGATAATCGTTAGGAGAATAGTGTATGTGGCATAGCATTAATAATGAGCAAGAACTTGAAATATGATGGTTATTATATTCTCATGAATTAAGATGGACGTGAAAACTTAGTATCAAGATTGTTAGAGCATTGCTAACTCAACAAACGCTGACAATCCTAACAATATAAAATGTAATATGTCAAAGTTTCGGAGCAGTTTTGACACTGGTCGATGTGGTTACGATTCCAAATGTAATGGTGATGGCATCAACATTTGGGTTATGTACCAGAACTAACAAAACACTGTACATCACAGTCACAATTATATGGAAAGATATACTGTCATTGATCACAATGATAGTGAAATAGGCAGGTTTTCATACTCAACACTTGATGGGAGTATACGATCTGACAGTGTCAGCCAGAGAGATACCATGAGATCCCTATTCCCACCTTCCCACCGAAGACCTTTGCCTGGATTAATTACAATACTGTGATCTTTCTGTTTGTAATGAGCCCACCATGTTTAATAGAAGCCCGATCTCTGTGAAATAAGCTGTGAAGTGAAAGAAGGAGAAAAGAAAGGAAGCTGTCTCCTGGGAAGCCTTGTCATAAGACGTGAGACTGAACCAACAGAAGTAAACAATTGGTTGTTTGGTAAAAGGTAGACGTAGTCAAGCAGTAATAATAAAAAAAAAAACACCCGACAGTCTTTCAGGGGAACACTGACAGACTCCATTTGTCTGAAGGTGAACCTCGCTCTGATGTCACCTGCCATAACTTCCCATCAACCCCTCAGGAATGTTCACCTCCGACACTTTCTGCGTGTGGCCTGAGAGGGTAGAGTGAGGGGTCAGGGGAGTGTGAGGCAAGAGAGACAGAGTTACCTACAGTGAATGACAGTCCTGACGGCTGCAGGCGTCGGAGCGTTGACCTGTTGAGATTGCTGAGCAGACGCGTGCCCTTTGTCTCTGCTTATCCAGCAGGTTCGTTTTTTTAAAGAAGATGTTTGTACCCTCAAAGTGCAATGCAAGTGTATGAAAACCTGTTCCAGGTGCAGTGACTACTGCCGCAAATCCACCATTTAATTTGAGAGAGATCATTTATTATCTGCTCAGAGGGTTGCAAATTCAATCTTTGCCATGGTTAAGACTGTCATATCCCATGCTTAAATCTGCCATCAGTCTTCATTTGTGCAACTCTTTTTTCTTCTGTCATCCCTATTATTATGGCCACAATTTATCCCACAAATAATTGATGATGACAGTATGAATGCAAACAGTGAGTGACTAAATATGATAAATCACTGTGTTTGATAAATTAGCTCTGATTGCAGTGTTCCGCAATGAGCTCACTGAAATAATTTCATATTTATTAACTTCACTTGGGATTGAGGGATTCAAGATTCTATATACCGTACATTGTTGCCATCAACTACAATGTGATTTTTATGGATATAGCCTCTGTGACGTATCAAGGAGATATATTAATACATGTGACTTTGTCATCCTTCCCATGTTACACAATTGAATCAGTGAAATGCACATTTTGTTCAACAAATGATTCAACATTTCTGTTCCACATATTTGTCCTTGAACACTTTACACACAACTTTATATTATGAAGAGAATGAAAGCAAATCTAAAAGGCTTGTTGACCTTTCAGACACAGTTATTTAAACATATATATCATAATAAAACATATCCACAAAATTGCAAATCAGTTCATATAAAGCAATTAAGATTCAGTGAAACATGTAGTTTAATCAGACCGAACTGAAATACGGTATATTAAGGTTAAGACTGCCAGTTCTCTCCTGAGATATACCAGAGGGATGTCAAGCATTTAGTTGTTTTATTGCCTTTTCATTGAGAATCCTGCTCTTAGAGTCTGCATCAATTAGGCTTGCCTTACAACAATCTATATCAGAAAACATGTTCTTGTCCAACTAGTCATTATGTCGATTTCTGCCAAATTACAACAAATTACAAAGAAACAGGGAAAGAATGCCAATACGTAAAGAACAGCTTCACTGAGTTCTAATTGTATCCTGTCTGTAAACTACTGATGGTAGTCTATTTAGACATATGACAGTACTACAGAAGTTTGCATAGTTGTTCTGTATTCTGTTCCCCTGCTTTAAAAGTCTGGAGGAATGATAGCATGCCAATGGAAACTCAAATCAGATTTATAGTGTGATACAGTTAAGCTTCACTAAATTCAGGAAGAGATGTGAAATTCAATTAATGAATTGATAAGCTCTACATGAAACAGAATAGGCTATTTTAAATTCATCATATTGTTACGGGAGATGCATTCAACCTCTTTTCACCGTATCAGGTAATACTTGGTAGTACAAAACTCCAGAGACTGCTTTAAAGTAATTGTTTCTTTATATCTTTGTAAGAAATCCATCAAATACGACCATAATGACCTTGAAGTCATACATAGCCACATTGTTTCACCCTAATCATGTGCACTGTATTTACATTTTCCACTAATGTCCGTCACAGAGGAAGCTATTTTCATCAATAGAAATCGACAATATTAAGTGATCTATGAAAAGAAACGAGGGCTAACAAAATGTCTCCCTTTCAGAGGGGCCTGGCAAAACATTTCAAGTTCTTGAACAGATTTGGGATGGATTGTCCTCTCTTGTAAGAGTGCCAGACTGCTGATCTAGTGAGTCTGTGAAGTCTGTCTTAGAGAGGTCCCATTCCTCAGCATCTGTCAGGAGGAGCCAATACTTGGTCTCATCACCATGATAGATGGCAGTATTATCATGCACTGACACCTTTGACTGAGAATTGCACTCGTAAAACACTAGAGTCAGCGGGATTGATCGTATGATTTTGGGGGCTTGATACTTTAGAGATTTGACTAGGTTTGTGACAGTTTTCCTTTGTAATGTCAGAGTGTTCAAATTATTGGTCGCTTCATCAATGTAACGTGAGCTGCCTTCTCATACAGTTGCTTCAGGAGACAATTCAATTCAGGTGCAGTTCAAATGACCTCACCTACTGTAGGTTCAAGTCAAGGAGCAAACTTGAATGTCATTCCAGACATAACTTAAGGACCAGATACATTTGACCATTTTGTAAGCTACCTACAACCTTTGAAAGTCACTTGTCAACCGTGTCAAATAATCTTGAAAAGCGAAACAAATGGACGTCATTTTAAAACACTTAGTCATTCACATACTGTAGCTGTATAATAAACATGAAAAAGAACCTTGAAGCTGAAACTGAAAACTTTTTATTCAATCAATTAAAGTTTGAATTTGAATGCAATGGGAAAATTAAAAACATCAGAAGTAAGAACAAAGATAAGATAAGAATGGAACAGCTGTAAGTTTACACACAATCTAGTCAATATGACAAAAGATCTATGAAAATGCAATTAAAAACTCAGAACAAATGTTATGTCAGTCAAAGCCCATTGGTTGAAAATTCCCGAGAGAGAGAGAGAGAGAAACATATATATATTTTTTTTCTTTTTTCATAACCTGCACCTGTTGCTCAGAAATGAAAGATTAAGCAATTATTTTTCCATTACAAAGAATACTTCTTGAGCATATATTTTAAGACACAATTTGTCTTAGAGACTTAGAGTAATGTTACATGAGACATACACTGACACATGACTCACATTTAGAGATAAACTCACAACCTCATCATCAATGTACTTTCCTTTCATCATATACATTAAAACACTGTTGCACGATACCTGCAATATGATAATTAATTCAGTTCATGCTAAACATTCAAAATAGATAAGTCAATGATGGCAATTAAAATGTTAAAGTTCTGAAATTGCTAAATCATTTCAATGTGTTAAATGTAATCTTGATCAATACAATAACTTGACTCAATCTAGACTGAATAGGTTACAACCATGTACAAAATAAAAGTACCCATAAGAACACTACAACATCACTGAGGACCACACATATACTGTACACTACAGTATAGTACAATTGCTTATAGCCCTTGCCATTCAACTCTAGTCTCGGTAGAGTTTCACCTTGTCTGTTTGGTTAGTGCAGGCCCTCTGTCTTAGTGAGATATGGAGGGAGGTTAGTCACCACCCCTACTCTCCATGTTTTCACTGAGCCCTTCTACTGGCCTCGCATCTGCCTCGCTCAACGTCATTGATTACCTGATGCAAGCAGAAGCCAAGTTTGCTGGCCTGATCATTAATCCTGCAGCAGCCATTCTCTTAAAAACTCTGCTGTCCTTTTTTTTTGTTCCACTCGGAATCCATTGAGGAGTAAAAACAACAACCCCACACAACAAGAGCTGAGTGAAGGAGGCTGACTGCTTCGATTTCTCCTTGCAGCCAAATTGAGGGGGCTGACAAAACCCCCCGAGGAGCACCAAACCTCCAGTCTAACACAAAAGCCAAGCCACACACTCAAACCCAGATTCCAGACAAGACATTTGCCGTGCTCCCACCTCACACAGAACAAGAAACGTGGGTCACTCAAAGCTTGATGAAATTTCACACAAGATAATTATCTATTGTTTTCTTTGCCGTTTGGGGGGAGGGGGGGTAGCACGACTCCTACCCTTGAATGCGAGGGCGAAAATTGCACAGCCCTCCACAGAGGGTGGATAGGCACCTAGGCACCAAACCTAATCAAGCTGCAGGTGAGCGTTTTTGCATCTCGCTCAATGTCGTCCGGTATAAATAGAGCAGTATCACGGTGCAAGTCACATCTCATTTGGTGTGTTGTGTTTCAACGCGCCTCTGCCGAGACACTGGGCACTGAAGGGCGGCAGTGAGGAAGCAGAACCTTGTTAATGGACAGGTGCTGGGCCTGAATTCACAATCCCTGCTGCGAAACCATACAGTGGGCCTCCAGTGTGCACACACACAGTTGTACATACAAATGTGGTTTCCACCATGTTGTCATGCCATGTCAATTTCGACGACGACGACATGGCAGTAAAATTCCATTAAAGAGACA
This sequence comes from Nansenia antarctica, assembly GCF_963989245.1. Taxonomy (NCBI): domain Eukaryota; kingdom Metazoa; phylum Chordata; class Actinopteri; order Argentiniformes; family Microstomatidae; genus Nansenia; species Nansenia antarctica. The sequence continues at coordinate 12,235,085 of NC_137689.1, forward strand.
CTTTCATATCCACCCCGATTTTCACAAACGCAGACGATTCCAACCGATAAGAGGGTCTCATACGGCAAGACAAATTCTCCATGTCCCGCTGTCTTGATGCAATGTACACTGCACAATCTGATGGTAGCTCTCACACTAGGAGGTGTGACCAAGCCCCCTCTCGCCCTCCCCTTCATTGTTTGTTCATTGCCAACAACTGCGAGAAATGGCGCTGGCCACAAAATAGTACTACAAGATGACTGTAGCTATAGGGTTATAGTCCTCTTATGCTCAGAGAAAACATGAGGAGCATTTGGACACAATGAGGATATTGTGATCAATATCATGAACAGAAGGGACTGTCTATTCTTAAAAAAGGATTTGGAATTGTTTACATCATGATCATTTTCGATACATCACATTTAATCCTGATTACAAGCTCCCTATTTGGCAAGCTCCGATTGAATCAGAAATAATGAGTTCTAAAAGTTTGTAAATAGTTTATAATTGAATAATAAACTGGTTGTACATCATGTGACAACCCTTTCTTATCCACCTAATTTTTCTGGTTTTCTGCTCGAAATGACATGCCCACAGTGAATATAGAATATCTCCACAATCACAACGGCCTTCATAATGATCTTGTTATCAAATGAAAGCTAACACCTGTGGGGTGGCTGTAGAAGTGTCAGAATCAAAATCTATGTTACTGTGTCAGAGTAAATAGAGCTAGAACATTATAAAAAATCAAAAATTCAGTCTCCGCCTAAAGAAACAACAGCTTTTACAGTGAATATCACCTTGGAAACCTGATAACGAAGCCTACATCATCTAGGAATCAGTACTCCAGGGTCTTATTAGTACTTGTGCCAAAGTTGATGCTAGTAATGTGAGCAAATGCAACTTTGTACCTGTTTTAGTACAGGTATGTTTAGGCGGACACCTATATGTTTAGGCCATTTGGAGATATGTTGGCACCATCTTTGACCTTTGACCTTTCTCATGTATCAGTATGTATCTGTATTTATTTTTTTTGGGGGGGGGGGGGATTTTTTTGAGTTGGCCGACCAATGGTATGGAAATTTGGCGTTGAAACCGGACATGACACATTCTCCAGTTGGAGAAAACTGGATGTGACTTAGGCCGTGTTTACCGTCTCTGGAAAAAAAAATGGTGGCATCGTATAGCATGCAAAGTTGTGAAAAAAATGTGATATCGATGAAGAGAATTGATCGAGGTAAACTCTTTATATCACTTCGGATGCCCATGGGGGTCCGTTGGCTCCTATGAGGTTAAGAATACACACCCTTCATCACACCCTGATGAAGACATGGATCGAACTGATTAGGGGTGGGCTTATTTTGTCATTGACACAATACAAGCAGTCAGCTCAAGTGAGACATAATCAGTGTCAATTCACAATGGCTGGAAAGAGATTTGATACAAAGGCTGCAATGGGGTGAATGATGGTGATTCAGATTCTGATTAAATGCCTGCTACCATCACTGATGATAGTGATGATTACAGTGATACCATTTCTAACTATGAGCCTGATCCTCCAGCACCTCAGGCTCTGTGTAAAATAATTAGAACAGAGACGACTGTGATGCACATGGAACAAAACCTGAGACACGTGGAATGTGCAGCCGACTTGACTGTGGATCTTGCCCAAAGAAACATCCGAAGCCTTGTTTTGAAGGCTGAATTTGGGATGTATAAGCCGGCGGATTGGGCCGTGGACTTTGCTGATACATTTGCATTAAAGGCACTGAAATAAGAAGTGATTTTGGATCCATTTTAATTTCTTTAAAGTTAACAAATGACTGTTGTATAGACCTTCTTGACAACAACATTTCCCCATTGGGGACAATAAAGGTTTTCAATCAATCAATCAATTCTTGCATACATGTACACTTATATTTAATTACAATTATCAAGCATTGTTATCAACAGTTATCACTTCTTCTTTTCATATTGTTGTCCAACTCACACTGTGTGAGTCAAGGCATCAAATTCACAGCAGATGACCCGCAGCCGATGTACTTTGTCTGTTGTGAAAACTTTGCTCTTGGCAAATTTGGGGCTGAAATTGTCTGAAACAGTGTCTGCAAGGGCCTTACTCATACAGTATCTAGACACCTTGTGAACCCTGAATTGTATAACAAAGTTCTGGTGGATGTGTAATTGTTCATTTATAGTATAATGAACTTTTTGTATCTAAATTAAATAATGTGCATCATTGAACTCGCATCCATCTACTAATACTACAACCGCTACAAGAAGGTATAAGGTAGGTGCAGTAGCAAAGAGTGAAACAATAGAGGACTCACCAAGATCTCAAGTAGCTCCCAGCAAAACATGGATTAGGTGGAGATTATGAAATGTCAGCTCTTAAAACCAATACTTTTTCAGCCTCAAAGTAAATCAATACTACTTCTCGTTGATGAAAGAGGGAGAGTAGATCTGCCAGCACAGTGCTCTGTCGGCATGAGGGTCTCTCTCTCTCTGCATATTGAGAGGGAGGAGTGCTAATACCGATAGTTTCTGTGAACGTCCTGCTTGATGCTGAACAAGAAAATCCATCATCTGAAAGGCGACGGATTGACATCAGTAAATATTGATGGTAAACAAACAGATCAAAATTGATCTGTCAATACCAGTGTGAGCCTGCTGATAGTCCTTTTTTTTTTTTTCAAACCCAATGGGAGATTCATCATGGTGTGTCTGATCCAACATTATGCCAAATGATAAGCAGGTGAAGGTGGTAGGCTTTGAGGCGCCTCCGCTGAAATATTGTCAACCATTACAGCCTTTGCAGAGTGTCTATCGGTGCTTTCTCTATGGCTGCCTCCATATCATAATTACAATGTAATATCACGCGTAGCAATGTCTCCCACTGTTGTTTCACTTTCTCCTTCGCTTTGGTTCTATGAATATCAAATGCTCTCATGCTGTGGTTTGAAAGCTGTACAGCTCCTTCATACAAACACACACAACCTTGAGAAAAAAATTGAAAAATTACCTCTCGCTCCAACAAGAAGGAAAGCAGCAGGCCACAGACTTGGAGCGTTCACTTGTGTCGAGCCTGCTGCTAGCACTCAGGTCCAGCTTCTTTCTTCTGTCATGTTGGAAGAAGAATCCGGCATTTTAAAGTCATCACCCATTCAGTTTTCCTCCGGTCTACATACAGTATGGGCAGAGAGCACAACAATTCATAAGCATACATCTCTGAGACAGAGGGCCCCAATTTGCATGTGCAAAAATGTGTAGAATTTATTAGATTAAAGGAGAAGGGTGTACATTCGTTGGAAATATGCCACCTCACCTTCCAAACAACAACATCCTCCCTAATAATAATATTATTATAACCCACACAGTGTCGGACAGGCAAAGAGGCAAAGAAAGACGGAAATTGGTCAGTCCACTTCCCTAGAACAGAAACAGGAACTAAACAGTCAGGTAGGAACTAAAAACAACGTTCATGAATGAAATAATAAGGTACCTCATTCCCTGATCTCTACCAATTAAACTCAATTGATTGTCTATAAACAAATTGTATTGCCTGTGTAAATCTTGTCATCTTAAAGAGTATTTCGCCCAACATATGCATGAAAACCTTCCAAGTCAAAGTAATAGCACCAACCAATTTAGACAGATCATCTATTATACTCAGGTTACACTTATCTGTAAACCCCAAATAAAAATGTACAAACATTTATGAGATAATCAAGGGTGAGTTTCCGGTGTGAGCTATAAATCAGAATTGGCTATGTCCTTACTCTTTCAAGCTGTGGCGCCACAGTAGCCGGTACTGCGGCAGCACTGTCCCAACCTCTCACCTTTTTCACAAATCAGACAAACAAACGAGCGTGCAGTGCTGTTATTACTACCCTGACTGTAACACAATTGACTAGTGCTCATCATTTCGATTTCCCTATCATCCCAGAAATGGAGACAACTGGTGTGAAAAAACTGCTGTACAATTTATTTTTATTTTTATTCAATTTTCAGCTACGGTGCCCTCCATAAGTATTGGAAAGAGAAGCATGTTGTCTTCTTTTAGCTCTATTCTCCAGTTTGAATTTTAAATCAAACAGTTATTGCAGGAATATTCTCATCTTTAATTCAATAGGTTTTGTTTTCAGATTGGATTCACCCAAACTTTTTTAAACATACTCCAAGTCCCCCCAAAATACTGAACTAATGTTTAGTATTTGGTTGACAAACCTTTACATGCAATAACTGCCTGAATTATGCGACCCATTAACCACACCAGATGCTGGATATTCTCTAGTGAGGACTGTACTGCAGACATCTTCAGTTGTTGTTTGTTTTGAGGTATTTTTGACGAAAATCTTATCATCAGGAAATGAAATGTGTGTTCAATTGGATTTCAATCTGAAGATTGACTTTGCCAGTCAACAACTTCCCGCTTGTTGGCCCCGATAAAACTCATGCAGTTGCTATGCCAGTATGTTTGGGGTTACTCACACTGAGACCCATGCGTACGGCAGCAACTGCGACTCCACTGGCAGAAGGATGAAACTGGAGAAACACTTTGAAACGGATTCCATTTCCACCAACATAAAAATATCGAAGTATTACCTCTTCCGTATATGAAGGAGTGCACACAAAGAATATATGTGCACACTGCACATATCTTATTCGCCCTTGTCCTGTACGCATCACAATGTACACATATCTTTACTATACTTATCATATTGATATTCATGCAAATATATTTACTTTTTACATTCAAATTCATTGCACGTAGCGCGAGGCTGGACAATTTGAGCACCGTTCCCGATTCACTGATCCTGAGTGCTCAGTGGGTAACGTTCCCGTTAAGTCCAATGATTGCAATGTCCATACATTGAAGGCCATGAACAAATCCACTGACTATCATCTCCAAGCACACACCATGTATACGGACTACGAAAACTTTAAGCGCACAGCCACTTTATTACTGGAACTGTTGCGCAGAAATTGACTGGGTGAAAAAGAAAAACTTGCCGTTCTGTCGGGCATTTCACTGACCATTTATAGGCAACTATGGGCGTTAAAAAGGGTGGGACAAGACGCTCGTTCACGTGTGCAAAATTGAGTTGTTTGTGATTTATAAAGGGAAGCAGGCGTGGAACTTGCGCACCGCAAATTCCACTTGCATGCGCACCGTTTTATAAATCCGAATGTTGGTGTGCGTAAATGTTCTTACTTGTCTACGTACACAAGCTTTTTACGACCAGTTCTACGCAAAGCTTTATAAATGAGACCCCTGATGATTAATGTCCCGAACACAAGCTCCAGGGAAACAGATGATTCTGGCTCCAGAGATTGCTATATACCTAACAATGGACCTCACAATTACAACCAGGGTGGCTGGGACATTACAATGTGATGGAGTGTGATCGTTAAGGCCGCCACCTGAGCTGGAACACTGTTCACCAGGGGGCGAGAAGTGTGTGTGGTGGGAATGTCTGGCTGCAGGGGGACAATGCTGTTCAATAACTGGACTGGAACCTCTGGAACTGGTGAGAGCACAGAGAACATCAACCGCTGTCACAGTTAAGATCTACGCCGGGTGACGTGTGACCATTTGGGTGTTACGCCAGCAGAGTTTCCTAGCACATGGAAAGTGCTTTGCTCTGGGTCAACTGTTGAGGGTCAGCATCATTAGCTGTTTGTTGTTCTCCCTTAATCAGTGATCAGGCCATCTCTCTTGGTATCACTTCATGGAGGTGTAAAATGTAATCTTGGAGCTGTCTGATCCATTCACATTTACAGCAGATAAACACTTCCACATTTGGCAGCCTGCCTCCCTCCTCATTCACTACCATGAACATTTCACATAGCCTACATTTCTGGACTGCTAAATGAAGGCCATATAACACTTATTATTTATGAGAATACATTTCATAACATGCAAGTATAGTTTATTAATTACAGATCCAATCAAATATGATTCCCGATTAAACTGGACAACATTGAGAGGTTGTTTTGCAAAAACTGATATCTCTGTTTGTATTTATTATCTTAAATCGTGTTTTTATGTGTGCACTCCAGGGAACTATTCATTAGATTAGATTAGATTAGATTAGATTCAACGTTATTGCCATTAACAGAGTACAATTACAGAGACAACGAAAAGCAGTTCGGCATCTAACCAGTTGCAAATAGTGCAGAGTGCATAATCCATTAATGTATGGACACATAATGTATGGTGTAGCCTACGGTATTATAGTGAGTCTAAGTAAATGAGTACAGTATACAGTATGAGAACAGTATACGTGCAATGAACATGAATATAAAAAGGCAATATATTCACATGAATGGCAATATGATATGTACAGTAAAGATATAAAAGATATGGCTCCCTGTTAGGTTCAGAGTGAAGTTTAAAGCCCTAAATGGCCTCGCCCCACCCTACATCACAGAACTCTTGGACTATGCCTCCAGCGTAAGATCCCTCAGATCCGACGAAAAGAGACTCTTGATGGTCCCATCTGTGTTGCCATATTCCATCATATTTTTTCTCTGTTTTAGAGTCCGCGCCCAGGGCACCCTAACCAGGTGTAGTTTGGTGCGTGTTTAAATAAATTGACTATGACTATGACTATATGTACAGTGAAATATGTACAGTTAACAAGGGCGATGGATATCAATGCTCCTAATCAAAACACGCGCAAAACAGCTGCTAGCAGGCTAGCACTAAAAACAACTTCACTCACTTGCATATGCAAGCTTTAAAAACAAGGCCCCAGATCCCTACTAGAATGAGTGTGAACAGCCCCCAAACATCTGATATGACTTGATATTTAATCACTTTGCTTGCAGTGTAAACATACCCTAAATTGCCAAAGTGTAATCCCTGTATGATTTCCAAGAGAACACATGGTTTTCTACATAAACCGTATCAATGTGATCTAGCCAATATTTCCGATATTCCTGATGTTCAGCTAACACTCAACTATTTTTCCCCTGTTTATTTCTGTGGTAGATAAGCATGATCCAGTTAAAAAGTTGACAATTAAGGATACTGATTGGCTATCCTTCAGCTCAGAAATATACTGTATCTCCTGCCATGAGGTTAAGAAGTCAAGTTACTATCTAAACACTATTTCTAATTCTGGTGGTGACCCAACTACATTATGGAAAGCAGTTAAATCACTGAAATGCAATAGTTTCTCTCCCTCTCTACCTCAACAGGTTGTATCCAATCAATCATGATTACAGATGGAAAAAAGTGTCCGCAAGTCTGGAAGGTGGCCAATGAACTCCCTCTTCATAAGGGGGCAACCCCAGAGACTTGAGGCTCAAATGTGCAAAAACATAATGTCAATCTGGCTGAGATGTGTTCTTAAAAGTAAAATAAAGAGGTGTGGCACATGTATTATTGTGACACAGTTATTTTATTGAATTGTTGCATTTAAAAACAATTATGGTGTTCCACAAATGTTTTTTAGGTTTGATTAAATGCATATTTTTGTTGAGGACAATCTCACTGCTGAGCTCTCTGCCATGCCAAGGAGCTTGTGGGCTTACAACACATGCATGCAGTAGTAATAGCAACACACACACACACACACACACACACACACACACACACACACACACACACACTCACACTCACACACACACAGGAGAGAACTTTTTGAATGTCATTCAAAACAGAGATGAAATACGGGTAGCACTTTTTTTCTTTAGGTCATTTATAATAATTTTGCCATTTAGCAGACGCTTTTATCCAAAGCGACTTACAATTACGAATTACAGGGACATTCCCCCTGGAGTAACTGAGGGCTAAGTGCCTTACCCAAGGGCACACTAGTAGTGGTGAACTCACAACCTTCCGATCCCAAGTCCAACTCACTATCCACTAGACCACCACTACCCCAGTGATAGCTAGCAATTAGAATTCAAACACAACAACTGCAGTTTTCCAAATACATCTGACTTCAGCACAAACAAAACATATTGTTAGCTGCAAAGGTTGCTTACCTCACATGTCACTGTTTCTCCACTGACGGTAGAGTTGTTTAGTATTTTGTTTAGTCCCAGCTTTTTGAAGTTGTTTTACTTTCTTACTTTTTTTTTCCTTTTTTTGTGCAATTACCACCATTATTATCCCATTTACAACATTGTTGTGATCAAAGACAACCAGCTAAATTATACATTCGAGAGATTAGCTTTTGATTGTTCACCATCTCCCTGGAAAACGTTTTGTTACTACTGCACACTTGCATAGTAAGCCCACAGGCTCCTCTTTCCTCCTTGTGTGACAGCGAGCTCAGAAAAGGTAAAATTGTGAACCTGCTCCCCAATATGATCCCATACACGGCCATGTCTCACTATCGATTGGGCTTCCTGATCATAGTTTGTTCACTGTGACAGAACATTGCATTTTTCAGAGGATTTGCTGTATTCTACAAAGTTCTATCTAGTGCTGCGGTGAGAGTGTATATTTGGTGGAGACAGTCATTTAGACATGTGCTTTTGTGTGGGAAGCACACTTTTTTATCATTATATTACTAGTATTTACATATGGCTGATACAATGACAGTGCTATTTAATCTTCTATTGTGAATAGTAATCAATGTCCCCCTATCAGCTCGGAGCACTTATTTACAGTTGAATGGGCATACCTGGTGGACATCCTGAGGGTATCGCACCTCACCTGCTGATAACACTCATGTAACACTGGTCTCTGATGTTCAACTGTTGAGATGGTATTAAAGGAGAAAACTAATACATGATTTGAGTTTTGGTTTAGGCCTTCGAGCACCTACTCCTGTGTGTCCTTGATATAACTTCTATTAGCTTACAACAGTCTGTTTACATTTTTTACATTATATTTTTGGCATTCAGCAGACGCCTTTATCCAAAGTGAGTTACAACAAATACATTTGTCTAAGTAAATGAGATTTCTTTGAACTATTACATTTCTTATTTTGGATTGATACTCTGTATTCTCATTATACCCATTTGCCTCAATGTAATATTGTGTTCGGTTCTGCCAAGACAGCACAACATAATCGTGATCAGGTGACCGTAGCATATTGGGATTCTTACTGTAATACTATAATTATTATTATAGTCCCTATAATAATAGTTACTATTACTATTACTCCCTAATTATTATATTAGTCATGAGTCAGATGTAATGTAATGATAGTAGGTCATGTGACCGCTTATGTAGAGTCCACCTTATCATATCCATAACCGTCTGAAGTTTACTAGGGAATAAATGTACAGGTTCTTTATCCCTATCCAGTCCAAATTCTTATTTTTACAAGTCGTAAAAGAGAGAGAGGGTGTGTGTAGCCCTGTGACCTTTTTTTCGCTCTACCTCTGCTGTCCCTGAGTAAGAGAGGTGCATACATTGACAGACAATCCTCCACTGAGTCAGAGAGGTGAAGGCACATAGACACAGTTCGCAAATGTGCAGATGTGCTTAAGACTCAATGTAATGCAACTATATGATTTTCATCTTCAATATAATAAATATTACATTTTCGGGACACACATTTTTGTCAACTACCCATGTTGGCTTGTAGCTGCTACTTGTTTGAAGTCTCTCTGAGGAGATTTTGACATTTAATATAAATGATGCTAACATAGGGACATTGGAAAGCTGGCTGACGGCGCCACGGTTAGCCTATATGCTGCGGTAGCAAAGTAGATTTGATTGATTGATTTTTTCACTCTGGGGCCCCAAGCGGTCAGGCCTTACATGCAACACGTAGTCTGCGTATAGGGAGGGAGGGTCCTGTAAGAGAGACTTTGACTTACAGTATACAGTATGTTCACTCAACAATGAATGTGTAGTCGATGACATCCAAAAATACAGAAAATTAGGAAATACTGAAATTAGGGTGTCAGATTCTCACCCAACACAAACAACTATAATTTCATTCTCTGCTATGGCAATTGCAAGTACTGGCTTTGTTTAAGTAGCACAGAATCACTAGCAGTCTGGCATTCACTCTAAATGTAAATTAGGGTTTTTTAGTAGTATGGTCAGGTAAGGTATGGTTAGAATGCGATACTTCAGTCTGCTCTCAAAGATGACAAATGCTATTAGGAAAAGAGAAGCAAACAGTTTCACTCACAGACAAACATGTTCACGCAAATATACTGTTACAAAATTTGAAAAGACAAAAAAAATTAAGGAGAAAAAAAAGGAAAAATTAAGAATACTGTAGCTAATAAAAACATATAAAATCAAATCAAATCAAGTTTTATTTTAGTTTTATAACAATTCTAGAATACATCTGCACTGTAGACAATAGCTATAATATATTTTATGTATTCAAATGAATTTACAGAATGTTTTTTGTGCTACATTTTTTCAGATTAACAGGTGCAAAGTACGAGTGGCGGTTTGTAAACAAAGACACTGCACAAACATTGATATGGTGGATTCCATTTTCCAATTTCCAACCTCACGCTCACTTCAGTCAAGTAGACAGTAATGTCTCCACAAACACTGAGCAGTCTGTTGATTTCAGATGGTGTTAATAATGCCTTAGCTGCAGTTGGCACTCGGACTCATGAGGAGGTGGGCCTGTGCCTGGAGGAAGGGGCACCAAATATCACTGACGGCCCTCCTGTCTGGGCAGGCTGGCGCTTGAGTGGCAGGGAACTGAAGCCTGTGCCATGACAGCAACACCTGCAGCACCCCCTCCATTTTGCCTTCCCTGGGGCTCCCCCTAAATTGTTAACCCCCCCCGTCCCATGCACACACACTTCACCAACCTCCTTGGCAGACGAACAGACTCACTTGACTGTTCACTAAATGGACACTTTAAAAAGGATACCCATGAACCTGTGGGGAAAACAGCTCATCAAACCAGGACAAAACTTAGTTTGAATCTAAATCGCTGCTACTTGTTGTAAGTCGCTTTGGATAAAGGCATTTGGTATGCCCATTCTAAATGTCTAAAATGTAAATAAATGTAAATATGATACACCCAATACACAAAACAGAACCAGCATTCAAATGTTTAAACAAGACCCTAATGGATTTCCAACATAGGACGTTGAGACAATACATACATAATCAATACAAACAACATTAAATTCATTTGGATTGGAATTGGAAATAATAGACATTTACATGGGGATTTTGAGTTATTTGTGTGATTCGTGTGAACATACAGCATCACATTGCCTTGCCCCTCTCACCCATTATACCCACTGAGTCTTTCTATCAGGATCAAGTTGATCCTCTCTTTATATTTGCAAGAGACTGTGGTACTGATGAAACAAAAACCTAGAAACCTGCGGGTTGCCTTTGATACTGAGGACATAACTAAATGTATGCAGCTCAGGTAGACTTCAGGTCAAGGACACTGTGGCCTTGATCTGACGACCATGTACACAGAGGAGCGACTTACCTGCCAATCACAGGCTGATAGGTAAAGGACCGGACACGGATCTGCAATATCCAGTGTCAGCAAGTAAGCAAAGCATACATGGGGCTTTACATTGAGGGTGTTTTGACCTCCAGATGAGACTGTTTAGAGCTTTCTTCCAGCCCTGAGATTGCAAATGCCATTTCAAAGCAAGAGGCCTGTCCTCATGTATTAAGCTGCTTGTTACTTCTAAATAAATGCAGACATATTTTTCGGTGTCGGGTTTATCCAGTGCACCATTTTGTTATCCAGGTGGTTTTACGCTATTACTCTAAATGGGATTTTGTCAAGAGAGAGACTGCATCGATAAAAGAGTGCTGTTGTGTGTGTTCGAAGGTTTTCAATGGTGCGTAAAGTCTACTCAGAGGGACAGAAAGCCTCTAACTGTCATTACATGTTGAAATTAACCTTTGGTTGTTTACTTGAGGGCCGACAAAATAAATAGCAAAATGTATGAAGACCTGGGGAGAAAAGACAGATTTTCGAGAATGCAATTTCTCTGAAGTTAGACAATTGTAGACAATAACTGCTTTTTTTCAGGCGTGCAATCCTTTCGAGAGATTTTGAAGACTGCAATACCATGGCAGTACAATTGCAGTGGCATGGAACTAGCTGGTGCCAAAAACCATGTTTCTTTTTTCCTTTTGGTCAATGAAGTCAGTTTTGAATTGTGATTTCAGTTTCTATTATGTAGTATTTCCCCTCAATCAAATGTATTTGTATAGCACTCTTTACATAGATGGCACAACGTAACAAGCAGCTTAATACACAGAGTGACATCAAAACAAAACATAACATTATAAACAATAAATACAATATCATCTAAAACCAATACAACCCAAATGTAAGCCAAGGAAAAAACTCCCCAGAGGGGAGAAAAATATAGGGCACAGTGGCCAGGAACATCTCCCTGGGAGGAAGAAACCTTGAGAGGAACCAGACTCCAGGGGGACCCATCCTCCTCTGGCTGATCAGGTGCTGAACAGTAAACTAATGTGCAACTAATGTTGCGTGGTGCAGGAGTTCAGGTGTCCAAGGTTAGTGCTATGGAGTTAGATTTCTGCCAATAATATCAAACAAAGGTTTAGGAATTGTAAGCAAAATGCTTATAAAGCATTGATAGGCCTAACCTTTTTTATTTACAGTTCGAAACCTTGTTTACAACTTTTTTATTTCTCATCTAACCAACCATGTTATTATGCATCTACATGAACAGGACTCATAAGCAGTGTTTGTTGTGCTAATTGCCATCTCTCATAGGAATCCATTGAAAGGTCAGTAGTATATCAATACGTCTTTCAAAACATGAACAAACTTTCTAAACGTGTTTAATGACTAGTGTGGTGTGTCGAAGACTTACACATTGTGTGTGTTTTAGCACATAAAGTGCTACTCTTCTATCAAGTGTTTTAATGTGTTTAATGTGTTTTAAGAGTTCCTTAAACACTAGCATTGTAATAAAGGTATTAAACAAAGGCACAGTGTACAATAAAATAGTGAATTAACGTTGCTGGCATCAGTAATGTATAGGAAGTGTATTAGGTCAACTATGAAGCCTTGGAGGACAAAGGCGTTAAATATATTCGATTTCTACACTGTATATTGTCTTGGAAGGTGGCTAGCATTAGAGCAATCAGGACGAAAATAGAACTAATGGTGTCAGATATTGTTAAGACCCTCTGAAGTTCACCCACAAACCTAAATAACTGCAGCAGGCCCTGAAGCCATACGCGAGCAGGTACATCCATTGGAATCTGACAACCTACGGGTAAATCCTTGTTGTAAAACTTTTTCAATTTTTCCGCTAGGATGCTAGTGGATGCTAGGATGCTTCAAACTTTAACTGCAGCGATCTAAAGACAAGTGTTCCTAGTATTGAGTGACTGGAGTGACTGAGACTGTGTATGCCCAGGCTCCCAAGCATGAAAGCTTTGACTTATATCCCTGACACAACACCCGCACAAATTCCATGACAGTGATACAGAATAGATAAGACTATATTGTTTTCTGCTACCCCAGTGTGTGTGCAAACCGTACACGTTGCATGGCTGCTATAGCAGCAACGTAAGATTATGTTTGGAGTAAGGGTGTGAACATGTACACGACTACCTGGACTCATTCTTTTTTTAGGAAAAATCCCTACTGGAAAATCGTATTATTATTTTAGTTTTACAGGCCTCGTCTAAGCCTTCTAAGCGCTTCTGTGACCTGGTAGATGAGGGAGAAGCTGAAATGCAAGCATTTTTTTTCTCCTCAGCTGTGAGAGAGCACGAGAGGGAGAGGCTGGTGCACTCACTCCCACATACATAGTGCTGCACTATTGCAGTGAGGGAGAGAAATCAGTTTGTTCTTTCAATTTTGTTGGATGATTTGACTACGCAAAAAATCGCTAGCTTTCCACTGACTCTTCGCTAATATAGTGAATATATAGCTAAATAGTAGTAATAATATAAAAAAGTGAGTGATCAAAAATAAGCTGAAATCCTCATTTATATTATGAGGTAGACAAACCCCAATTCTAAGATATTCAGACTCTTAACATCATTTTTACTTCAAAAATAGATACATTTGAAGTTCCTTGCATATTTATTCCAACTGTTTACATTTCTGGTGTAGCACACTAAATTACTGCAGGACAGTACATTCATTCATCTTGGTATAGTACCTTTGCAACAACATGCCATGAATTCCTCAGAGCAACGCATTCGGGTATTTTGCCCTTGCGTCAAGCCCCCTGCCCCTTTTGGGGGTAAACAGTCCCTTCAGTTTGACTGGTGGTAAATACAAATTCAAGGTCTTGAATTCAAGGCTACTTCAATAGCATAAAATAAGTAAACAGTATTGCTTTTTAGGTATTAGGAGCCCAAATCGGATTTGGCCAGTCACACAAACAATGATATAATGTCATTGCTGATCAATGATTGGCGTCATTATATGGAAAAAACATTTACAAAATAGCCGTTGGATGAGTGTCCTTTCAGTCGGCCTCCATCAAAGTGGACGAATGATCTGACCCAATGGCCGGTACTGAGGCCATATACAACTACCTTATGGAATCTCCCAGTCATCACACACTTTTGCATGTTGATGTTCCCTCAGCGTGTTGTGATGTGCTAAACATGCAGTTAGATGTTCATAGAGATGTTATTTCTTAGCTCCTACACGATTCAGAGCGTTTTTCTCCGATATTTGGTTTGAGGGGTACCAACATTAAAATAAGCATATCTTCTTCAACTATTTTAAGATTTCAATTCATCATCTTTTGAAAGTTTACCATCTGCACATAATCTAGAGAAAGATAATTCAGAAAATTGACATTGCCCTACTCGAGGACTTTTTCACCAGATCCTGTGACATTATGGTCCCAGCAGGAATCGAACCCACAAGCTAAGCGTTGTCAACATCATGCTCTACGAATTGAGTCACAGAGGACACACCTATGACCAGATCTACCGCACTGTGGCACAGGTGGCTCATGAGGTGAACAATTCTGCCAGTTTACCTGGAGGAGACGGTGCACAACATCAGAGGCCAAGAAACCATGCATAGGTGTGGACGCCGGAAAGATGATGGAGCTCTGTGACCTGCACCATCAAGGCCACGGCCCAGTCCATCGGGAGGGTGATGGGTCTCTCCTGTCCCCTCTAGGATTCACGTCTCTCATACGCATGCCCCTGGAAGCGGCGTCGCCAATACAGCCCCCCCCCCCCATTCACTGTCAACCCTGGGTCCATCAGACATTGTCACAGGGCTACAGACTGTGGTTTGCGGGTATAGCCCCACCTTCAATCAGTTGCACACAGAGAACCCAGATGGGGTTTTAGAGCCATTATTTTGTGGTAGAAAGTGTGCGAGGCATGTGAGTGACTTGTGTGCATCCTGGTCCATGTGGTCCATCCTACACGTACTCAGGTTGCCCCTGGCGACTCTAAGGTTACCGTAATGCCCTAATAAATCCCTCCTAAATTTCGTTGTTTGGTACCTGTACTGTAGCAATGACAATAAAGTCCATTCATTCATTCATTCATTCATTCATAATACAGTGTTTGTTCCCAAAGTCATCATCATGGCATACCGCAGACAAGCTCCTGTACTGCTGCTTTGTCATTCCCTACCCTTCTCCGGTAGGCACACTACACGTTTACATGGCCAGGAAGGCGTATTTCAGGGTTTGTGATTAGCTGTTTATGTGCTTTTTTGTCATTGTTAAGGTTTACAATTGTTTGGGATTGGAAACACCTTCGGGCTGGGCTTCCTGCCTGGAAGTGTCCTCATCATGTGTAGAATGATTGAATGGAGTTTCAACGAATAGGTACACAGAGTGCCCGTCCCATAGTAAGGGATGTACCTCATCTCATTCAGAGAACCTCTAGTTGTTTCCACTGTGCTTAGAAATGCAAGACAACTGGCATTATGCATATCATGCCAGTGCAACCTTCACAGCCTGAGATATGTAATTTGGATGGATGTTCTGATGGATACTTGCATTGATCATGGATTGGTGAAAAAGGACATTTTTCCAAAATAATATTATTTCAGTTTGATTGAACTTAAACCATTATGGAAAACACTTAGAAGAAAGTGTGAATGACACATAAGACATAGTTTTGAACAATGAATCAATAAATAATTAATAATTTGACCACATGAAATATTGCTCTGTATAGGTGTAGTGTACTACTGTTTTATAAATGTACATCTGCCCCCTTACTAATCATTCACTTTTACTGAAGTCCATTTCTAACCAATGAGCTAGTGAAACCTTTACCATACATCACAATACTAATAGTAGTACTCGGTCATTATTGCCAAAGCAGGAGCTTCAGCCTCCTCAGGCACTGTGGGATTTCTCTCTCAATTGCATGTTTATCCTCCATGACATTGGTGAAATGTGTTCCCAGAGTCACCTCATAAAACCCTCATTTACAAAGTTTAGCTGAGATTAGTCCATTAGCCAAATTACCTAGCCAAGCAGTTGATTTTCAAATGCGTTGTCTTCAATCTGCCGCACAGCATGGGATCTCTCTCCATGGGCGACTAAAACAACATTGTATAAAAGAAAAAAAGACACCTTCTTATACAAGAAACGCTCAGAAGTAAGGGAATTAAATCTTAGCACAGTAGATCTTGTAACCTTGCAGAATGGAAAACGTGTTACATTGTGATATTTCCATGCAGTTCTATTATGCACTGACTCTCAATCAGTCAGACTCAGAGTATAATATGAATGTCATCAAGTCGAATCTACATTAAATAGGAGGCCTCGAAATGACAGATACATATACGGTGCACAGCCTAGACGAATGCCAAAGTGACACAGCCAGGGATGTGTCGGGGATGTGACCCATCACCTCTCTGATTGGAAGGCTGATTGCTGAGCGGAGGTGGTTGGTTTGAAGGGGAAAAGGCCATCATCTCTGACAGTTTCAGAAGGACTCTCTCTAGGAGGTGTCGGCCTCAATATCATTAGATCAGGTCAATAAGTCAGCTGTTCTCTTCTGAAAGCACATTCGCTTTGCAGACTATTCCACCCCTCCCCCCCCCCACCCCCGCCCCCGCCCCCACCTCTCACTTTTTCATTCTGACTCAATGGCTGAGAAGGAAGAGATTAAAAAGCATTAATTCCGAAAGTACAATCACTCAATTTTCTCTCACTCAGCTGTGCTCTTTGGGGCAGTTCTGGGGCTCAAACGCTGTGACTTGACCTCTTATTTGAATAAGTTAATATGGTGGAGTGTTTGTGGGGAAAAGAAATGGAAGCCTATCTGTTCCGTACAGTGGGCCCGGGAGAATTTGATTCCTTTTCATCTGTCACTGTGAAGGTGTCATTCTCCTCCTCAGCTTTTTATCACAGCACAGGCCCTGACAGCTTCAAGTCGCTTTTTCAACAACAGCCATAAACCTCACCATGAATGGATTTTTAGGGAGAAAAAAAATTACATTACATTTTTTCATTGCCATATCACAAAGTATTAATGGATAGAGTAAACATTGGCACAATGTTCCTTTCATGTTATTCCAGCGTAATTGAAGGATAAGTGTCAACTGTTAATCACAGTTGCGTCATTAGTAGACACCTTACCCCAGAGTACAGCAATATAAGACCGTACAGAGCTATGACAAAAGCTGTCTAATATTGTGACGATTAGGTTGAGTCATAGAGCATTTGAATGAGTAAGCCTATGCATGTTCAGAATGAATATAATCTATTTTCCTCAACAGACAGAAGACAGGTTTGGGCTAATTAATCATGTCTCTCTCCAAAAAATCTATACATTACATAGTGATCTGCCACCCCTCAAAACCATCTAAGACTTGTCACCATTAGAGATTAACCACACACATACCACCATGCCTTCGTTCACAGCAGAAAGCTGCAGATTAGAGACTTTGCTACTTCACCTCCAACAGATATGTATAAGCCGATTAGCTATTCCTACGACAGGTACTGTATCTACATTATATGGAACGTATGTGTGTCACATATTCACCAGGTGAGCTTGGGTAGGTTCAGGGCCAAGGAGGGCCACCTTCTGATTGTGATGTTAGAGTAGTATAGAATATGAAAATAAAACACTGAAGAATAGATGACGGGTCAAACATAAGACATACATTTATTCCCAGTGATTATTTCTAACCGTTTCTAACATGGACATGATCGAACAAATTCAAAACAAGCGGTCACATGACCAACTAACACAAGTTAACATTACGTTATATCTGACTCCAAAATATATTTCATGATTAATGATGATTGAGAATGCTTTGCTGATCCCTGTGTGACAGACAATATCAATCATATCTGTTCCTAGATTCATTAAGAATACCAAAATGCCATTTTACCATGCCCTCAAGTTAAGATAAATCGGCTTGTCCTCAGTTTACACTCAGGCCAATAGCTGAATCTGATGACACTCTCTACGTTTCTTTAACAATGCATGTGAACATTAGACATTAAATGTGAGAACTTGGTCACGATTATGAGTATCAACCAATATAACAGTTCCAAAGCAACATACAATTAATTAAGCTTAGGCTTCATCCTACTCCCCTGACCTGTACTTTTCGTTATTAGTTATTAGTTTTTTTAAATGTTCTAATCATTGTTCGGAATAAAGATTCATTCATTCATTCATTCATTCATTCATTCATACAACTGTACGTTTTAACCATACGTTTTAATGTGACTCAATGACAGCCGGTGGTCGTGGGCCTAACTCGGGGAACTCAAGGAATTCAAAGAATTCCCAACAAAGGACACGGTGTGATACATTACAATCGCAAAGGAACGGTGAGGGTGCGATTGCTTCAGACACATTATAATCACAAAGGAATTGACAAACGATGACGGTGTGTCTTCTTCAGGATGTCCGCCAGACTCATTCAACTGTAAATCGTTATACACATTGAAATCAGGGCCACCAAAATCTGTCTACAGTAGGCCTACGATTCATCTCGAGCAGAGTCATTTAGTCACACACGCAAACACCATTCTACTTTATGCAGATGACATATAATTCATTCACGAGAGAAACCCCTATCCCCTATGTGAGTGTTCAGAGCACACATGCATTCTCAGAGCATTTCAAAAGAGAACTAATCTCTCCCCTACACCCTGATGTGCACAATACATTCATACAAATACAAATGTATGCAAAGCCGCACATGTCCATCTCTTGTTGTAAATTCCACATGAGGGCAGCAGAACATACTTTCCTCCTCAATCTCTGTTTAAGTGTACAGGGACATAACAGCACTCTATCCATCGAGGATTATATATAAAGCACACCACATTATCAGAATATTTGTTCTCAGTCTCTTGGCTATAAGTTCATATAATCACTGTAGGCTATATGTTTAGATCAATACATCCACCTGAAGTTGATGCGGTGGATTATGGTTATGAATCCATGTGTTCTTCGTACCTAGGCTAATTGCGCCTAATTGCTGGGAACGAGGTGAGAGTGGACCACAGGTGGGGTGGTGGTAAGGAGGGGGGTTAGCGAGAGAAAGAGCATGGGGGTGGTCATGCTACTGAGCTGTGCACCGTAGACGCCTCTGCTAATAGGTTTCATGCGAGTGCCCCTGCTCCATCTCTAAGGGTAATGTGTCACACTTGAAGTCTCTCAGCCTGCTTGATCTGTCTCTCTGCCATACCACTCCACTCTATCAAGCTGTCCCTCTGCATACCAGCCCTAGGGGGGATGGAAGCTTGAAGTGTTCTGGGGGGCTTTACGTAACAGGCAACAGAGGTGTGTGTGTGTGTGTGTGTGTGTATGTGTGTGTGGAAGTGATGAGGTGACTCAACCCTCACACAATGTAAAGGGCTTGGAGCACTGGGTGGAAAAACGCTAAACCTAGTCCATTGCTATTATTACAAGGGGTTCAGGCACGAAGTGCTGAAACCCTATTGGTATTGTAGGGGTTGTTGTTATTAGGGTTTCAAGCATGAAGTGGACATTTTGCATGGGTCTCTATTGTAATTGTAGGAGTTCTTATTATTTAATGTACACTTTACATTAACGTCACATCTGTTAAGTTGGTAATCCATTAATAAATGTTGGAAAGTCATTCAGAAATGGTCAATTGTGATACACTTAACATTAAGGTCACATGTTATATGTTACACATATTGACGTTACACACTCATTAATATGGTTAACTGTGTGACATTTCATCAGTTATACATGTTAACATGCTTTCAGCATCAACCCCAAAGTCACCGAACTGACTGGACTGTCATAATTATCTTGCATTATTTTCAACATAGTTGTACCATCTTTTTCAAAGTAATAAGATTACAAGTCTTAAATCTGACTGTCATGCATGAAGTGTTGACTACTGCGATGGATAACAATTGCTGCTGTCATAGCAAACACGTTATCTTTCCACCGAGCAGGCAGAGGACATGAACGCTCTTCATCACAGACCAGCAGCTGTGGTACACAGTGAGGAGCCCCTCTATCAAAGCACAAGAGGTCACCGATATGATTATCCCCAAATGTCAATACAGGGGGAGTGAACAATCCCCAGCTGTCTTGGAAAATTGATTTGACCTTTTAAAACCCATGTAAGCAAACATCTCAGTTTCCTATTTAAGATTGAGTGGAGGAAAGTCATCAGTGCATAGGTGTAATTACATGATCTAGTCTACTCTTTACTACATGGAGTATATAGTAAGAAAAGAGGGGAAATGTATATGTCATAAATATTAAACAATCCAGGTCAATGTGTCATGAATAAACTGCATATTTGCAGTGGGCACATTGAAACAAAAACATAATTCAGCCTATTCAGGAAAGACACAGATTGTAAACCTATTTGATAGCATGGCTTTACAGTAAGCATTTATGTAATAAATGCCTCCGCCCTACTTCTGAAACACATACAGGTGCTGTGGGGTCCAAGGACTTAAGCTCATTTCATTCACATTGTAGGGAACGATGTCCCTCGTTATTCCCAATTAAGTTCACAAACATCCGTTATAAAATGCTACGTTATAAACCATGCGTACGGGCAATTAAAGTGTCCTATGAATACTCTGCATGTAAGCTGATAGAGATGGAGGGGGGGGGCTATATGGAATGGGTGAGGGGTCGCACAGGCACACGTTACATCCATATTTGCGGCAACATTCAACATAGCGATTCAAATAACGTACAAATAATAAATTAATTCAACTGATACAGGCACGCAGGACAGACGAGCAGGCAGAACACGTGTATGCACACACACAGGTCAAAGGATTGTTCTCGACAGTGAGCTGAAGTACCACGACAGCTTCACTTTGTTTCCTCTCAATGACAATTGGCCAATACCTAGTCAGGTCACGTGGTGAGGAAAATCTCCTGGCTGCTCCTGTATAGTAACTGCCCATCAGCCTTCAGGAAGCTGCTTGCCGTACACTTTGCTGGACATGTGTAGTAATAACGGTTTCAATGTGTGTGTACTCTGTGTGTGTGTGTGTGTGTGTGTGTGTGTACTCTGTGTGTGTATGTGTGTGTATTCTGTGTACTATGTGTGTGTGTGTGTGTGTGTGTGTGTGTGTGTGTGTGTGTGTGTGTGTGTGTGTGAGTGAGTGTGTGTGTGTGTGTGAGTGTGTGTGTGTGTGTGTGTGTGTGTGTGAGTGTGTGTGTGTGTGTGTGTGTGTGTGTGTGTGTGAGTGTGTGTGTGTGTGTGCGTGTTGTGTAGCAGACAAGAAGCATCGGTCACTTTATCAGTGGGAGAAATACGCATCATGACCCCGACCGCACAAAGAACATGTGATCTCTCTGGAAGGTGCCCTCCGTATGCAAAGTACTCTGTAAAAAAAAATCTGATTACTCTCCCAAAAACCTCTGGTATCCAAGTCACCCGTGACAGCCAGCACAGCAAGGTGCCCAAGGCATCCATTTCTCAAGGTCAGTCTGAACTGCCCCTTCTGCATCGGTACAGTTGTATTTACTGTTGCCTATCAGCGTCAACACAATTACATCGCACTAGTATGACAGTCAATGCAGTAATATCTCAGACTGGCGCACCAGCACAGATCTGTTAAGGCATGGACTGAACCATTGTGACCTGTCTGGAGGAAAATGATATAGTATGTACATAGAAAGATTATTTCAGCTCTACCTCATCACAAGCTATCGTGATTTTTTTTTGTTTATTTATCGTTCGGGTTTTATATTATGATAAATGTAGGATGATTATAAACCTGTCATCAGTATCTGAAAAATGAAGACCCCCTGCTAATATTCACTGATTTATTCAACAGTTCTCAGTTTTTCCTGATTTATGCCAGACTATCATAGCCTCGGTAATCATACACGTGTTTGTGAAATATTGATGGATAGAGGGTTCCAATCTTCACCAGTATTTCTGGTTTTAGCCTGTTAACACAACCCTTGAATGATGCGTTCCCATATGGAGAAGTCTGGAGGGGTCTTGAGGAATAGGCTTGGCCTTATGGTATCCTTGCAGTGAACATCGTGAGCAAAGCATAATATATTTGCTCATGCTTAACTTTTGCAATGGTTGTTGTATAGTGGATGATATGCATTTGGAAACATGTATTTTGTTAAACTGCAAACCTAATGTATAGTACACACTATGTGTCAGGTATAAAAAAAAAAAGAAAAAAAAAAAAGAGGAGGGATAATTGACTGACAGATTTGTGATGCTCTACCTCTGATGGAACTATGGACATCTGGCTTTTCAGGGTGCTGCCATTTACTGTTCATCAACTACAGATTTTCCCAAAGAGTGTAAACAAGCTCTGTTCAATTATCACCTATGCGCAGACACACACACACACACACACACACACACACACACACACACACATACGGCTATATAGCCTCTGCTAAATTATGTCCATTCTCCTATGGCATCAACAGACAACTGAAGGCACTATCAAGAAAGCAAAGCTCTCTGAATTCAGCAACATTTAATCCTTACAGCAGAATGAACAGTCTCTCTTTCACATGCATGCACGCACATACAGATTGAAGACTGTATTTATTTCTTCCTCTCTCTGCCTCTGAATTCAAATAGGGCTTTAGAAATAAAAACTCTCATATGCCCAAATCATATCAGATTGTGATTTAAAACACTGCCTAACACATCAACACAATTGGAGATCCGGAAATGCAGAACCATAATCTCTCCTGCGCCTTCTTGAGAAGATTCCAAATCAAAAGGCTTATTGCAGAAAAACAAAAAGAAAAACATATTTTGATATCATAACATACTGGACCAGTTCAAATAACATTAGACAAATGTACAGTATTTTACACACACAAAATAATGTACATAATGTAATGTAAATAATGCATTTAATTTCAGATCATTTACATCAATAGCTTTAATGATATGTATGAATATACAAAGATGCTTTCTGTGGATTCATGGAAAATGGGACGGCAGACAAATGAGAGTGAAGCTACCAGATGACCACCAACTGGAGAGAGTATGACTGGCGGTGGGATGTGGTGCTTGCATGATACAGTAGGCTACTATAAAGAGAAGAAGAATACCAAATAATAACCATAAAACTCATACAAGGTATGATATTGACCAATTTGCACATTCCAAACCGCTATTAGCAGGCAGTTCGCTAATCACCAAATACGTTCAGAGTTGGCCAGTGTGATGTAACCAGGTCACGCTCTACCTGTTCAAAAAGGAAAGAAACAGAGGCTGGGTGGAGCAGAAATGAGGTGCTCCATCTGGCGTGCGGGCATCTCATGAAAAGAACTGGGATTGTAGGAGCCAGAGAGAAGGGGAACATTATGAAAAGCTCTGAATGGGATATGTCGTCCGCTTCTCTGGCACGTGTCGCGAGGCGGATAACGAGGCAGGTGGCGGCAGGAAGGAAGGCATCATCATCACCGCCACCGATCTCTTCAATCTATTTATTTTTTATCACTTGTCCTATGTTGCTCTCAAAATCTATAGGGCACCAGATCTGGGTATTTTGGTAAATAATTAGGCCCCTCTGTAGTGTTTGTGCCTTGTTCAGTCCTTAAGAATGAGTGCCCTGTAGCTACTTCCTCCCCTGGGATACTGCTATGTGTGTGTGTGTGTTGCGCTCCTAAAGCATTATGGGAGAGGAAATTATGGTAAGCCGAGGGCCATCTGCTATGCCACTTGCCATGTGTGCCTATGCCAGCACCTACACCTGCCTCCTATTTCTCAGGTTCGAAGTGGAGTACCTCTTTAATGCATGGCATGTGAACATTACACACACACACACACACACACACACGCACAGAAAACATGTTAATACCCAGAATGTTTTGTCAACTATATAGAACCAGATGGGCAGAGGGATCTTGTAACAGGAAGAATAGAGTTGTTTGTCACACCTGTAAGCAAACCTCATGATTGATATATCTAGCACCTTACATGCGGGTTTTCTCAGCTATGCTAATCACTGCATGCACTTGATATGTGGTAAGACAACGAGCAGATGGATGCCTCTCGATTGATGAGACAAGTGGGTTGAGAGACAGACTGAAAAGGTGTTCTCACCAACAGTCTGTTTTATCTGTGGTTGACTGCAGCAAAGTGAGCCTTCCTATCCTTGACCGGGGGGATACGGTAGTGACATGAGGAAGGCAGATCCATGCCCGTTCACAGGGAAGTCATTT
This sequence comes from Nansenia antarctica, assembly GCF_963989245.1. Lineage (NCBI taxonomy): Eukaryota > Metazoa > Chordata > Actinopteri > Argentiniformes > Microstomatidae > Nansenia > Nansenia antarctica. Next base: position 12,259,611 of record NC_137689.1, read on the forward strand.
ATTTCTGTTGACCTGCTCGGTCGAGTGGATTGAAGCTGAGCCTCTAGATTCAATTTTTTTGTCTCCCTCTTTCACCCATAGAGCAAACACCACTCCTGCAATTACTGCAAACAGAGAAGGCGATGGGTCTAAGATTTTGTTCAGATACTGCAGTTGGACCCTATCTCTCCTGTTAACACCATTAAGCCATCACAGAGGTAGGGAGAGAGTGAGACAGTGAGTGATTGTCACTCACACATGGCCACCAGACAGCTGTTTAAACTGATTCTCATCAGCAGAGCTACCAAACCTAGCTAGGCATCTCTATCTTACTCCTTCACTCTGGCTTTAAACGTTGGTGTGCTTGGTAGTTGATGGACAATCCCCATTGACTTATCAAACAGTAACAGTTATTGCAAATCCACATGGGTTCCCTGCTAATAGTGTAGGGGTTGTCATTAAAAGTCACATTCATCTAAAGAAGTGTACTTGGCCACTGAACAGCATTCCAGGATCCCCAATACATAACACTGAGACCACTTCTCAAACTGTGACAAGAAAATGTTAATAAATAGTGTATAAAAAGAGAACAGCAGAAATGCATTGTTCAACCATTCCAGGAGACAGAAACGGAAAGGGGCAGAGCATTGGGATAAAACCTGAAGTCACTCGAGGCAGTTCAACAGTAGTATAATCCTGCATCAGTGTCAGCCACAAGACATTAATCTCTTGAAGGTTGAAGTTATCAAACAATAACAGACCCTTCCACAGATTCATTTAAACCTGTAGCATATTAATATTGCTGTAATACCACAGGTGGGTTGCAGCTCTCAAGTCTACTTCCTGTAATACCTGATATTTGATCTACTGCATATGAGAACATATATATAGAACACACTCACACAACAAAGACATTTGCTGTTTGCTAAAAAGCACAGCAATATGTTATAGAACCACATCACTTACAATGCTTGTAGTTTTATTTATCTTTAAACCTCACCTCAATGCAACTCAGTGCATGCAGATCGAAAGTAAACCATCCAAATATGCAATATACTGTATGTGATCAACTCCAGGCACGCTCAAGAAAACGATATAGAGGTGTAGAGAACACACCTTGCCCTTTGTTCCGGTCATAATCCACACACACAGATCCCATACTCTGAGGCTCCATTGGGGCCAAGACAGACTTCCAATTGGTGTTGTCTGAGTCCTCATCACCAGAGAACCCCCCACAGACCCTAAACCATGGAGTACTGGCTTTGCATCAGAAAGTGCAAATTCACCTCCTCCAAATCCTAAGGAAGGCGTGAAAGAAGGAGCATTCAGAGAAGGCACTCATACACACATGAGACAAACGGATCTGTGTACATGATTGACTGATCATTTATTAAACACATTAGAAATGCCAATGTATATTTACCTGTGAATGTATTTGAAACAGTGTGTGTGTGTATGTGTAGTTCTTTACGTATCTGTATCCTAAATGTGCTATTACAAGTCTTGCAACAATGCTTTATATTGTAATCACTTATTGTTTGATATCATTCTCTCCTAACAACTGACTAGGGTGCGGCAGGGATGCTTGCTCTCGCCGGTCCTGTTCCTCCTCTGCATAGACTGGACTATGAAACAGGTAACCAGCAACAGTCGAACCGATTTCTCTGATGATTTGGCACTACTAGCACACACCCACCAACAGATGCAGGAAAAATCATACAAACTAGAGATAACAGCTGCTTCACTTGGGCTCAAAATCAACTCTAAAAAAAAAACTAAGTCATGTGAATCAACAACAAGAACAACACACCAATAAACATGGACCAAAACCAGTTAGAGGCAACCTGTGAGAACTCACAGAGTTCCCATATGTGCAGTAGAACACATATCAGCTATTACAGGAAGTAGACTTGAGAGCTACAACCCACCTGTAGTAATAATAATAGCAATTCGAATAGTAATAATAATAGTAATTCTTGTGTTGGGTGCTACCGGGCGCAGGCATTGGTAATATTGGAGCTTTCTCCATTAACTAACAGTTGCTCCAGCTGTTAGCAGCGAGTTCAACATGTTGATTCAGGTTCAGTAACATGGTTTGTTCATGCAGAAGGACAGAGGCTTTTAGTTTTAATACACAATATGGACAAAAGTATGTGGACACAATTATCGACAATTATAGCCCCCATACACAAAGCGAGGTCCATAATGACATGGTTTGCCGAGTTTGGTCTGGGAGAACTTGACTGGCCTGAACTCTGACCTCAACCCCAGCGAACACCCTCGGGATGAATTGGAACGCCGACTGCAAGCCAGTCCTTCTCACCCAACATCAGTGCCCAGGTGTGGGTTGCAGTTCTCTGGACCAATACTGAGGATCATTTGTAAATATAAAGGATCAGATTTGACAGTGAGGTTTATTCATAACATGCCCAACCAGCAATAAAGGCTGTTTTTCCTTTACAACCCGTCGCCATCCCCCTGGCAAGGTCGATACTATACTTGAATATTTACAGTTGAAAACATGTCTTGCTTTCGGTTAGGGCAACAACTCTCAAGTACAGTGTGGTACCCTTTCTTGGATAAGATGTGCTTTACGTTGAGATTATTTAAATTTTTGTGTTGAATACACCAAGGATTTTGCTTATAATTGGCCAGATGGACATGTTCAGGAGAATGTGGTACTGTTTTCTTTTGTCTTTGATGGCAGATGTGGAGGGTTGTGGACAGGGCTTTTGACAGTTGGGATTTTGACAGTTAGGCAGTGCCAGTGATCCCTAGTGTCAAATCATGTGTTACACTGTGGGTCCAGAAAAGTTGCAAAACTACTTTCCACCTCACAAGTGAAGTTGATATGTTGATCATATAGTGGTAGTAAGTAAGTAATTATTACGTTTTAATTATTCAAATATTGCCAAATAATCTTGGTATATCTATCGCGAGATGGTAGTACATTTTTCTGCCACCCAAGACCATCTGTATCCCATAAAAATCCCATTCAGAAAAAACAGCGCCTCTGCCCAGCCCACCTTTGTCGATAATAGTAACACAATACAACGATCCACAGTAACACAGTGAGTGGTCTTTAGTAAGGAACAAGCTACGCTGATGTTGAGAGGAAGATCTGGCACATCTGCCTGAGACAACATCAGGAGAGGAGGGAGCTGAGAGGGAGGGAGGGATGGGGGGGGGGGGGGGAGTGTTTTTGCCTGGCAACCCATCCTACATTTTATTTTCCAGCACTATCATTCACTTCATATCATTCAGTCTGAATCTGCCATATTGGAGGTTGATTGTGGCTACATCACACTTGAGGGGTGTTATGCAAAATAAATTCAACAGCGATTGGATTGTCAATCAGAGGTTCGAAACCTTTGACGTGATCTGAAGCACTGTTCCCATTATACATCTGTGGGAGAGACCAAGTCATTCATATTTGAAAGGATGCTGATTGGCAATAATGGATTTCCATTGTGGCTTAAATCCAGACTTGAATCCACATAGAGTAACCATAGGAGGGATTCAAGTGTGTGTCACCACCAGCCAAGCATTGTTCTGGTTTAGGTTTGAATTAGGAGGTTGCTGCATCTAGGTGTTTTCTGCAATCTTACCTACTGCCAGAAAAACAGCATTTAACATTGAACAAAATCTATAAATCCCAAAATATTTCACTCAGGACAAAGCTCAAAATCTTCAACTCCAATGATAAGACCATACTGCTATATGGATCAGAAACCTGGAAGACCACCACTAACATCACCAACAAGCTGCAGACATTCACTAATGGCTAGACAGATCTACTGGTCAAACACAATCAATAACACCAACCTGTGGGAACACACCATCAAGAAACAATAGAAGTACAGCTGAAAAGGAGAAAGTGGAGATGGATAGGGCCTAAGACAAAACAAAACGGTAATAACCAAACAGGCACGTACTTGAAAGCTTACAATCTGCACTTTCGTTGTTCTACGTTAATGCAACATTAAAAGTCGAGGAAAGTATCATTTTCAACTGCTTGAATTGAAATGACTTAGTTTGTAATTGTTCTCAAGGTAGCCTTAATGAAAAGAAGGGGAGATATGCAAGAATTCTTCATTAAGAAGCAACCTCAGGCACAGAACAGTGAAATATCAGTTTCAGAAAATATCAGAGAAAGAAAGAAAGTCAATATTGGCAGATATGTCTCTAATCTGAAAAATGTTTCATGAGTTGATAAAAAAAATAATAGTAATACATATTGCAATGTTTATAAATTGACAGCGCTGTAAATAGTGTTATTCTTGCACAATACATTGCACCCGCTTAATCTGACGGAGGCTACTGTTGGTGAGTTTACTAATAGCACATGACATATGTTGATGAGAATTTCATAAACAAGGGGACATGTCAATCAGAATTTTAATGTTGGCAGTGCGAAATGAAACTTAGAGACAGAATACAGTTGAGCTCGTACTTCAGTCTAGTCTACTTTGTCAAATTATCAGGAGACGTGAATTATCAGGAGTTAGTTTAAACAATTTGGATTTATTTTCTAGCTCCAACTGTCTGGCCACATTTTCCCTCTTCTTAAAGGAAACATGTTAGATTATGTGTCCTCTGATAAATGCTTTAAAAGCTTCCCAAGATACCTCGAGTGCTATGTCTAGGTTGATGTCTTTTCGAGATTCCTTTGTGCTCTCAGAGATTCACTAAAGGTCTCATCCAATAAAAGAGTAGAGTTGAGCCTCCTCGACCTAGGTGATCGGCCTGACTTACTAAAGGGAATCTGAGGGAAGGTGAGGAATAAAAGGTATAATCCCGGGTGGACAGATTGTGTAACCGCCAAATGTTCACCAGCCCAGAAGATTTACACATATCTTGCAATACAGCACATGTCCTCCTGGGATGAGGTGACGGTGTGCTACGATCTAATTGGATCTAAGACCTTGTTAAAACGTCTGCCCATGATTATTGGGAAATCCCCCATATGATTCAATGTGACAGGGTCTGGTGTTTTGGTCCCCAAGTAGGGCAAGGTCATTTTTCTGTGTTTTTGTAAGCTTTGAAATGATGTGTCATACATTGAAATGTGAAAATAGTTGAAGAAGATATGGTTATTTGAATGATCGTACACACAAACCAAATAGCACAGAAAATTGCTATTTTTTTGTAATTTTAGCTAATTCAATTTCTGACTGTCACCTGTTTCACCAGACCCTGTCACAAATGTACTCTCCAGCTGACCCATAAAAGCTGGGGCATCTCTTTTTGGGCCGTACACATTTGCTAGTATATCTTTATGATCCTGGATGTCAGAAAGTAACAACAACATCCGCTCCTCCTGATCCACACTCTCCATTTTAATTGTAAATGCTTATTCACTAATGTGGCAACTTCTCTGCTCTTTCTACTCCCACAAGAGGCAGCCACATACCCAGCCCAGTCACGGTGTAATATATCTGACTCTATTATATGACTGTACTAATGTAATTCATAACTTTCTTCTTTTTAATTGAATGGTTGAGGCCACAAACGTCACGAGATGTAATCTTTTATAACTGACTGACATATTGTAGATAACTATTCAGTATACTTAAATGCTATAACTCCATACGAAACACTGCCAGGCAGTGAGACGATAGTGGCTAAAGAAAACAGAAACCTCCGGTAACCCACTGTCACCAATTAGCATCTTCTGAACCAAAAACACTTTTTGGTATGTGACTATCACATGACTAGCTGTTTTCAAGATGACCACTTTGCTTCAATAATTTGAGCCACCATCGTCTAAACCCGCATGAGGGAGCGGAACAAGGAGAAACCCCCGCCTTCCCAACACCGCATAGCACACATGAAAGCAGCCCAGACAGAGCAAATACGAAGAGAATGCATTGATTGCATTACCTGTGTATACAGTGCCAGATATCATAACACCCTCTGGCCCATGTCCACTGAACTAGACCCTTATTAAACAAATGCCAGCTAAAGTCTTGTTTCCTCATGTACACAACTAATGAAACCAGTGTTGTCCCACAGGTCCTTTTTGCGCTACTGCAGGAAAAATGTAATACACAATTTTGTCCGAAACATAGTCCCATCCTCTATATCGCCGCAACAAAATCCTGTGTCACTAGAAATCAGGTAAAAAAATAAGCTTGTAGCCCGCAGACGCAGGAGGGGAAAACAATGTTCTCTGTTGAGCATGGGACTTATGGGGAAAAGTAAAGTAAACTTCTATAATGAAAATTAACAGATCATCTGAGGACAGGTTGGTTGGCTATCTGCAAAGCTCCTTTGATCCAACCGATGAGCACTGTCCCAGGTTAGGCATGAGCTTTCTTTGGATCCTCGAACTCACGGAAGACCATGGAGAATGCCGTGTCATTCATGAAGCAAAAATATTTTAGTTTCTGTCGGAGCTCCTCGACCTTGGCTAGGCGACCCTCAACATGGTTGAGATGTTCTCGAGATCATCCAGTTTCTGTCTGACCTCCTCGAAGAAGGCTAGGCATCGCTCAACATGGTTGAGATTACAAGAGATCAAAGTAACTTCTACTGCCGTAGTTCTTTTGATGTCAAGTTTTTTGGCATGTGCCTCGGATGTGATTTTGATTAGCGTGGACATCTTCACAATCTCTCCTGCCACCTCGCTTGAGACAGGAGCAGGTGCATGCATTTGAGGCGTGGCCATGTTGGAGCCTTGTTAGCATGGTCATCATCCCTCATGTTACTTTCTTCTGAATTGTTTGTTTTTTTGGTTGCTTCTTGGCTCTCCACTGTCAAATCTTAATGCGGAAAGCCACAAACTGTAAGTATTTGCTATGTTTTAAAAGTAATTACTGCAAGGGCAGATAGAGCCTATCTCTCATCACGTGATTCCCAAATCCAATTATTTTTAAAGAACAGACAGCAAAATATTCTGTCCAAATTCTCCTCCTGTTTTTTGGGCTTTTCGTCAGTCCATAAAAAGACATTTCATACAGCTGAAATGTCTTACTACATATTGCGTGGCCAGTGTCATTTCTACTGTTGTCCTGGCAATGAACAAACATTGAAGGAGAGGATGAGAGAGGGCTCGTCATGTCAGCCAGTGTGAGGGCTACAATTGGGTCTGCTCATTCAGTGTACATTGCATCAAATTGTCTTGCAGTATGAAATCCTCTCATTGGAATTGTCTGCGTTTGTGCAAATCACGGTGTCCGTCTGGCTTTAGACATGTTCGAGGCCTGTCTGGTATAATTCACTTACCCAAGCCCAGAATCTAACAACAGTTTGGCATACATTCGATGTGGGTTTTCACTCTTGAATAGCATTTGCATAATGGAATTATGGGAGCCATGCTATGTCTTTAGTGGACCATTAGGCAGGACTTTACTGGATTGTAATTAGTGGCTTCTGCCCTTAACCTTCATTAACATGCAAATGAAAGTTCTGAACACTTAGAACTATTTGGCACATAAGGAGAAAAATGCCAAAGTGATTAACAGGCAATCTACTTTGAAATTGTCTATTTTTATCTATTACAGTTAAGAGCACTTGAAATGAGACATAGTGGGGAAACATGCATGCCTTACAGGTGATCATAATTATACAGTAGTTGAAATTACTGTTTGTAAAAAGAGTTTAAGCATCTCAATTGCATCTTTGGTACATCTATAATTAGGGTCAGACATGTCTCCTCACCTAAATAGAAAAAACGTTTGGGGCCAATAACTAAGGGATAGATTATTTCCTGGTTAGGTCAGGAAAATGTTCAAATCAATATGCAAATATCTTATTGATAACACTTTATATAAAGCGTACAGTTACAATATGATGTTATAATTCATAATAAGCATGCATGGTGCCATGTAATCATGTCTGCTGTATGAGTTTAAAAAATATATATATATATATATATTTATATATATATATATATATAACTAGAATTGTAATGATTTTCAAACATTATAACTGTATGTTCCACTGTACATAACGTGTTACAAAAAAAGTAAGTCAAAGTTAAAAAGAAACAATTGTTTAATGGGGTACAATCTAAAGAGAGGACAGATTGCACTTGACTCCCCTCATTTACATGACAAATACATCTTGTTTATGATGAAAACGTACCCTTCTCCTCCCCTTCGCCTGCCTACACATTCCTTTCCACCCCTCCGCATACTCCCCCAACACATATCCTAATAAGACACTGTACTTGGACTCTGAACTTCTAAACTATCCGGCCCATTTGCAATTCTAATATGCTCATTTAAATTAAATGCTACTTGCCATGAATACAATTGAACTTTCCAGACATGTTAGACAAGACCCTGCCAAAGTTACCCATGGCCATGGACACATTAATCAAATGAGAGAATGGCCATTCAGCTGGCTAGACAAAACGTCCTTCTGAACCATCCATGCCAAAAAGGGGTGAACAGTACGAGGCATTCTCCTTTTGTTAACCCTGTCAAATTAGAGTCTTAAGTCATCCCTGGAAGACCAGATTGTTAGTGCTGTTTTTTTTTATATAAAGACAAATTAAAATATACATGTAATTGATAAAAGAATGTACACTGGCGTATATACAAATGATTACATACAATATCACATGCCAATTCATCTCTATTAGTCATTATATAAAGACAGTACCTTTTACAGTATTTGAATACTATTTCATTAGCCATCATTCAGTTGTTTTGCAGTGTGTGTGTGTAAACAAATGGTTTATTTGCCTTAAAGCACAAGTCAAATCTCACTCAAGGATCCCTTCTGGAATCTGATAACAGTGAAGAACAATTTCACAATTCTCATCAATGAATTCATCATAATTCATAATTATTGAAGACGTCTGGAAGGCTCTTTGAGAGAGGTTCTTTTTGTAGAAATATACCAAGAAGAGCAAATGAAATGACTAGCCGCTGTTGTATGTGGGGAAAACCCATTGCATCATTGCTCAAGACGGACAGCTTGCTCAATAATTCATACAATTAGTTTTTCTCTTAAGCAAGCTCTCTTGTTTCAGTAACCCCGCTTCAACCTTAGCACCGGCTTCTGTCTTATTAATCAGCCCCCATCGATTTAGTGTAGAAACTAATTAAAGCCATGACATGTGCAGTTGATTTTAGACATCTGTATGTGTCAAGAATACAAAAGCACACACTCCCTGCCATTGTCAAGTCTTTCAAGTTGATAAGTTGCTCTACCAATACCAAAGAAGGCTAACAACATGCACAACACAACACCATGTGTTTGTGTTTTAATGGTAGTGAGTATGTTATTTTTTGAGTAGTCTCATTCCCAGACACTTCTGCAAAATGCGCATTAAGCTTGGCCTCCATTCAGCCAATAGAAAGACCATTGAAAACGGACAGCACATAGCCATTGTCTTAATCGGCTTAATCTATCAATCATCTCCAATAACACCTTCCCTCTAAAGGCCAATGCACACGGCGTGCGATTTTGTCACACGACAACATTCGATTCTCAATTCACACCAATGAATGAATGAATGTGAATGGTGAATCGAATATTGTCGTGCGACAAAATCGCATCGCACGCCGTGTGCATTGTCTTATTGGGTCTCATTCAAAACAATGGAATCGAATTCGGCGGTGCGACAAAATCGCACGCCGTGTGCATTGGCCTTAACCCTCCCTCTTGTTTACATGCCCCTGGTGTGCGCTCACACATCTGCAGCATGGACATTTCCAAGAAAAGTTTTGCTGCCGTTCTGTCAAGAGTGTGCAAACTGCACACAGTAACACCAATACAGCATGTGCAGAGGCTTTTTCTCCAGTCTCCAAGAGAGATATTTTTGCTTGCTTGCCAACGGGTTATGGTAAAAACCTAATCTACCAGGCCAACAGTGTTAGCCGAAGACCACCACCATCAATGGCCAGACGATACTAAGTGTTATGTCCTTTGTGGTCAATCTTGGAGGTTCAATAATCTATATGTATAATAAGTACAGTATTGTTATTGATATCTCTATTGCAATTATACTGACTAGTCTTCTTCTCTACCGACCATTGCAGCAAGTAAGATGAGTTAAAGCATGCGTCATTTGTCTTGACTTGATCATTCAGCAGCAACATAATTAAAATGACTGAAAAGGAATTATTTGGCCAAGGACATGGTGTTCTGTTTCGACATGACTATTCCCACTGGTTCGATAATACTGACTGAGTCTGGGTTAGGGGACACAACTAGATGTTTTTATTTGCTATTGTGATCGTTTTCGCCACAAATGCAACACACACCGACTACAGATTGTATTGGTGTATCAGGCTTTTTTCTCCTCTGTGAAGCCATTATTATTATTATTAGTTTGCTATGTCTTTTGCGAACTAGCTAAGTAGCTTTGTTTCTCCCTTTCAGCTCAGAGGGAATTATTTTGCTAGCATACCACATTTAGAGCCATGCCTCACGATCATGTGATTTGCTCAAATAAATGATGACAAATAGTTTAGTTAGGTTACTCCCATGGAATAATATGGCCACTCCCTCTAAGGAACATTTTAAGTGGTTGGTATTCCAGGCTGTGCTGTGTGCAATAGCCTGGGGACAAGGTTACGGTATTAATAACATTGAACTTACACACAACAAGGGGTAAAACAGTACATTTAAGGACTGTTATACAGATACTACATTACAGAATATACACAGTAGGTAGCTATTGTAGGATTAAAGTGATCTCTCATAGAAAGGTGAGGCAATACACCTCACCTACAATTCAATTACTAAATACTCTCCGCTCATTGATAATTAAACCAGAAGTTGATGTGTGAGCTGTTCAACACCCAGTGTGCTATGGTCATTTTGCTGTTTTTAAAACAAGTAGCCTACAACATACATGACATTCACCCTGATAAACATTTAACCTAATTAATTAAGTGGTTCCAACACAAATACCTCCATGACCTGCAAATAAATATCTTGCGTTTAAGGAACAGTGGTAAGTAAACAATTAGTATTGCAGCCCCTCAATGATGAAGCTTACCCTTATTAAGATGTTGGCATCTTTACACAGTTTATCCCCGCTGTTTTATGAATTCAGAATTACACCTCATTAATGTGTCATTTACATAATTATAAGGAATGGGGACAGTATGCACAGTAGGATGATACACTGTCTTGAAAAACATCACCGTAGCCTGTTGTAGATAGATATCTCTGTTTCTGCATACTGTTTAAGCATGTTTAGGAAATGATCAGCTGTTACATGGGAATATATTACACTATGTAATGATAGCGACAGAGGGAAGGCACTCAGTTCTCTACATGTTGAACACAAATACAAACATAGTTATTTGGCCAGTGTTTGAAAGGTCCATCATCACAACTGTGGTCTACCTCAATTTTGCTGCTGCTGCTGCTGCTGCTGCAGACACGCGTTATGAAGATGTGTGAAGTGCTGACGAAAGCCACATAATGACAAAAGCCACATCTGACATCATTTTAAGAAGCGTCCATGGAGACATGATTTGTTTTCAAATAAGATTTATCCAAAGACATCATTTTGAATTTCTCCCACCAGACTATAATTTTCCTTTTCCAAATTGAAAGAAAATCTCATAAACATCTTCACACCAACTTCTGAACTCCGGTCTACTGTATGTACCAATGGTACCAAAGCTTTGGTTCAAGGTACACACTGGAATATTCTGCATGGTTGTATTGACAGCCTTCCAACTTTGTATGGGTTGGAAGGATGTAAATAAGGTTGGAAGGATGTGAATATGCCGAACTCCTGCGTGATATAATTTCAATGACTCCAGAACTATGTCAATCTTTTCGAATGCCCTTGATATGCTATTCTTCTGATACGAAACCATCTAGACCGAATTCAGAAATAATGATAACAATGTGCTTTCAACCATCTCACGTAGAATCATTCTGCATAACGCATTACAGTCAAATAATATAAACCATTAAATAAAATAAGGAGTATGTTGTATTAGTGCAGGGATCGACACAAAAAGCTTATTTGGCCCGAGCAGGTACTATAATCCACCTTCTCTAGGTTATTTGTAAGATAAATGAAACCACAGAAACAGATGACAGGTCTTTAGCTCAACTATAAAATGCAATTAACCAGCAAATGAGGCCAGGCAAACCACTCGGACCAATCGGCGTCGGCAAGGGCCACAGGGGAAAAAGGAGAATGGTAATTCATACACAATCTGCAAACTGCTCCGTCAATTTAACAGAGCTGACAAATGGCTTGTGACACTGTAACTGCCACTGATTTGAGTATGTAGAGGTGTTTAATCAGATCTCTATATTTATTTTATTTGTCACCGGTGCAGATAAGCAATGTGGACAGCTGTCCCTGTCAATCCTAATCTGTTCATTTTGGCTTCTATACAAAACGACTCACCAAGGCCACACACACCTAATATACGATCAATAAGATATAGTACAGTTCTGTGTGACATACTGTACATTCAAATGGGAGAGAAGTAACACAGCTTAAGCCTTTGAAAGGTCAGTATGAAGACAGAGAAAGGTTACTGCTCATGGATCTCAGCTGAATTCACAGATGATTTAGCTTGAATAAAGAAAATCTCTCGGACACCTGGTTTGAATTAAAATGATGCACCATCAGGGTTGACATTTTTCATTTTTACATTGTATATATTTTATATTTTTTTATTATTGTATTTCAGGGAAGGCTGGTGGAGGTAGAAATTGTGTGTTTGATTCCATTTCTCATTCCATTCCATGCATTACAATGAGCCCCTGGTGTATGTACAGTAGTTGGCAGGGAGGAAATGTAATACTTGTACAAATGGCTGCATCTCTCTTTATCCAGGAGCCGTGGTGGTATAGTACTGTAGCATACCTTGCCAAGGAGTTTTGTTCAAAGCCTTAATGCTTCTATATTACTGTAATCCCATCACCCCTGTGCTTTATTCACACTCCATTTATCTTCATCCAAATAAAGTAGCTACAAACATACTGTCAATGGAGACAGAAGTACTCTATAGATAACAACTAGATAATTGTGCCGACTTTGCTGCAGGTATGCCTTAACAGCCACTTGGCTGTGAGACAACAACCCACAGCCAGAGGTAAATGTTCGAAAGAGACGCTTCACCCTGCCATTAGTGTCCTTCCACTCAGAAGAATCTTGGCTTTGCTTCGTTTTTTTTTCTTCTTCTTCTTTTCTTCGTAGAAGAGTGTGCATAGGGGTTTGGAGATTTATAGCAGGTAGTTGAACAAGCTGGTAGGGAAAGTCTTTGGGGGTTTTCACATCCTTCCATTTGTTTTGCACATTACTGATGTTTCACTTAATGTGCTGCGAGCATCCCCTTGAGAAGGCTAGGTAGGCCTGCTCTCAAGTTCAGGCTTCATTTAGCTTTCCTCCGTCTCCTCCTGAGATAAACCCTGACGTATAGGGCCCTCTCCAGAGGAGCTATTAATACAGGGGAGTGAAGAGGAAGGAGGGAGGAGGTGAACCCCCAAATACACCTGGCAAGAGAATACTGCATGTTTGGATAGGAGATTGAAAATATATAAAAACGACCAACACTAGTTTAGACTCCCTTAAAAATGGCACTGACTGGTAAAACTGATGTCCAAGGTGCCGTTGTGAGAGAAACAAAGATCTAATCTAAAAGAGCAGCACTTTTGAATTAATCTATCAAATTAGTTGATAGTGTGTGTGTGTGTGTGTGTGTGTGTGTGTGTGTGTGTGTGTGTGTGTGTGTGTGTGTGTGTATAACAAACAATGTTTGGATACCGCTGAAAGTCTCTAACCCTGGTTCTCCCCTCTGCAAAGTCTACTCACTGTGCCTTCACATGAGGACAATTGAGAGGCGATACATCTTTATTGAAGCAATTACGGAGCAAATGTTATTTACACCAGCTAATTGGGCCCGGGTATCGTTCTGCTCAGAGAAACGAAAGCTCAAGGGGAGGTAAAATGGACACCAATTAATTTTTGCTGACAGATTCCACAAAACAGCAAACGACAACAAAGGGAGTTTCCTCAAGGGGAAGTGACTTCAGTGAGGGGTTAGGATAACTTGCCATGTACCAATAACGCCATAGCATTTCCATATAGATAAGTTCCATAGAAATAAAAACTCATTTGCACTGCTGAAAAGAAATCAATTACAGCAACAAATACCCCCTACTACACCTTGAAAAGTACAAATGACACACATACACATTCTCATTCTACTCTCATGTTGCCCGAATCAGTTTATTTAATTTGGGTTGATAGACAAGAGGAGTATGTCGGCCAGTAAACGTCTTCCACACATACAGCCCCCCCACACACTGACACTGTGTGTGTATGTGTGTGTGTGGGGGGGGGCATATTAAAAAGCTGTCGCTATGAGGGGAAGCTAAGAGGATTCACGAGGTTTGATGAGGATTTATTACCCAATGCCACCTCCACTAAATGACATTTTTTTTTGAATTGCAGACTCTCTTTAAATAAATCACCCTGCTGGTATCCTGTGGTCTGGCCAGCACAGCTCTGTAAACTCTACTGAAATCTACAGGTGTTGGACCTCAAACTGCCTTTTCAGAGAACACCAGAGGAGTCCAATGCCTCTTGCCCTATATAAATAGACTGCAGCCTTTCTTTAGTTTCTTTATAAACCCCCTGACGTTGGACAGTGACCTACACGTTTTTTGTCCCTTTTCTTTTAACCACGGACACATTGCGGCCTGGGAAACAGCATCACAGTCTCACCACCCAAACGGCACATCAGGCCAATTTGAGAGTAGCATGCCAAGCAACACTCAACATCTGTATCAGGGAGAAATCAGAACCCCTTGTCATGATGCTACACACAGTATGCAGCACAGTGCGTAGCTAAGTAGCTAGAATTAGCAAGTATTAGCAACACAAACTTAGCAAAAAGCATTCATTTTGAGTGGTTAAGTACCAACTTTCAAATCTGCGACATTCGGATTTGCAACCTACGGCACACCATAGCAACTGTACTACAATAGCAATGCATTTCCACTGTGCTTTTGTTTCTCCTTGATACAGACCCTCAACTGTGCATCAATTATTTTCTTCCCCACCTTTGCTGCTAGCGGGCTGAGTGCTGGGTGAGTGCTGAGTGCGTCCGTTGCTGAGTGCTGGTGAGAGTCGAACCAGGTGGAGAGGGGACAGTGTCAGGGAGTTGACCTGGCCAGATAATCCAGATGGTTGAGCCTACAGGTCTACAAGGGCCTGACAGGGCTGCTCCGCCTATATTGGTGCAAACTTTGTGTTGCTCGTGGCAGACACCAAATTACCAAAATAGTTTTTGCACATGGTTTTAGTGGTGTACGTTGCTCTTTAGCAAATTAGGGTGCTTTGTGTTTCTAATGTTTCTACAGCAGATAGATTGAATCTCTCTAACACACAGCATAATATGAATACTTTGTTATTGTTCTTTTAAAACATAATTATCCTCATATTATGTCTAGGTTTTTGAATAAATGGGGGCATCAGATCAACAGTACGGTATGGGTCGCTGGCTATTAGTACACATTTTTATATCACAGATGTTACAATGCTATTAGCTATTACTTATATTCTACTTCTATATATTGCAGTTCTTCTATGCTCAATCCTTTCACATTGCACTGGTCATGTTAGCAATAAAAAAGTATAGTGATTGAATTCAATCTCCTGAACAAACTCTCAGGACTCTTAATTTAGAGTCGAAATTAATGGAGAAACGAATGGAGCACCAAAGGGAAGGGCAATATTGTCTGCTCTTTCCTTGCTGGACAAGGTCAATCTGAGGAGGACATGGATTGGCAATCAAAAATGACACCAAAGATTGACTATGGTGATTACAGCCATGCAGATGGGGAGCTTTAAAGGTTATTAATAATGATTTATGGAACTAATTAAAAGCTCAGATAGGATTCCGTGCCTCAAATACTGTACATTCCATAAGTTCAGGAAAGAAACATTTACAGGATTACCGACTGTGGAAAACCTAAGGTGATTATACATGTTTTTGAAATGGAGGTGCTGTATTGATCATTCAAATAAAACAGATAGATAGATCATTTACTTTTAGAGATGTTAAGTATACAGCACTTTGAATTTCATGAAGAATGTTTAAAATGGAAAATGTTACAATGTATTATCTGATCATATTCTCAAATTAATTGTAAATACACACTCTTGGGCATGTTTTGTTTAACATGGAGGTTATACTATAAGGACTTACTATACTGTTTTGCATTGACCCTGTAATGTGTTCTACTGTTGCCATGTAGTCTCAGTGTAGTAGCCAAAACTAGCCATTTCTTGCTGTTATGTTGCAATTGGTAATCACTCCACTCACTCCAAGCTGACATGATCTCCTGATATATTGCTGTATGTCCTCCAATTAATCTTTCCTTTAACGAGGCAGGCAAGCAAAACCACTTTGCCCCCTCCCATGCCACTGTCATTTATTTCTTCATTTTCCTTCAGTTATAATGAATATTCACAACCACACTGAAGCATGGATAACAAATGCATGGGGAAAGTATACACATGTGACTATGCTGTGGTGGGCCAATATGACTTGTCAATAAACTGCACTGGTGTCTTGATGGCTTTAGAACTTATTTTACTACTTTTACAACACATGCACACACACACACACACACACACACACACACACACACACACACACTGTATGCCCTCCACCACGGAGTGTGTGTGTGTGTGTGTGTGTGTGTGTGTGTGTGCGTGTGTGTGTGTGTTTGTGTGTGCATGTGTTATAAAAGTTGTAAAATAAGTTCTAAAGCCATCAAGACACCAGTGCAGTTTATTGACAAGCGACTGTGTCAAGCGACTATTTGTGACTTGTACTTGATAATATTGTACTTGCATAGATGTTACATAGAATACTCAGAAAATGTTTTTCTGACAACACATAATATTGTCAAAGACACAACTGAACACATATTGAAATAGTCGCTTGACACATACACTGTATGCCCTCCTCCAGTAGTGAATATGTGTGTGTATGTATGTAAAGCCATCAAGCCACCTATAGTAAAACACATCTAACATGAAGCAGGAGACTAATTATACACCAACAGGCTACACTAAATCCACAGTTTCAGACAGTCTGCTGGCTAGAGGGGGACTGAATGACATACGCCCTATTCAGAGGTGGGAACAGCTTCTCATGCATGCCATATTACCCCAAAGACGAACGTCTGTGGCAGACAAGTCACTCGCTCCTTCTAGCCCCGCTCCTCTGCGGACACGAGATCCTGTAATGATACATTTCACTTAAGGCAATTTTCGGGTGATGGGCGGAAATGTGGAAACAAAAATGGGAGCACTGTGGGGACATCATCTCTGACCCCCATCAAAGAGTCCTCTCCTCTCGTCTTGTGTTAAGGCGACATAATACCTCCCCTCATTTCCCTAGGTCCATCTCTAATGGGATTTGGGTTTTATATTAAGCCCTGCTACCCCTCACCCTCCCACCCTTCTCCCTTGTCCTGACATTCCAGTGAATGATTTGAATTTATAAAGTGACAAAAATCCACTGAGCAAGCTTCAAATAGGATCGTTTGCGCTTGTCTCTGTTAACTCTGCCCTTCCAGGTAAGCAAGCCCTGTAAAGTGACAGGGAAGGTGGTGTGCTGCGTATGTGGGGCAGAGTGTGGGGCAGAGTGTACAAGCTGCTCACAATAGATGGCTTTTTTGGAGAAGATCGCCTTCTGTTTTATTGATTCAGACCAGGAAGACCGACATCTCTCGCCTAAAATGTGGACACTGTCTTCTTCAAGAGATCACATTGTAATGTGTATGAGCGACTACGCCGTGTGTTCTTGGACAAGCATTAAACCAAGTACAGGACTAAATAACTCAGGCTGTTTAGTCTGGAATTTGGCTTAATCTGTGTCCGGGGAACCGGACTATGAGCTTGTTTACGTTATTCTTACTAACCCCGGATCTGGAAAAAGGCAATGGACAGCAACACATCTATCAGGCGACTGGATCACATTGTAGAACACATAGCTAGCTGTAGGTTAAGATATATAGAGAAATATATATAGAAAAGCCATAGAAGTCAGCATTGCCAGCAAACCTTTTTTAGGATAACATAAGTATTGTAGTGAACGGGAACTTGTAGTGTAACTCGCCCCATGCTTGAGTCGAACCCCGATCTCCCGCATAACCGATGGCCGCGCTAACCACAACACCAAGAGAGTTAACTCCCTTGGAGGAGCTGTTAACGGGCCTCATACAGGATCGTTACACTATCCGCACCGTTCGGGAGAGCGTGCCCTCACGCTTCACTATGTCAAGTCCCTCACGTGGACACGCCTCTCCGATGGCCTTCCTTCCATCCCACTTCTGACACCAGTGTAGCGAACGGGAACTGGTAGTGTAACTCGCCCCAGGCGGGAGTCGAACCCCGATCTCCCGCATAACCGACGGCCGCGCTAACCACTATACCAAGAGAGTTAACTCCCTTGGAGGAGCTGTTAACGGGGCCTCATACAGGATCGTTACAGTATCCTAGTAGGAACTACAAAAGATAACATACTCAGACTTACAAGGGCTCATATTAAATTATTTAAAAAAGGTGTTACTGACAGACACATACATTTATTGAGGTTAGTGTAAAGGAATAAATCCATAAAGGATGCCTAAGGGCTGCTTGAGGTATAACATGTTCTATGCATCGAGGTGGTACGAACGCATAGAGGACGCCCTCTAGTAACGAAAATGGCCTCACCAACAACAATGACGCAACAAGGCAGAGACCTCGAGGAGCCATTTATACCGCATTCCATATTCACCTGCCAGTAGAGCTCAAAGTGTCAAGCAGGACACACAGTTGGAAACACGTACTGCCATGTACCAGCCTGCCCATAGACATTTAAGGTAAGGAACCATCTGACTCTAAGGTGTACAATCTTATCCCTTTAATCTTTCTCGGTCTCAAACTAGGGCCGATTTCACACAATGGAAAGTGATACACTCCATGTACAGTACTTTAGGCAGGCTATTGAAATGTGTTCATCACAAGAGCTAAATAAATAGACTGTCTAAATAAAACTTCTTCCAGAGATTAGTCCACACAAGCAACATAGTAAAACATGCTGAAAAATGTATACCTAAAGTAAAACAAATAATACATACAGTATGGGATTCAGTTCTGGCTAAGACAAAGTGCCTCTCCTGGGTTAGTAGCATCTATTTATCAGAGAGTGGTGTTTGTCATGCATTTAATCTTGATCCAGCTGACATGTTCAGTGTCACAGCTAATTAGAGGAGTAATACATACCCCCATTAATAACTGCCTCAACAGGGCTGGAGTGATTTCTTTCATAACGACGGTGGACAGGTCCTAAGTTTTGACGAGACATACAGAGCAAAGGATCGGCACAGACTACCGCAGTATTTTCCCAATACCCGATTGCATTCACTGTCTAGAGAAATATGTTTGTGATCTTCTCTTTCATGGACCTCCCCCCTTTTGAATATCATAAGACGAAGCAGTAGAAACTTTTATGACTTTTTATGACAGTGAATGACTATGCTCCATATAGTATATCTGATTAATCTTAGTGTAGGACTTTTTTCCCTACACACTTCAACTGCAAACAAGGGTAGGTGACTCTGATCTGGGAGGGGTCAGTGTGTGCAGGCCTTTATTCCAGCCCAGAAAAACACACCTGCTCAACAGGATGCTCAACAGAGCCTTACATATATGTGTACTGTACGTGTATAGTATGGTATGTAATGTCAGTGTGTGTGTGTGTATGTGTGTGTGTGTGTGTGCTCCTGTTTTAGGTAAGATACGGTAAACATCATGTGTGGCACTACCACACACAGCTGCTTGGTAAGTGAAAGGTTGTTGCGGAGATAGGACGTGACACGAGAGGAAGCAGCACTCGCTACTGGTCAGACAAATGAAGCCTGTCAGCTTGTCCTTCACAAAGATCACCCAGCCCCCCACCCCTCTCTTTAGGTCCAGAGAGGTGGCTGCATGGGTCCATTGTGTTTTTGATCTTACCTTTCATGACAACCGAAGACCCGAGACCATCCATCTTTTCAATCTCACTTTGATTGTGGAGGAGAGCAGCCCGTGTCTGAAAGAGCACATGGGGTGTTGCTTGGGAGATATAATGGGTCGGTTTCACAGACAAGGCTTAAGCCTAATCCTAGACTAAAAAGCATCTTCAATGGAGATTTTACATTGAAAGTGTGATTTAGTCCAGGACTAGGCTCAAGCCTTGTCTGTGAAACCGGCCCATTAATAAGTAATAACTAGGGATCTCATTGATCCATAGAATTCCATACTGTAAAACGTGTCTACTGTTTACAAACATGGGCAGACCGATTCCATTTAGATAAGCAGTGCACTTTGTCCCTCAAATAGCAAATACATTACTGCAAGGACTGCGCAGTACATAAGTGGGTCTCCCTGTTTAGTTTTTTTTTTAGCTCTGAGATCATGGATGGATGGCTGTCTGATTATGATTATTATTGTCACAACCTGCCATGCATACCCCCCCAAAAGAAATGTACCTTTGTACCCAGATTATTATTATTATTTTTTTTATTTTTTAAATGTATTTTTTTTTGTTTTTGTTTGTTTGTCTGCTTCATTGTTTGTGTATTACTTGTATTTGTTTGTTTTTGTTTTTTCCCCGTTTGTGGCGTCTGTCTCTCCTGTTGTTTGTTTTTCTGTTCAAGTGTTTTGTGTTTTCTTGATGAAAAAAAGAAATGAATAAACAGATTATAAAAATAAAAAAATAGCAATTTGTCAGGACTTTTTAATGTTGCGATCCTATTCCTAGACTCTGAGAACAGAAAATCAGATAATTCAAATAACATAGGCCCTTTTTTGTCTTTACAAAGCAATACATCCCCATCTATTTATCACATTTTAAACTGTATTGGAAAGGAAAAAGCAAAGTCAATGAGAGCATTCAAGACCCAAGCAATTTGCTAATTGGGGAATATTCTAAAATTAAAATACAAAAAACACAGAAATAGTGCCAGTGTCGTTCTGGATTTATTAGGCCAACAAACGTGACGACAACCCAGCAGCGGCCTTTTGCGTCGGGTGAGATGAGACGTGATGGCTTTTGAAGTGTGAGGACCTTTCGGCAGTGGCTAATTAATTGTAATGAGCCTGGCGCGCGCATCGGTGACAGCGGTGGGTGAGAAGCGCTGCTTTGCCGCTCAGGCTCCTCTCACTCAACGTTTCGCCCGCAGCCAGTCTGAGCGGCATGGCTGCGCCCCAGAGACTCAGCTCTGGCAGTCACCTAGATACACATCTGCTCTGATTAATCGCTCGTGTCGCCCAGTGCGTACATTTCATTATCAGCTTTAAGTGGGCGAAAACAACGAGGAGCAGGGGTTTCCAGTGAAACTGAAAATAATCTGTACCCACCAGACCTGGGCCGTAACAAAAGAGAATCCCCATAGGATTCAAGGTTAATCATCGTCGACTCTCTGACTATTGACAGTTTGAATCTTCATGTCTGCGTTTGTCAGACACAAAAGAGCATCTTATTCTGAGTTGGAATGTATTAAGCAAATTTGCGGGGAAAGGCATCTGAATATACAATTCAATGTGCCTACAATACAAAGCAATATCATACATGTTCCTCAAGGTGCTTTTGCAATGCTAACTTAAGGAACCAACGTGTATCAACAGTGCCATCTACTGGTGGCCTCAGTTCACCACCAGCTTGAGGGTTGTGCTGCATAGGGCACCAGGCGAAATGTTTTCTATGTCTTGAAACTAAAGAACAGGGTCAAGGATATTTGCACCTGAGCTACTATTATGAATTACATGGAAAATAGGGATGGGAGCTTAATCTTTGGTGGAATCATTCCTAATGTTATGTTATACATTAGTTTCAATTGCAAGTACTTGAAAATCGTACAATAAAAAGCTTTTATAAAAGCTTCTTCTATGCTCTCTCTTATAGTTTGTGAGTCCAAGTACAGCAGGAAACTAAACACAAGTAGCTTTGAGAAAGTATTTCCAAACTTCCCCAAAACTGATATATCTGGGAAGCATCAGGTAAACCAATGGGAAAACTGACCAGAACATCATATCTGGTCAGGCCAGTATTTGAACTTCAAGCTTTCTCAAAAACAAGGTGATCATCTTCATCACAAATACAATATGGGCCGGTTTCACAGACAAGGCTTAAGCCTAATCCTAGACTAAAAAACATCTTCAATGGAGATTTTACATTGAAAGTGTGATTTAGTCCAGGACTAGGCTTAAGCCTTGTCTCTGAAACCGGCCCTACACATGTCTTGTGTCTAGTCTCCCATTCCACCCAAAACAATATCCAGACATTTGTCAACCAAAGCCTCAGAAATATCTTGAGATGGCCTGGCATGGTGGGCAACAAAGACCTCTCTGGCAGTCCACAATCATACTGGAGCCAATAGGCCTACCTGTCCAACTGGAGCACAGAGAGCAGAAATGGATTTGACCCTAACCAGAGGAAGCC
Source organism: Nansenia antarctica (assembly GCF_963989245.1). Classification (NCBI taxonomy): domain Eukaryota; kingdom Metazoa; phylum Chordata; class Actinopteri; order Argentiniformes; family Microstomatidae; genus Nansenia; species Nansenia antarctica. Next base: position 12,282,017 of record NC_137689.1, read on the forward strand.
TCCAAACAACATCAGAAGATAGTCACTAGGGTGGAACCGATATGGTAAAAGGGGGTTTGCCACCCAATGGAGGTATGGAGAAGATCAAATGAAGAGGATATGAGGTAGAGGGAAAGGCCACTAGGGGTAGTGATGGTCTAGTAGTGGATAGTGAGTTGGACTTGTGATCGGAAGGTTGTGAGTTCAAATCCCGCCTGAAACCACACCACTACTAGTGTGCCCTTGAGTAAGGCACTTAGCCCTCAGTTACTCCAGGGGGAATGTCCCTGTAATTCGTAATTGTAAGTCGCTTTGGATTAAAAGCGTCTGCTAAATGGCAAAATTATTAATTATTTTAGAGGATCTGAAAAGAGGTGCAGGTACAGTAAAAAAACTACAAAAAAGTCTGGAGATAAAAACAGTAGGGGGCAGAATTTAGTTGTTAACGATATTGACTTTCCTGTTACTCATTTACAACTGTCGTACATTCAGACCTAATTATTGTAAACACTTGTGCATAACATACAAGTATTACAGACCTGGAATTACAGATGGAAATTGATGACCTGGAATTACAGATGGAAATTAGATCGCTTCTCTGGGAAGCCAATTTATTTCTGACTCATAATATTTCACGTCTACATCATTAACATCTTACAGGTAATAATGATTCTGGAAGGATTCAAAAAAAAATGATGAATATTATTTTTGATATGAGAAGAGAGAAGTTTGCTCTGGACTTCAATTTAAAAACGGAGCCATTACAATGAATTAGCACCCTGTAACGACTCATCGGAGGCTTGCCATCTCTGAGGTTTGTGCCATCATCATTTGGATGCAAATATTGAAAACTTTGAAAGTTTGTTCAAACCTTAAATGTCACTGAAGCCATTAAGTGGAGGACATGTTTTCTCAAGCTTGCGATATCATATTAGATTGTAATTGAGTGAGGACAAGATAGGATTAGCATAATAGAAACTGATGAATGGAAATACATGAAGAGACAACACACACACACAGTGATTTGTTAATTGGAGAACTAGTGGTAAGACCATGGCGGAAGTCAATGGCTAGCTGTGGCAGGTTGTACTCATTCATAGCCATAGAGATGGAATATTATATAGTTACCAGGTAGCAGCACTTGCCCAGGTATTTCCTTACAATTACAATTTCCTTACGATTGTCCTTGGTACAATGCTAATTCTGATAACAATTTGTGATAATAATAACCCTGTGCATACAAGGAAATATCTACTGTTACTATAGACATGGTACCAGCTGGGGAGGGACGGAGAAGATAGCCCAAAGCCGTGCTGGATGGAGAAGAGTCGTCAATGGCCTATGCTCCACTGGGAGTTAAGGGCCTAAGACGAAGAAGACTATATACTATCTACTATTACTTCATATCGGTTGTAACTTAAAACAAAGTGCTACCCCATTGTCTTACGACAGGTGGTGTCATTCCTATGCGACACTGTGAGCCTACACCTCTTGGAGGAAGTTGTGGAACCAATCTGAAGATAAGAAAGAATCCACAATTGCTTTCTATGGGACTGAAACTGCTACTTGAAAACCCAATACACATTGTTAGATACTATTGCTTGAAGTCACTTTTAGAATAATTGATATGCACTGTTAAGTTTGCGCAGCTGAGGGTAAAGCACCGGTTTCGTTTCATGTGAAATGTGAGTTGCTCAGGATGGTTCACTGAACAATGTTTCTGTGTGCATCTCCAAACTAAATAATGATTGCACCTTCAACCATCAAAGTTCTTTTCAAGGTCATATAACGGGGAGAGATTTGTTATTTCAGTTATGAATAGTCTTTGTAACCATGGTAACAATATGACAGCACATTTTATCATTGAATGAGGACCTCAAAAAAAAAAAGAAAAAAAAAAAGAATCCAGGCCAGTATTCCCAATATCTAGTCTACTCCCTTCTCAACACATTATCTACCCTACTCCATCATTGGTGTAAGCATGGTCTAAGGGGAGTTCCATATTTTCAATCACACTTGTCCATTGCAATAACATCCATCAGGAGGACTTAACAATGCACACTGGCTCTCCAAATAGTGACGTAATGTGTCCACGTATTCATGGGGAAGGAACACATCGCACCCATTGCAGTCATACCTTGACTGTTCCTACCGCCAAATGAAAGGAAACATATGAGTTTGTTCAACAGTTGTAGTGTACCCGAGTCGAGAAAGTTATCCCCACCCATGACACTGAATTTCCAGCTTTTCTGTAGTATAGCTACTTAACATCTGGTATCTCTGAGAGCGGTCACATGTTTGCAATCAGACACAGGTTCAAGACTTGTGATCTCGGAGCCAGAGGACATTACAATATGTCTTGTCCAGAGCCGTTAGAGCTGTGAAACGTGAAATACGAGGCAGTAATACCTCATGATGGTGCCTTATGCTGGGTCTGGGGTATCATACTGTGTCCAACAGATTGTCTATGGATACAAACTTTTCACCTGGAGAAAATATGTAAGTTATTCTCAATGCTCTGCTCCTCCAATATGTCTTTGAAATTTCAATGCCAAACACATTTGACCGACATGCTTTAGACACAGTAGACCGAGACTTCATTAGCAGTGAAAATGAGTGACTCATTCATTCTCATTAAATCTTGCTGATCACAGACCTGCTCATGTAAAACACTTTCATTCACACTGAGGAGCTCAAACACAAACTCAGCTAACAGACTTGGATGGAGTATCACATGATTTCAGCAAATATTAACCTGTCCCCAGAAATGACCATGATCAATATGTAATGTATTATAGACATGGAGACTGTAGTGATGGATGCCTCCTCTGAATGATGATCATCAACAGGAAATGACAGAATTTTATGAAGGGTTGAATGTGCAGTGATTTCACAGTTGTGTAGTTAACGGTCTAATTTCCATTCGGTTATCTTCCATGTTGTTAGAAAACCAATATACATTACGATCATTTTCAGATGGTGGTGGGGACTTTTCATTAACTCAGTGGCCCTCGTTTTAAAATTAGCAAATTAGCAACCTGGCATAATTAACTTTTTATTTATTTGTTTTCATTGTTGTTGTCTCTCTGTAAGTCTGTTCCAAATGATAGGGATTGTGACCTTGAGAGAAACAATGCAATTCAACTGTCATAACACTAGATGGCAGTATGAGAACTAGTGATAGCACAATAGACTACATTGAATCTAATGACAACAAAAAAGAGCTATGTAATTCAGATGACACTGTATAGTCCAGAGTCCTGGAGAATATATATATATATAATATATATATATATATATATATATATATATATATATATATATATATATATATATATATATATATATACAGTTGAAGTTGGAAGTTTACATACACTTACATACACTTAGGTTGATGTCATTCAAACTAATTTTTAACCACTCCACAGATTTCATTTTAACAATGTAATTTTGGCAAGTCGGTTAAGACATCAACATTGTGCATGGCACAAGTCATTGTTCCAATAATTGTTTACAGACAGAGTATTTCACTTATAATTCACTATAGCCTATCACAATTCCAGGTGGTCAGAAGTTTACATATCCTAAGTTGACTGTGCCTTTAAACAGCTTGGAAAAGTCCAGAAAATGATATTATGACTTCTGATAGGCTAACTGATATCATTTTGGGTCAATTGGAGGTGTACCTGTGGATATATTTTAAGTAGAACTGTCAATGTTAATGCGTTAACGGTCACGGTTAATTTGGAAACCTTGGCGCGAATTAATCATATTATTTATAATATCATATATTACCAAGTTCTACTAACATGCGTGGCAAACACAGATAACACTCTAGAGGGGTTTCATGACAGACTGATTTGTATACTGGGTTGAATGATGACAGTCGTTGGTTACATTCATGACCACTTATCATGTATAGACGCTAATCACTCTCTCTTCTGGGTCCTTTCCCAGATGAACGATCACATTTAGCAGACATCCTGTCTGCGATCAAATCGCACAATCCTTTTTTCCTTATCGTATGGTTGATAGTATGATAGGCGACACTAGCTTCAATATTGCAGGCGCCGATGACTCGCCGATGACTCCCTCCAAAAATACAAGTAAATACTAGTATTTTAAACTTGTGGTTGATCATGATTAATCAAATTAATCACAGAATATTATTGCGATTAACTTGATTAAAAAATGTAATCGATTGACAGCCTCTACCTTCAAACGCAATGCCTCTTTGCTTGACATTATGGGAAAATCATAAGGAATCAGCCAAGACCTCATAAAATTGTCATTCTTGGGAGCAATTTCCAAACGCCTGAAGGAACCCATTCATCTTTACAAACAGTAGCACACAAGTATAAACACCATGGGACCGCGTAGCCATCATAGCACTCAGGCATCTCCTAGAGATGAACGTACTTTTGGTGCGAAAAGTGCAAATCAATCCCAGAACAACAACAAAGGACCTTACGGCCCGCGGGCCGCATTTGGCCCGCGGGCCGTACAACGATTCTGATTCTGGCCGGTCCGCAAAAGATCGCATGATAATTTATTAAAAAAAAAGAAAAAAAAAAGTTTGATAATTTTCGAATTATCTTATGGGTGGACTAAAACCGCATTGCTTTCATTTTGAAGCCCATTTATTCTCACAAATATTTTCAGTTGCTCATTTGGCCCCCTGGGAAAAAAATAATTGCCCACCCCTAGAGGAACCAGGGACTAAAGGATCTAAAAGGATCTAAAACAAGTCCATAACCTGAAAGGCCGCTCAGCAAGGAAGAAGCCACTGCTCCAAAACCACCATAAGAAAGCCAGAGTACGGTTTGCAACTGCACATGGGGACAAAGATCTTAGTTTTTGGAGAAATGTCCACTGGTTTGATGAAATAAAAATGGAACTGTTCAGCCATAATGAATGCATGTATATATACAGTATTTGAATGAAAACAGGGTCAATATCATAATAGTATAAACAGTGAATATCATCTTTCATTTCAAAAGGAGCTTACACCCAAAGCATCCAGCCATGTGCTTTCAGCTCGGGAAGTCTTCTTAAATATCTTGTCAGAGAGAGGACATCTGTTTGAAAGCACTTCTGAGGGCTGGAATCTGGAAATTGAACACAAGTATTTCAAGTGGATGAAACCGTTGGCACGCTGGACTGAAAATTATTGATTTGCTCTGTGGGACGTAAATGTATACCTTGCCAGTAAATAGTGTGTACATTATCTATCAACAGCATACAAAAACAAAACAATGACATAGCAAACTAGAGAAGTTTCAGTACAAATGTTGTGTGCTTGCTCAACTGGCTAAAAGTATAATGGTAGCGGAGAGTTTATATAGAATCCCACTGAGATAAATGCATCCTCAAGTAAGATCAATAAGCTTGTGCTGACCACTGAAGTTTTACAATAAGAACAATATCAAAACAATTTCTTAAGGGTTCTTAATTCAGTGTTTTCTGAACATTATGAAGTTGATTTGGTGTTCCTAGCTTCAACAGTATATGAGCAGTGGTGTTCTAAGCAGGCCTCACCTGTCATATTCCAATGAAAATAGCGCTCATGAAAAGTAAAAAAATAAAATAAAATAAAATAATTAAAAAATATGTATATATATATATATACTGTATATATATAGAAGTTTCTACTTATCTGTATTATAAAGGTCATTTCTGTATGATTCCAATAATTGTTTATGATAAAAATCTGCTCCGCTGCAAATCCAGGGAGAGACGAGAGGTTAGGCAACTCTGATTGCGCATCCCCTCAGAAACTGGATGGAGCTCTGGCAATAAGCGTGCCTGTTACAAACTTCAAACTGCAATGAAAAAGCACCATGGGAGGCAGCTATCATATCTGCCTCACTGAAGGGGCTGTGTATTGAGCCCACGTACTTGGCGCTCTTCCTCCATGTTAAGAGGCCATTAAAGAGGTTATCCACATTGTGGATTGTATATTCTATGGACTTGACATGCACTGTATAGAGATTGGAGACACTATGGAATGTTGCAACACTTTGTTACATTATGACAAGAAAATGTGTCGTGGTATGTAACCCCAGTTCTCCTCTCTCTGAGCATATGCCCTATTCGATGAAACCCTATTCTGTAACATAGCCTACCCCAGCCAGCTTATGAAAGCCATCTGCAACCAAATCATTCTGTGAACCACCTCGTCACAAGGGTTCAAGGGTTCAAGGGTACTTTATTTGTCACATGCACAGAAATACAAAGTAAAACATGCAGTGAAATGAAATGGGACTAGACACTCAACACTGTACACTGTGCCAGAAAAGAAAGAGACAATAGTAACAATAAAAGACACAGGACATAAGGGACATAGGGCCCTATTATGCACTTCTTAACTTGCCGTCTTAAGTCTTAATTAAGACGCACCGCCAGGTTAAGACCTACCGCCACCTTTATTATGCGCTTCATACGCGCTACTGCTATTATGCAGGTGTCGCTAGGCGCCCACACATAAGACGTAAGACTCCCGTGCATATATTACTCATTGTGGGAGTGTTCATATGTTAATGAAGTGCGCTAGGCGCCCCTGCTATTATGCGATCTGACTTTGCGCCTAGCGCTAAGAAGTGGTTTGAAAACTTCTTAGGCGCTAGACTTCATGCACGTTTTGAAACACGAGCGCGCCTCCACGGTTTGCGCATGCGCGCCGACCGACTTCTTAAGAGATTCGGATTAGAGATTCGGGTTACCGCCGAATGGGCTACTGGGTTTAGCGGTTATTTTCACCGGACATTATGACCGAAGAGGTTTAAATATGTCGGACTTCAACAGATTTTATCGGACAAAGACCGGTAATTACCGGTTAACGGAAACCCTGGCCCCTATAGTCATTTCACCAGGACCAACATGACATGCCGGATGGTGGCAGGTCCTGTAAGAATGAGAGGGTGTTGAGAGTGGAGCACTGAAAAGGCACCACGGCACTCATGCCAATGTTCAAACGCCTTCCACTCGAGGTCGTGTAGACTTGCTGTGGAAGGGGCTCTAGCATTCTGAATACTGGCTGAAACACTTTCGGGGGCCAAGTCCTCCAAATGTAAATTGGATCTCTCATGGGCTAACCCTTTGATCCATCATCTCCGGGTGTGGGTGCAATAGTTGGTCCTGCGATTGGGATAGCAAGTCCCTGCGCAATGGGACTGGCCAAGGTCATGCATAAAGAAGCTGTGCTATCTCTGCCCGCCGAGGTCTTCCTGGCCAATGCAGTGAAATCAGGAGAAAAGATAGACTGTGTGACCTCACTCTGTTCAGAGTGGGAGAAATTAAGCTGACAGGAGGTATTGCAGAAAGGCGTGTTACTAGTGAGCGCATCTACACCCAGAGGAATATTGCAACCCTTTATCGCAAATGACAGATGGCAGTGCACGTAGTCCTGTGATCCATGGGTGCCCTGCCGGGACGTCTCCACATCTCCTGGACGACATCCGGATGGAATCATCGTTCCCCTGCTAGTGGGCCTCCATGTGTGCCTGATACATTTGTTGCTCTGAGAGACAACAGATAGTCGTGACCTGCAATCTGACCTGACCAGGACAAAAAGTCCCAGTAGGAATGGAGAAAGATCCTGAGGCCAATAACAGGGTACAGAGCTCAAAAACACGATATTGTCGGAGCTCATTGCGTCTGACCAAATGCCGGTCATTGAACATCCTTTGTGAACTGCCCCTCATCCCGGTAATGACACATGTGACGTTCCAACTCTGTCAACTCTTCCCCAACTCTTCCCCATGTGGCAGAGGGGACATTAGGTACATCTTGGAAACAGGCATGCATCCGCACAGATGAAGAGAAGGATCTAGATGGAGCGCTATGACCCATTGGTGGAGTTCTTGCATGAGAAGGAGGCCAAGCTGGACTACCATTGAGACTTGTTTTGCTCTGTTGTAATTACACAGGTCTGTGTAATTACTCAGGAGGCCATGCGCCAAGTAGCCTCAGACAGATACAGTATGAGAGTGTTGTGGCTGGACTGGGAGACATCTCACCGTCTCGCAGGCTGTGGATAGTGGTTCCCTGGATAAAATGTTGCTAAGAGCTACAGTAGGCAGAAGTTCAGAAGGTCCCTACTGGTGTCAATGTTGTGGGAGTTCTGAATATGTGCTCTACTTCTGTCTTATACCAAACTTTCAACCATGATATTTCAATTAAGAGCTGTTTGCAAGGAGACCCAATGAGATCCATTTTATTTCCGATAACATCACCGCTTAACCACATGCCACAGCCATCTGTCTTATCAGGGGAAGGGTCATTTGGAGATAGAGGGGCAGAATAGATGGCGACCCCTTCAGACGAAGAGAGGATTCGCTCAAAATCACAATCAAGCAAGTGATTGCCAATGTCTACATCAGCTTGCAACTGTAGCAAACAGACCTGTGTAATTACAAAAGAGCAAATCTCACTTTTGGCACGTCTCTATTCACAGAAATCAGTCAAAAGGCTCAAATCCAGTGTGACTGGAGCGAGATGTGTTTTTGTAATTGTTTTATTGTCGAGTTCCCAAGCCTGCTAGGAACATTTAATCTTAGGATATAATAATCAAAACAAATTGACTAAAACACTTTCTAGAAGTTAAAAGTAATCCGATGGTGGTTAGTGTTTGTGTGCACTGTGAAATGCACTGACAAATGTAAACAAACATGGATGTATAATAATATATCATATGCCGTCCTTCATAGCTCGTATTGCCTTATGATGGTTCACACAGTGAAGTGGCAGGAAATTAACCCCCTGCCAACTGTATGTATATAGGATGGCCGATGGGCTGGGCTATCTGCCTGCAAGCGTCAACAGCCTGTACCAGGTGTGATTGAATAGGGGTCCCATAGCGCTGGGACTCCCTCATCTCCTACAAATAACCTGTGTTACATTGGTAATCTCTAGTTTCCTGATCCATTCAGAATGGACACCACGTAATGTGTTTGTGATGTTGAGCCTCCCTCAACAGCAAATGTATGTGGCTGCTAGCATAGGAGTATTACCATCTACAAGCCATATGTTCTCACATAAAAATCAATACAGGAGAGCAAATCCAGACATACATCTCCCAGATAAACATAATTTATTGTCACATCAACAGTACAGAGTAATAAATGTAAGCCATAGTGTTTACAGTAGATTTGACAGTTTATTTGGATGAATGGTTCGATGTATATAGTACTTATGTGTAATCAATCAACACATTACTATGGCACAAAAAAGAACATTGCCTGTGTGTAGCATTCATCCATACTGTATATTGATATTTATGAGGGGTTGGCTGGCTGAGAATGGTTGGAACATAGAAGAGTTTATCAGTAAAATAAATGACAAAATGTATAACAAAAACTCTAACATTACTTTTATGTCAGGTTATTTTGACATGCATGTTTCAATAAGTAATTACAAGGAAAGAAATTAAATCCAACAATAATTGAGTGACATTATTTATGCAACCACTCTCAAACAACAATCATTGACGGTTGCGAGTTTTGGGAAAGATGAGCAAGCTTATACTTTAATCAACCAATCAATTAAATGTATTTGTATAGTGCTTTTTACATAGACACATGTTTTAAAGTGCTTCATAAACAATAAATGCAATACAAACAGTTTTAACTAACAGGACATCCTTTTATCACATTGCTACGGTGAGACCTTTTCTTTCCCTGGCTGACACTGAAAGACTAATGCATGCTTTCATTACAAGTAGGCTGGATTACTGTAACACTATCCTGTCTGATCTACCAAAGAAAGCTATTAGTAAACTTCAAATGATACAAAATGCTGCAGCACGAGTCCTCACTAAGACCAGAAGGAGGGCACACATCACACCAATCTTAAAATCACGACACTGGCTACCTGTCAGTTTTAGAATAGATTTTAAGATTATTTTATTAATTTATAAATCACATGCACCTGAATACATGTCAGACATGTTTGTAAGATATACAGCAAGTGAGGTTCTCTGCACTGAACTTTTAACAGTCCCTAGAGCCAGGACCAAGAGACATGGGGAGGCAGACCTCCGTTTTTATGACCCCAGCCTCTGGAATACCTTGCCAGAAAACCTACGAATGGCTGAAACTGTGAGAATTTTTTTAAGCAAGATCTTAAGACATACCTACGTATTTAATCACACTTCTATCATGTAGCTATACTTGTGTAATGAAATCTTCTTGATCCTAATCTTTTTCACTGTTTCTCAAACTTTTAATTCTCTTTTTTCATATCTGGCTTGTTTTGTTTTCTTGTTTTGTGTTCATTAACTATGAACCATGTTTTTATGTATCTCTCCTTATTCCGTAAAGCACTGTGTGCTACAATGTGCTATATAAATAAACTTGACATTGACTTTAACCACCGAACCATAGACCCCCAAAAAGCAAGCCAAGCAAAAAGCTCTCCAGTGGAGAGAAAACTGTACTACCAGCCCATGTAGCTCACTATGAATTGTTAAAGATAAAAAAAAATCATTGTAATCCTTGGCTTTCAGAGTACGTATATGTTTATGCTTCATTATGTGCCACCTTGAAGACCTTGAGTGAAAAAACTGAAGCAAGATTACCGCAAAATAAAGGACCACAACAACCGCAATGGAGTGCTCTTATGACGCTTTACTCCTCCTACTGTCCCGACTCTCTCCAGGTCTGTTGTGTATAACGGAGAAGTAATTTTAGGTATCGGTGGTACTGTTTTGTGCATTATGTCTTACTGTCGAGTGTCTTACTGTGGGGTGTGTGATAAGTCATTTGAGCAAGTCACCAGGAAGGTCAATAGGGAAGCTTTTACATGCAATGGTATTATCAAACAGTACTTTTTGAAAATGTGTATAACTCTGTACTAGGTAAGTACTTATTTAGCTACTGCGAGTACACATGTTTATTCATTATCACATTAACATGTATTACAAGCCTCTCACCTCTCCCACAATATAATATGCCGCCTATTCTATTTCATTACAGAGGTTCAGGGCTTTGATAATTCAAATTAATTTTGTCTGGGGCAATTGGGATTCTAACAGTGTTGAAATGCTGATTAAGTTTAATCATAAAGTGACACTCTAGTAGGCACATGCATTCATCCCATGAGAAAAAATATGGGCATTGTGTACTGAGCTGTCTTTAGGTGCAATGCATACAAGCCAATATGCGTCTTCTCCGGTGTCCTCCTGCCATGAATGTGTTTTGTTCCACATTATCGTATAGTTGTTTTCTGGCATATTGCATGACATTGTATAAAAAACAACAAATGACTATACAACAACATGGGAAGGCTTCACTGAAGTCATAACAGAGAATTTGGATTGTCATAGCAGACATTTTTTTATTTCCTTCAGTTGAACTTCAGGAGTTTTATGGAGATAATAAAGTAAACACACTACAATTTCTACAACACAACATTAATTACTGTACCGTATAAGATCATTCAACATGTGCCTGTACAGCATTAAAGGGATAGCTCACTATTTTATAACTTGTAGTCAGATGGTTCCTTACCTTGAATGGTAAATGGACTGCACTTATATAGCGCCTTATTCCAAAGTGCTTTACAATGGCCTCTCATTCACACATTCACACACACATTCACACACCAATGCCGGCAAGCTACCAGGCAAGGCGCCGGCCCGCTCATTGGGAGCAATTTGGGGTTCAGTGTCTTTCCCAAGGACACTTGGGCCAAGGATCCCGACCTTGCTATCATTAGATGCCAGCTCTACCTCCTGAGCCACAGCCACCCCGAAATTAGTCTACACAACACATTCCAAATGAATTTACTGTTCAGCACTTGACCAGCCAGAAGACGATGGGTCCCCCTTTGAGCCTGGTTCCTTTTATGGTTTCTTTCTACAAGGGAGTTTTTCTTGCCACTGTGCCCAGAGGGTGGTGCGGACAGCAACAAACTGTGTGTCAGCAATGCCCGGAAGATCATCAAAGATCCCAGCCGCCGCAACCACAGTCTCTTTGTACCGATGCCGTCCAAAAGATGAAGCCTCTTCCGGAGCCTCAGGGCCAAAATTCAGAGGCTAACCAACAGCTACTTACACCAGGCGATCGGGCTCATAAACAAGCCTAGTGTAGACAATTGACTATCATCCCAAAGCACACCCAATGCATGCCTATTTTCACATGTTGTTGTGCGATAGACTCAATTTAAAATGTATACAAACAAATATCTCATCAATCCACACACAATACCCCTTTGCTATGACACTCTTAAAATTAGCTAAAATGCAAAAATGCCATCAATAAACCACTCAATAAGTTGAATTGAGTCCTTAATGCGAGGATAATAGTTAATGTAATTTTGGAATTAATATATTTGTTTTTATAGGCTCTCTGATTTGCATAGGAATCAAGTACACACTGTGTGGATCAGGTTGTCATTACAAATTGCAAATGGAGATGAACAACAACTGCTTAGGAATGCAACCCTGAGTCCTGGGGAGACTGACAAAAATCTACAAAGTTGAATGGTGGAGAGGAAAAAACACAGTCGATGGGACAACATCATCTCAGTCACTCTACAAAATTGGTCTATAACCAAGTGGCAAAAGAATCCCTTAATGGAAAAATAATCTATCTCATATCCATAATTGTGTTTGCAACACTGAATTCAAGTGATACAGCAAAGAAAAGTGGCTGGAAATGTGTTTATTTGGTTTTACTACAAAGCATTAAGTTTAGTGCAAATAGAGAACATGCAATGTATGCAATGTTTCTGCAATCATCTCTCGTGTGAAGAATAATGGTAGCTGCATCAAGTTATGGGTCACTCGCGGGGACTGAGGAGTATCAGGATCAAGAGAAAATTATAACATTTTCTGAGTTGGTAGTGACATCCTAATCTACACAGTGTGTAATTGATTTCCTATGCAAATCAGAGACCCTATGATAACAAAGATATGAATTCCAAAATGACATTACGTATTATTCTTGCATTAAGATGGACTAAATTCAACTTAGAGTGATTTGTTGATGACATTTGTGCTTTTTAGCTAATTTTAAGAGTGTCATAGGGTTTGAGGTATTTCTGTGTTTCAATTTGAATACATTTGCAAACATTTATAAAAACTTGTTTTCACTTTGTCATTATTGTGTATTGTGAATGTATTGATGACAATGTTTTATGCCTTTTGCCGTAATATGTTGTGCTGCAATGTCAGGAACCAAATCCTAAGAATTTTACTCTCTTACACTTGTGTAATGTAATGAGAAATGCTGTACAATCTGGGCTATACAAAAATGCCAAATCATGAATTTGTATATTTGAAAGCAATTGTAGAGCTTGAAAGTCACACTGGAATCAACCTCATTTGACCAGTAACAATACCAACTCTGCCACTGGAATTACATTGGGGAATTGGCTTTTTGAGCAGAACTACAATGGTAACACGAGTGACCACTAGGTGCTCTGGCGTGCCAGCCGAACGACAGCTGCTATAGGTTTTTATCTCTGTACATGGGGTCATTCATAGTGTTTGCATTTCATCATTGGTTGACAGCACAATCCCTATTAGTGATTTGCCTGGTCAGACTTAGGGTCGGTTTCACAGACAAGGCTTAAGGCTAGTCCTGGACTAAATCACACTTTCAATGCAAAATCTCCATTGAAGATGTTTTTTAGCCTTGGATTAGGTTTAAGTCTTGTCTGTGAAACCGGCCCATTATGTATTACCTCTTTAAACGAAAAGCCTCATATGGAAAACCTAAGAAAGATTGATATTTTCAGCCACCAGTAGATATCCAAAACTTACTACTATCTGATCAGGAACATTTGGCCATGTTTCAAGGTTTTTGTTGTAATGGAGTTGTAGTGGCCTGGTGGTCCAGTGGTCTGCTGACATGCCCTCTCTCCCTTACTTTCCTGTCTGTCTTCTCTACATCTGTCTAATAAAATAAAAAATATGAGTGGCACTGCCCCACTCATTCTGCCCCCAGAATAAATAATGTAACAGCCCATTACAAATCAGAAAACATGCACATAGAGTTGTGCAACCTCATTGGACAACACAATGTGTTGGCATGTGAGTGGCATGTTTAATTTTAGAGCCAGTGGCTGAGATTATGTAAATATCATGTTGAATTAGTTTAGGTTGAAACGTTAGGAAATGATAAATGGTAAAATGTTAGCCCTTTATCAGTGGAGAGTTGTGGATTGTGTCTCACATACAGGAAGTGGAGACAGGAAACAATATCAATTAAAATGTAAAAATTCAGTAAAACGTTAACTTGAATCAATTATGATTATTGTTTAAAATCCTGCAATAAAGCAATTTCTTTACTCAATGTGTCAATTTAGAAAACCATTATGTGCAATGAGGAAAAAAAACTGTGACCACTACATGATATGTCCTGTACCTCTTTTTATCTTGAATCATATCACCATATTGTCTGCAAATTGTCTGGATACTGCTAACTGTAGTCTTATTTCTCACTTATGTCCTGTACTATTGTCACTTTTTTTTATCTTGAATTATGCCTATTGCCGTATTGTCTTGTGCTGCGATGTCAGGAACCGAAGCCTAATCATTTGACACTCTTATGCTTACACTTATGTAACGTGACGCAGCAATAAACTTGACTAGTGTTATGGTAGATATTACCAGTAAAATGAAAAGTTGCAATGAACAGAAAAATAAACATTAAGAGCCACTTTCTCGGACACAGTAAAAGCTGATATATGCCTAGATAAGCAGTGGCAATGGAGATTCTTGATAGAAAGTATGATTTAGTCCAGGACTTGGCTTAATAATTATGTGTCCAGGAAAAACTATGCCTGGACTTGGCTTAATATGTGTCCAGGTAACTGCCAAAAATAAATGACCTGTCAAGACTCCCAAAAAGCACAACAATCGGTTTGATGAAAATCACCGATAGATCCATTTCATATCTGGTGCATGTTTGATGAAAAATCAAGATGTTGTGGGACTGCTGTATAGAGATGCACAGCAATGGAATGAACAGCAGTTGTGTTTGCTGTAGGCGCTGAAATAAAAACGAGAGGTGTTGGAGGGGTTACCGCAGACTGGAGTAGTAAAAAAAAAAAAGAAAGAAACAGCTGTCTCTGCGCCAGTGAAGATTTTCTAAAAGCAATCAGTGGCCTGTTTAATCTTTCAGCAAGAGGGGGCTGCTCATTTGCATAATCACTTGCTCTCCCCTCTCTAGATCTCCCTACATGTCGAGCACCAGGGCAGCTGCCAGTCGAAGCCACCCAGGATTACTGTGAAATGGGCCTACCTCAGCCCCACGCTGCCCGTTCTCTCCCCATAAACCTGCCTGTATCTGGGCTCATTAGCTGGCTAATGGTGTCTCAACATCATTCATGTTGTCTGTGGCTGGAACATCCGCTACCTGTTTCACACTCCCTTTGATGTTTAATTAATTATGCTGATTGGGCTATTCTGCCTTGGTTCTACAGTCTACCACTGTACCCAGGCAACTGCAATGCATTTTTTTTTTTACTGGGTTGTATCTAACCATATCATTCCCTTGGTGCTACTGTATAAACATTTCCCCTAAACATATCATTATGATTCCTACCATTTCCTCCCTGAATGCAATGTGTTTCCTTAGATGAATTGAGTTCCAGGTAAAACCGAAAAGCTGAGGGCAAGCCTGGTCAGTAATCTTATGAAGACATACAGCTTTAGAGCCACTTAGGATAAAAGTACTGTAGCAGAGTAGCAGTTCATGCCCTTAAACCATGTAGTGGTGCTAAAAAACTGGGTGATGGTTCCTTTTCAGGGGTATACGTAATACTCATTTGAAGTGTCCTGCTAGAAGTGTGTGTGTGTGTGTGTGTGTGTGTGTGTGTGTGTGTGTGTGTGTGTGTGTGTGTGTGTGTGTGTGTGTGCGTGTGTGTGTGTGTGTGTGTGTGTGTGTGTGTGTGTGTGTGTGGGGGGGGGTTAATAAATTGCTTTTCAGTTTTTCCATTTAGCATCATCTGATCCTTTTCAGATTTAATGCATATTTAATGAACAGATCTTTCATTGCAAATCTTAAGCTAATTTTATATGTTGTGAATTCTATGCAACGCTTAGCCAATACGCATGCTTTCTTGATTGCACTTAACAGATGGTCTTGTTCTGCTGACTGAGCTGAATGATTTGTGTGAACCACTGTCCCCAAAATGGTATCATTATTTACAATTAGAAGGAGTAAGAACACGATTATAGTAGCAATTCATACTGGGGGTATATTGGGGGGGATGGGGAAATACTACCCTTGTTTACTGACAATGAGGCTCATTGATTGGCTCATTGATTGCTACAATGTAAGCAGCTACTTCTGTGTAATGTAGGTCCACATGCATGAAATGCATTTGATATAGAACAATGCAACATAGTGCATTTTGGTCATTTCAAACTTAAGTATGATAAAGGGTTATACTTACAATACTTATATCCCATGGCTAAATAAGTGCATTGAGCCACATAAACTGCATCCATTTTCAGTTTGTTTAGTTGGGATTTTGACCTCAACCTCTTTTTCGGCAACTTAAATGCTTGATTGGATTTAAATCGGTAGACTGACTACACCATTAGGCTACACCTGATGAACTCTTTATCTTGGTGGGTCAGTGTCTCACTGCATGGTGATGTGCTACCTAATAAGTCAGAAGACCTGTTCTTAACTGTAAGCAGTCAAGATGTCTCTGAACACAAAACAAATTCTTTCCTAGGCAAACTTGGCCTACCTGATTTGTGGGTGTGGCTAGAGATGAGTACTCTTTACAGCATACTAGAACTACCTATAAAATCAGTCACTATACCAGTGCAAAAACTACTGAGGAATAATGCTGCTGAAACTGTAAAACTAAATCTGTGGGGGGGGGGGGGGGGGGTCGCACATAAAAAATCCTGCTTATGGCCACAAAAGTCCTTGGGCCGGCCCTGCCTCCGACGCCTCCTGGGAATCTACTGGCCCAACACCATCTCACCAAACTCACCAAAGAAGAAACAATAGAAACCCAAATCAGGAGGAGAACATTTAACTGGATAGGCCACACACTCAGAAGCCCAAACAAATCAATCACAAAGCTGGCTCTAACATGGAGCCCACAAGGCCAGAGGAAGACCTAGAACCACTTGGAGAAGATCCACAGAACAGGAGATGGTGGCAGAAGGGCTGTCATGGCAACAACTGAATGGGAGAGCACAAGACCGGAGAGGATGGAGGAGTTTCACCGATGGCCTATGTTCCCTAAGGAATTTAAAGGCCTAAATAAGTAAGTATTCTATACCCAACCTTAGTGCTTCAAATACAGGTATTTGCAAATGAGAATAGATCTGGGGGAAATGCAGCGGTAAATGTAGCTAAAAATATGCAATGCTTAACTGCAAAAAAAAGGGAAAGACAGGATATAATAAACGTTGTCAAATATATTTGCTTTAATTTATTAGGAATTAATCAAATATACAGAGATTCATGGGACGCACAGTCTGACAGGTCAATTTTGAGGAAGACAAAAAACCCTGCAGGCACTGCAAACATCACTTAAACGGTGCTAATTGGTTTTGACTGTTTTCTTCTATATTATGGATAAAAACATGTTTGGCATGAAATAGCATGCTTTAGTTATTTGATATAAAATCCAATACATATTTCTTACAACATTTCTTAGCCTTCTATCTGAGGACTGATTATCATTATAACTATGGCAAATACAATCTGAAATGCTATCTAAGCCTACTGTACCATAGGCAGATCAGAGAATCAGAATCGCTTTTATTACATCTTACTGTACACAAGAGTACAATTATTTGCCTTTGGTTCCTCAACATTGTCATTGCAGCATTCAGATACAAAAACCACAATAATAACAATAATAATAATAATAATAATAATAAGTAAAGCAAGTAAAAAAAGTAACCCTATATTGATAAAGTAATAAAGTGATGGATTTTACTTAAATAGTGCAAAAATGCTGTGCTGAGTGCAATCATATGAAATGCAATATAATACAATACAGTACTGTAGTAAATGAGTACAATGGTATATGTTACGCTCTCCCTGAGATGTTAGCCACTCGGGAGGGAGAGTGCAACCTACTGCCTCTCTATACCAACTCTGTCAGTAGATGGAAAACCAATTGAAAACATGGGTGTAGTGCAACTACTAACTGACAACCAGTCAAAAGGGTACCTTTTAAATAAAATGATTTAATGCCATCATGTGGAATTATGTACTATTTACACATTTACACACAACAACAGTGTTGTACTGAAACACAACTGTGAACATTTCAAACCTGCAAACTGCGACACTTTAAATGAATGTGCAATAACACTATGTGCAATATGACAACCCTCGGGTACATAAGGTTCAGAGATAGGAAATGTTAGAATAGGTATAGCATAGCATAGAGTACAGCACAGTGTTTTATTTGTATATTATAGTGGATAGTGTACATAGCCTTTATTTATGTAAACCAGCTCTTTTCCCTTCTTGTTTTTAGTATTTTTTTCCTAGCACCAGGGGAGCCCCCCCTCACAAATGTCGTTGTTTGGTACCTGTACTGTATTAATGACAATAAAGACCATTCATTCAACAAACAACCGGGGAATAACCAAGGGTAGGAGAAGGGAGGGAGAAGGACCATGCAAACGGTGTCACAAAACAACAAACACAGCCCTATTCTTCCCAACACCTCTGACCTACATACTAACTACCTAAACTACCCGCTACAGAAACTACGGGGGCCGGGGGGGGACCCGCTCACTTCTAGCCGAGTGTTTTTAGACAGTGGTTCCCTACGTGATGCAAATGTATACCCCAGGTTATCTTACCTAGCCCTTCTCCGGCGAGGAAAAGAGACAACTGGGGTCCACCAACACACAGTACCAACAATCAACTAGGAACAAAATAAACAACTTATGTGAACAGACTCTAAACAAAAAGTGAATAATAAAAATAACAACCCTTCCCTCTCTCGCTACACATAACACAACTCACATTAAGTAGGAGACAGATCTTCTGGGATTGGACGACAGGTTTCTGGTAGATGATTGAACACAGGTGAGGGCTGACGGGACAACGATGATGGACAGGAGGACCCAACGACCAATAGGGGAGGAACCACATGCACACCACTTCACCTAGGCCTAGGGGGGAGACAGACAGAAGCAAAACAAAAACAGACACAGGACATAACACAAAACGTAATCCAGTACTGTGCTGTAGTTATAATATTGTAATATGTTAATCTTTGTAGTGTGCGAGGGGTTGGTTAGGGGGTCGCAGTCTTTTGCATTCTTCCAGTGTATTTCTCCATGAGCCTGATTGCTTGGGGGAAACAGCTGTTTGTCGGCCTCTGGGTTTTAGCCTCGAGGCTTCGGTACCGTTTCCCCGATCGCTCGAACAGTTTCTGATTGGGGTGGCTGGGGTCCCATATAATCCTGGAGGCCTTTCTGACACACCGGTCCTTGTAGGTGTCATGGATGGAGGGAAGCTCACATCCGCCGATCTCAGCTGTCTGCACTACTCTTTGCAGCGCTTTGCGGTTTTGGGCCATGCAGTTCCCGTACCAGGCAGTGATGCATCCTGTCAGGATGCTCTCGGTTGTGCCACTGAAGAAGGCCCCTAGGATCTTAGGCCCTATTAGCCACATTTTTTCAGCCACCTGAGATGGAAGAGGCGACGTCTATGTCTTTGATATTCTATGTTATAAATATAGAACAGCTCTGCTTAACATATGAAAGGTCATTAGAACATATTAATGCTATAATTAGTTGTAGTAATAATTATAGTATAATTATGTTGTCAGATTACAATGATCAACATTGTAGTCTCTTATGTTGGTTTATCAAAGTAGGTCAAAACTATTGCATGTACAAATGTCATAAAGCAGTGCATAGACTACAAAGCTGTATCCACATATCAAACAATTAAATTCAACTTGACAGCCACCTATTTGAATCTGTGACAAAGTGTACTACCTGCTGGGTGTGGAGGTAACCTGACCTATTTCCCTGGTGATTGTCAGATAATTATAACATGTTGTCGAGACACAAGGAGGATGATAAAGTTCACTCCATGACCTGCCTGCCAGCACTGCCTGCACTCTTCCTTCAACGGAGCCATGAATAGCAATTAGTGGAATCAAAGTGACTGCTAGAACATTTTCAAGTTTGAAATCAATCCTAGATGTTAGGTGCCTTAGTCGGAAAGAGGGGCATGGCTGACATTATTGGCAAGTGTTGACAACAAAGATTGCCCGATTCTCTCAGAGCTCGTACATATTGAACAATATATTTTAGAGCTGTCATAAGTATAGCTTTATTGTGTTGTTTATCTTAATTTACAGAATCATCACAAGCACAATACATGCTAACCCAAAAATATTGGCAGATTGTTTTTCAACTACATGTGACATCTGCAGCCAAGAAGAGTCTCACTTCACGACTTCATAGAACAGCTCCTACCAACATTAGTGTACCTGTACCACCATTAGTGTATCAACATGGCTACCATTTTATTTCTCTCCTGGGAGTCACAATAATGCCAAAAGTACAACCATTACATCATGCAACCTACACACCTTCCAAATGGATATTGCCTGCGTAGGCCTACAATCAATAGGTGAGAAGTCTCTAAAATACCACATTAATACTGTATATGCTATTTAATAATGCATTTAATAAGGTTCCTGTTTCCTTCAGTCCAAACATCGGTCAAGCAAAAACATCCTTATGATTGAGACGGTATGCTGAGAGCAATTGCAATTCATGGGAGGCAACACGTCTGACCTGCAAGACTACTCTAGGTAAGGAGCAACTGACAGGACAACTTTGGTGACCCTGCTTGCTATAGTATTGGTAACATTTTAAAATGTGTATTCCTCTATCACTTTTGCCACATGTTTCATTATCTGTTGCTGTTGTGGTATACCGGCGTATATGTGATGCACTAAAATAGGTTTGTTTTAAGTAATCATTGGAACTGCCAGCACCTATTTCCAAAGATGGTGAACTCTGCTGAAATTGAAATTGAAATTGGCACATTTAATTTGCCTCTGCAGTCAACTTCATTTACATGATGGATTGCTTTGTATGAGTATAATTGAACTTTTGAAATGGGGAAGGAAACAGTGGACAAGCTATCAATTAAACAAACGTGAATAGCCACTTCATTAATCATGGAGGAGAGGTTATACACCTTGACGGAATGCAAGGCCTGGTAATCAGTGGACAGGCTGACATAGAAGGACCGAGATACTGTGCCCTGTGTAAATAATGGGACAGTGAAGCATTGTTTCTTCTTTTGGCTGTGTACTCCAAAAGTTTGGATTTGAAATCAAATAATTACTGTTACTCTGTTACAGCAGAGATTCTGAGCTTTTATTAGAGGGTATTTGTCTACATAATAGTTTCACCATTTAGAAATGACAACACATAGTCCCCCTATTTCAGGGCACCAAAAGTAATGGGACAATTGGCTTGACAGGTGTTCCTGGTAAATAAGGTGTGTCCGTCAAATCATTTGTGCAGGTATAAGAGAGCTGTCAATGTCTAGTATTGATTCTAGGCATTGTGTTAGCCTCTGGAGTCTGCAGTTGGTGTCTGTAAACAAGAGGACCAAAGAGATGTCAATGAAAGTGTAGGAAGCTATTATTAGTCTGAAAACTCTGAAACAAATATGAAACATGGCCAAAAACGTAGGCTTGTCAAGATCAACAGTTTGGAACGTCATTCAAAAGAAAATCACAAACAGGCTGGTAGTTTTTCAGGGCTAAAAAGTGTCATGTTCTTGAGTGGCCAAGTCAATCTTTAGATTTTAATCCAATTGAATATACATTTCATTTCCTGATGATAACATCTTAAGCAACAAAAAAAACTCAAAACAATCACCAGCCTATGAAGAAGAGACATCTTTCATTACATCCTGATGAAGACATGGATAGATTTTATTTATTTTTTTGTCATTTAAGTGATATAAGCAGTCACCTGCTCCGACTATGCACCTTTCACACAGTGAAACTTCCATAAACTCAAAAATAGCAAAACAACAATCTGTTTTTCAATGCTTCAAGGCAAAACCTATTTTTCTTTCATCTCCCTCTCTTTTCTTGTCTCATTTGGTTCCTACTCCTACTCTAATTCACCAGCTAATTAGATTAAGACATATAACACTTCTCTGACAATTCTCTTAAGAATATAAAGGGAATATGAATAATTGAGATCCCATTATCTCTGCATATTACTTATATAGATCATCCGGAGGAGGGGGGGGGGGGCGGGGGGGGGGGGGTGACATATTAATTTATCTTCAAATAGCTAAGATCATATTTCATCATGTTCAGAAAACAAGGAACTTTGTCACAGATTAGGCTCTGATACAGTGTTATTTAGTATTCTGATTGTTACTCGGAGAAGGTAAAAATATAGACACACACATTGCCAGAGTGGAACACACCGTCTCCTAGATTACGGCAGCTGTTTGAATGAAGGCACCCCCTTTCTTGTGGGTGCATTGAGTGCAGTCCAATCAGAAAAGCATTTGCCAGTGAAGGTATGATATCTCGTAACTGCACCCGCTCTGGTAATAGGGACAGAAGCTCTTCTCTCTGCAGCGTGTGGTTGAATGCAATATCAATTTAGCAGCCTCGGCTGGGAGTGTGCAATCTTCTGGAACTCATCTCACCCACAAAGATTTGCCTTAGTGTTCAGGGCAGCCATGTAGACCAAGGCAAATCCTTAATACAGGATATGGATATAACTTTTTAAGCCAGGGTGGATCTGTCCTGTCCCCTTCTTGTATTCTCTCTGTTGTTCTATAAAGGCTTTGTTGTGGGTACACTGCCTATGGATATATTACAGCTTCTGAAATCTAGAATTTAGTTTTGTCTTTGCGGGTAAAGCCTTGGGGCTATCGACAGTTATACTATACTATAATCAATGCTTATTAACCCGCAAGGTTTTTGGTCCACCATACGGAATTTAAATGCAATTGAACCGAGAGACCATAGTATCTACTCGTTTCTAATTCGACCCGTCTCTTTCCAAATATCATAAATCTGATTTCAAACTGAAAACGTTTTTTTTAAATGTGTCCTTGCAATATACTGTACATTCTGAAAGTAGTATTTATTTATAGTATCTGTTACAATAACTCATCCTCTAGGTCCAGCACGCCTAACCAGTGCTATGGATGTAAATGTTGAAAGCCTTAACTGGAGTAACAGTAAGCCAATGATACCATGATGGGAGACAAGTGGTGACATCCTTCTCCAGAACATGCCGGCTCAGGGTCATTCTCTCACCTTTTCGTAATGGGACTGTGGCCTCTACAGCCACCAAGGAGACTCATCACGTTGCTTTAACTTAGCTACATATGACAGGAGTGGCCGTAGTCTGGCCCGGCCAACCTAGGGGACTGCTCCCCCCCCCTCAATAATAACCTTTGAAGTCATACAATCTGGAGTACAGACTCGAGCTGTTTGTTCCAAAAGACATGCACTTTTGATGTTGATTCACCATTAAAGCACCGATCAAAACTAATTATAGGAAAAAAATGTAAATAAGAATCTGATGGAAAATGTGGATTGGGGTTGAGTATTGACAACATTTATAATGACACTCTACATTGTGTAATATGTAAGGCCCTCTGTCCTTGGTGTAACCTCTGTGTTAACATTCTGGATAGAGGAAGATGGAGAGGGTTTTTGATGTTTGATGCTGACCGGGGCTGACATGCTCGGGAGTATAGCTTCACCCCATGACGCTCCCTTGTAGCTTCATAAGGTTGTTTTAATCAAGGGAAAATAGGGCCTCCAGTCAAAGCAATCTACATGTTCATGTGGTAGGGTTTCATATTCACTCAAATCACTTGATCAAACTGAACGTGGACAACTCAAACACTATGACGAGGCAGCCCTTATCTCAAAAAGAAGAAAATAAAGCATTCCTACAGTATGTGGGACATTATGAGCCCATTTTATGAGCAGACACGGGACTGCTCAATAGTAACATTTGTAAAAATGACAAATTCCTCAGATATCAGCAGTGGGATTCTTTTTAACAAGAGCATACTTATATATATATATAGCATACTATTTCATAGCACCAAAAGTGGCAATTAATGATCTGTTATTCTCAATATCAACCTGGTCTTGAAGTATTAGTCCATCTATACTGTAACCTCTAAAAAGACCTGAATGGCATTTTGTTTTTAACTAAAATTACTACCATTATCATGAAATGAGCATGTGTTTTTGAAAAGCCTCTTATGTTCAGAGATTATCCAGTAGTGTTAACTTCAGTCTTTGACTCGCTGCCTTAATGTGATTGCTTTTTGAACAGGAACAGTTCAGATATAAGTGATATGAGGATTTAAAACTTTTGAGCACTCACTATTTATCTCGTTATTTGTGCAACAGAGATGCATTCTATTACTAGTCAAAAGCAAAAGTGTAAGTGCTCATTATGTGCAATTAGATGTTGATTGCTAGGTTTTGGATGTGCCAAAATACACATTGTGAGCTACTCAAGGTTAGGTCTGGAATTATGATTTCCCAAAAGCTTTGTAGCACAACAGTACATTAATCATAAACTCTGCCCAATCCATCTTTGATTAAAAAGTAAATGTATGCAGGTATGCCACCCTGGGAATATTAGGGTCTATTGACTTGGGATAATTTAGTAACAATCATTACTAGCAATCATGTATGTTTCTGAAAGGTATCAAGTAAAGCATCAAGCGTAAATACTGAATAATCAAAACACCACGAATATATACAGAAATGCATTGATTGATTCATTGGTTGAACAACTGCTACATATGGCATCCAGTTTGAAATACATCTGACAGACAAACACATCATTTGTTTGTATTCCCTTTACTATGGGCATAATTATTATGGACACTTAATTTGATTGGTTTGTATACAAGGTTTCATGTTTGTCACTATTACATTTTCAAATGTTTACTGTGGCCAGTGGGGGGGGGGCAACATGCAAAACCACATACTGCACCTTTAAGAAGGAAAGGCTTATACTTTGCCCATTTTGAAGGGTAATGGACAAATGTCCTTGTTTAAATCTACCTTGTTACTGTTACATACTCAAGCTATTATCACCAGCTCAAATCATCTGCATTTCAGTTTGTAAAAGCAGCTTGTCATTCATTTAATGTCTTCTCTGATGTAAATGTCACAGTTTGGAGTGAACACCCTTAAACCTTCCCAGCACAGAATATTTGGTTCTCCAATACACACCCTCACACAGGAGACCAGGAGAAGCACATACAAATAATCAGCTTTATTATAAATGTCATGTTAGACATTTACTTCTATCTATATAAATCTATATCAATTGACTGACTTTAAAATCCATCCTTCCAACCCACCCCCAGCACAATCACTACCCTTCCCTGAACTTGCAATGTGGTTAATGAGGAGCCCTTACAGGTGGGTGTACTAACAAGAGAATAAATAACAGTAACAGTGAACAAAGGGAAAACTCACACTACACCCTGGTAGCTTGGGGAGGGCACTGCAAACATCAAAAAGAGAACGCTGCACTCAATGAGACGATATCTGACACAGCAATTATCAAAAGGGGACACTGCACTCGATATAATAATAATAAGGCACTGCGGAAACCAATACTACACTCGGTACTACACTGCACACGTGATGACACTCTCATAAGTACCCACCCGTGGCGCTATCCTTCATCTCCCACCTCTCTACAGGGACCTACGGTGCTGGACTAGGTGGGGGGGGTTGGGGGAAAAGTAGGTAGGGGGAAAAAAGGTAGGCTCTCCTCCTCAGCGCTACCCCACAAAAATCAAAATCAAAATTAATAAACAAAGAGTCTCTGGTTGCCTGAAATTGAGACGAGACCTGTTAGAGCAGTGTTCTCTGGGAAAGACAGATTATGGCTGGGAAAAGCATGAAAATTGATTACTATTGGTCATTCAAATTCGGACATTCTGTGTTCAAGGAGACAATGTCTCACCAGAATTTTATCATGCGCTATCTACGCTTTGATGACAAGAAAACAAGGGCTGCCTGCCTTCCGGAGGATAAATTACTGTGGATGAGCAGCTGTTCCCGACCAAAGCAAGATGTCATTTTACACAGTACATGGTCAATAAATCTGACAAATGTGGCAGAAAGTTCTGAGTAGCTGTGGACGTGGACATCAAATACATGTTGAACGCATCCCTATGTAGGGAAAGATGTGAGCAGGTCGGCCGGTCAGCGGTTATGGGACAATGTTGTGCTTTTTCTGATAGAACCTTTCTTTGGCAAAGGAGGAAATGTCATGACAGACAAATACTTCATCTTGTTGCCACTGGCAAACTCTCAATTGTTGGCACAATGAATAAAATCAGACGAGAGTTGCCCCCATGCACATGGGCACAGACTGAAAGATTTTCCAGCAAGGTGCTAAGGGCTGGAGAAGCCACACCAACGGTTTACCAGGCAAAACCAAAGAAAAATGTATGCTTCCTCAGCACACTGCATCAGACAGTTTCAACGGATGATGGCCCAAAGAAACTGCCCGAAACGGTTTCCCACTACAACAGCAGTTTGGTGTTGACATTATGGACTAGATGGCAAGGCATTATTCAGTAAAAGGAGGGTCCCGCCATTGGCCTGTAGTTGTGTTCTACAACATCTTAGACCTGGCTGCAATTAATGCACACATTCTCTACAAACACTGCATGGATGTCAGGATAACCAGAAAGAGATGTATTCATGAGCTGGTGAGCTAGCACTAACGGTGGTCTAGCAATGATGCGTGTGTAAGTAGCAGAAGCCCTGACCTTAACACCTGCATAATTGCTTTGAAAACAGTTTACCGTGACTGTGTTCCCCATGCTGTCTGGAACTGTACCTAGCTGCCTGAAGCTAAAAGTTATTTCAACAGCAGCATAGTTTAGCAGACAGGGAGATTAGTTCGCTTGCGCATCATGTGACTTGGATGAGACATAGATCTACATAATTCATGTGGATGACCTATGTTCAGGTAAAAACGGCTAATTTAGCAGAAAGGTGACAAGTTTGAACCTTATTTTCCCTCGTCTCTGTTACGCTGTCAGACGCAGAACCAACAGCAATGAGAATTCTGCAGAGAATTCTGCTGTTGATTAATGTTGATGACATGAATAATGTTGATATGCTGATTTGCATTCTGCTGCTATTGTTACTATGGTCGCTATCGCTGCTATGGTTGATTTGTTGTTTTTATATCATGTTTATTTTATTATTGTTTTTGTATTCTGCTGCAATGCCAATGTCGAATGAACCTGAACCCAAGAATTTGACTTTGACTTGGCTCAGAATCTTTTTTTGATTACATTATAATTGTGAAATAAACTTGAAACTTGAATGATCAGGCTGCATGAGAATAATCGTGCAGGAGTGCATACCTCCCACGGACTGTAATCACAAGCAATAACTCACATCGTCTCTGTCAAGTGCAGGTTCATTCAATTGGCCGACTTTATTTACAATAATAACAATCATATCATCTGCATCTATCTATGTACAATTGGTACCATCTTGTGATAATGGGTGATCATAGAAACAAGTAGGATGAGGCAATAAGGTCTGTAACCCCGCCGTAGTAGGGATTGGGAAACATACTGTACTGCAGGGGTTCTCAAACTTATTACTCAATGATTTTTTATTCAAGGTCAGAGGTCCGGAACGATTGGTGATTACAAAATAAGATTTCCTAGATAGGTGGTAGAACACACATATCTAGGAAAATTCATGAAAGGAGGGTCCTGAAATGTTATCGAGGGCAAAGATATATTTTTTTTCTTTACTCACCATGACCTCACCATGGCTCTTCTAGTGTTAAATACTTTGTGCAACTCTTTTTGAAGGCTGAGGTGATTTCCTTAACGGTTGGTGCAGACATGTAGAGTGTTGAATCATCTGCATCCATAGACAAACAGGATTTTTTTTTACAAGCAAGTGGGAGAAGAGCAGTGGTCCAAGTGAAGAGCCCTGCAGAATTCCACACTGCATATGCGACATGGTCTGGTGAAAAGGTTTGCATGTCTGCAATTCTCAAGTCGCCCAAATGACCAAAAAGCTTAATTCATATTACGAAAGTGTAAGTGTTGAAGAGTCCACTCGATATAACAAACAACATTTTTAGGATCACTAAATACTTACACAGAACACTTTTGTTTTTGTTATTTCTCTCAAATTGTGTTCACAAGTTTGTTTAAATTCATGTTAGTGAGCACTTCTCCTTTGCAGAGATAATTCACCCACCTGGCAGGTGTGGCATATCCAGATGCTGATTAGACAGTATGATTATTGCACAGATGTGCCCTAGGCTGGTCTCAATAAAATGTGCAGTTTTATCACACAGCAGCACAATGCCACAGATGTCGCTTTGAAGTTTTGAGGGAGCGTTTTAGTTTGAAGAGAGAGAGAAGCAAGTTTTGCACTGACTTTCAATCTTTTGTCAGGTGCACCGAATACAATTATCTTGTTTTTGTCCTTAAAGCCTTAATAGCAAGTTATGATCAATGACATCAAAGGCAACACTGAAGTCTAGTAGAACTGCTCCTAGAATATTCTGTTGATCAATATATGTTAGCCAATCATCTGTCATTCGAGTGAACGCTGTGCAGGTTGAGTGCCCTTGCCTATGTGTGCTGGTAGTTGCTTGTTAAGTTGTTTATAGAGAAATAGCAATATCTGGCCAAATACAAGTTTTGCTTATAACAGTTAACAAGCTGATTGGTCTGCTGTTATAGAGCCAAAAAAGGCAGCACAAGCATTTTTAGGTGGAGGTTTACCTTAGCCTCTTTCCAGGTTTGTGGGCACATTACCGTCAAGACTAAGATTGAAGATGTGACATATGGGAGTGGCAATAGGTCCTCTACCAACCTCAATAGCTTTCCATCCAGGTTGTCAATACCAGCTGGTTTCTCATGTGTGATAGATAATAAAAATAAAATCCACTTCTTCTAAAGTCACTTTACAGAATTCAAAAGAACAGTTCTTCTGTTTCATTATTTTGTCCAGTATACAGTGCCTATAGAAAGTAATCATACCCCTTCACTTTTTCCACATTTTGTTGTGTTATAGAATCAATCCACACGCAATATCCCATAATGACAAACTGAAAACATGTTTTTAGAAATGTCTGCAAATGCATTAAAATTGAAACACAGAAATACCTCATGTGCATAAATATTCATAAGTATTACAATTAGGTAATTGATTCCTATGCAAGAGACCCTATGAAAACAAAGATATTGATTGCAAAATGTCATGAACTATTATCCTTGCATTAAGCATTGACTCAATTCAACTTATTGAGTGATTTGTTTATGAAATTGTTGTACTTTAGCTAATTTTGATGACTGATGTATAGATGATTCACTTATTTAGACAAATGTTCTTGTTGTAAGTCACTTTGGATGTCTAAAATGTAAATCTTATGAATCAGGTTTTTAAAACATACTGTAACGTTTCAGCCTACACAGAGACCTTCCTCAGAAAGGGGACATCTGGGAAAGAAAACCATCCACGGCTTGCCTTACAACACTGGATTATTATTTTAGTCAAATTGCCATTGTACATTTTCAGTTCAGAGGTTTCATGGTTCTTGGGCATTGCAGGAAGTATTTGCTTGGTAAGCGTCTTGGCTTTACAGTTATTTGGCATAAGCACACACCAGCTTGCTCCGATTTATATAGCGTGATAGTGAACAAGCAGTTAAGGAGGGAGTTAGAGTGATGTCTATTCATCTGCAAGACTAATTTGCCCAAGAGAGGGACAAAGATGTCAGTATCGAATCTGAACACCTCTATCTAGCATATAGCCAATCTCTGATGTAGAAATGTGTTACTCAGTTTCACTGCCTCTATGAGTAATTCGTATATTGCATTTCAATTAATTAGACAGCTTTTATTTGGCACAGACCACAATCAGTTGCACAAACTAATATAAATATTGGAGCCGCCTTGACTAATAAATACACAGAATATAGAGCACTGTGTGTGCCTATGTTTTTTTTTTGGTTAAGTGTTTACCAAAGTCAATGTCAAACAAAAGACATGTAAATGAACAGAGATAAACTCTTTGATCCCATTGTGTCCTGAAACTAAAGAGAAGAGGAGAAACAGGGCAACACTGGCTTTTTGATCTTATCCCAATACATAGCATGTGTGCTCTGTGGCAATGGTCATTACAAAATCTCCAATATTGCTACTTTTTGTGCTGTTGAGATGAGAAGTCAAGGTTACAGGAAAGGACTGACTTGTCAGAGCAGTCACTGAGGGCCTCTTAGGGCTCAGGTGGTGAATGACTGCCTCCAACTGAACTCAAGGACATTTTCACAAAGAGGCAAATCCTTCCGGTATAGTACGTCTTCTAGAAAAGTGTAACTCATGTTGATAAACAATAAATGTCTCCAAATGTAACAAATGCAAGTATACTATGCATCTTATCTAATGATTTTGTTAATTAATGTTATATGATTTAACAATGTTAGAACAACCCATTCCACACTGCAAAAAAATAAAAATAAAAATAATATATACGCATATATATATATATACTGTATATGTTACGGTACATGTGGGAATACAGTACATGTGGGGAAACTAGGGTTAGGGTTAGGTGCTAGGGTGCTAGGGTTAAGGTTAGGGATAGGGTTAGGGTTAGGGTTAAGGTTAGGGTTAGTGTTAGACATGCCAGCATGTACCAAGTCACCCTAGCACCTAACCCTAACCCTAGTTTTCCCACATGTACCGTATTCCCACATGTACCGTAACATATATATGTATATATATATATATATATATATATATATATATGTATATATATATATATATATATATATATATATATATATATATACCGGTATATATTTAAAATATATATATATATACATACCAATCTACCAAAATTGCATTATGGGTGTGCAAACGTAATGGAGTCAATCAGTAACATATGAAGCCATAATCTTTCTCATAAATAATATAATTTTGAAGATGTAATACAACAGTGAAACATTTCTACCTTCCATTGCAGAAAGTAGCTACAAAGGGGTGGAAACCTGTTTGAAGTTGGTGTCAGCTCACTACACGTTAAACAAATCAAATACCTTGCAGAGCTACATGCAGAAACACACAGACTTTTGTTATTTTGTTCCTGTTTTCTTACTTCTTACATTTTCTTCAATGTTGCAAGCTGGCATATAGGCAACAACTCATAAGAACAAGCAATCATCCTACAGGCATGTGGGGGAGGGTACTTGGGATGTAAAATCCATGAAATTGCAAGCACATTCTCCGATTGCTCTGTCTAGTTTGTGTGATGTGATTTGGAGGTATGGCTATGCGAGACTACCAGGTTAAAGCTTTTAGTGAGGTAAATTTTTAGCGGACAATAAAAAACGTGTTTCAGGTGTCGTAGTCTTTGAGTGCGTGCTGAAAGCTTTAAATTAAAGCTATAGCCTATCCCTCAGAGAAAAAACAACAACATAGAATCTTAGTCACAGTTTGATGTTGAACTCGCTACCATGAATTTCAATCATCAATCCTTCCGCCAGTCTCTCCTATTACTTTATGTACCTTGGAAAAATAAATCTGGTGTGAATGGCAGTGGTCTTTTGGTATAATCCGCATGACTGGCAGCCACTTTTCAAAAGTCTTCATTCAAAGGTTTTTAAAACGACTTCAAAGCCTCAGTCAGAAAAATGAAAAGGCACCTCAAAAAGAGAAATCCTCCCCATATTCACAATTCAAAACAGGGCTTTGAATCATCTGTTATTAGCTTTTCATTGCAGTATCAGAAGGTAGGCTGAGATGATGGAAAAACATTGCAAAAAAATGTCGACTTCACAAAGATTACTATAAGCATAGGTCAGTAGGTACCACAAAGTGTGTCACATCAATACATGTTCAACTTGATACACCTGAAAAATATTGGTGACTTGACAACAGGTCAGTATCACTCAAAGTATAGCCTAACAAGCATTATTCACAACAAATAAATGTGCCATAAACAAGTCTGGGTCTGCACACATATTTCATGATACTGTAGATACTAAAGATACTGTTTAAGGGTGTGTTCTCACTAGAACATTTGCTTCACTTGGAATCGGAGTTTAGGATAAAATGTGCTTTGCTCTGCGTCGTTTGGAGCTGTGAAGTCGCTCTAAGTCGCTCCCAGAGCAAACAACCAACGCATGCTCTGCTTGAAAAGGGTGGTTTCGCTCCGATTAGAAACGATGCATCGAGGCTGTCCATAGGAAAACAACAGCACATGCGTGTTGATCTGGATAAGAGCGGGACGAACAGGTAATTTTCAATTCTTCTGACCAATCAACTACCACGTCTGTTGCTTCGATTGCGTATGTTACTTCGTTTACATAAAGGGCTGTGAGAACGCAGATCAGAGAAATAATTTATGCAACAATATTGCAATCTCATCCACTTGCTCCGTGTCATGATTCGGATTTTCATGTGAGAACATGACCTAACTTGCATCTATGTTTGGAGATCTATGTTCTATATCTATGTTTGTACCAGTAAGCAGCAGATTGCACACTTTAATTGCATACCCGTGACTACGCATGCTAGCTAGCCAAAAAGCACCAAGCTTGATGAGGATGATCTGTTGACCCACCTGTGGCAGCAACAGTGTCTGGCAGCAGCCACTGGGAAATGTGATTCAGTGGGAATCATAAACTGCTGTCAGAATCTACATAAGAATAGGGAAACAGTCACCTGCTGGGGATTACAGATGTTCCCTGGGCATTCTATTAATCTCCCCAGCTGCATCCTCTTATCAATCACCCGCTACGTGTACAAAAGTACAAAAAAAACGTTCTGAACATATCATGTGACTGATGTTTGGCACAAAATGACTTAGACAAATTCAGCAGGGCAGGTCGCATGAAAGGCTTTTTTATTTATTTATTTTTTATAGCTGATGCATTAAAACAGCAATTTTGACAAGACTATTAGGCTTTTTGAACCAAGTTCAAGAGTTAAGGTAAAATGGTCTAAAGATCTAAAGGGTACATGTTTCTGAAAATTCTGCTACATGTTTGTGCTTTAGGAAGTATAAATGTTACTGTTGGTTAGTAATTTGTTATCTGCTATGCAGTACAAAGATTCTTCACAATCATTCTCACAAACCTTTCCTGACTTGGAAATACGAACAAATGCTGTTTTGAATGTTAATTTGAATGTCAAGGTTCTAAGAAAAGAACTAAACGTTTCCTGTGAAGACGCTCATGAATTTTAAACGCTGCTATTTGCTCATTGATGATCAATATTGACTTTCCTTTGCTGTGTCTCATGCAGTAATTACTGATATCAAAGCAGTGTATTTGCTACAAACACTGATCAGTCTTTTAGAGGGGGCTTTGAAGTTAAATGAGTCTGACTTCTCCATTGTCCTCCACACCCTATTTCCAAATCAAAGACATTTTGAACAACACACTCAAGTAGGTGCTGCTGTGCAATACAGATCACATGATGAACATTCACTGAACACAGTGAATCAACCCTTCAAACTCATATTAAAAAGGAATTACTGATTGTAATATGAAAATAGAGATGAGATATCACATACCAGTCATTATATTGTCAAACGGATTAGTGTGTCCATTGTAATAGCTGTGGTCACTTTTACTGCAAATAGGAATTAACATTAGATATTAGATACCACTTTTTGGTAGTAATTATTCTTTGAATCATATCAAATCTTTCAAAACCAATGACACGCAGATGTTTCATTAAAAAATAAATCACTGAATAAAATATCTGTGAACTTTTATTTTCTATCTGTAAAAAGGTTTTGCCAATACTACAGTAACTGCCGTAGAGTAGTGTGAATTCCACTGTAAAAAGCCCCTCGTTTTTTATTCTGGACATGATCACCAGGCACAATGATATACTGTACATAAACATTGTTATGTTTCCATTGTTATACTAGGTCTAAGGTCCAATTGACTGACGTTTCAAAAAACTTGTTTTCATTTTGTCATTCTGGGGTATTGTGTGTGGATTTATGGCAAATTATTTTTATTATTTTAAATGATGTAATTACATTTAGGGTTAGGGTTAGGGTTAATGAAATACATTTAATGAATGTAATTTAATTGGGTCTATAACACAACATGTGGAAAAAGTGAAGGGGTCTGAATACTTTCCAAATGCACTGGATATGTTTACACTAGGGACTGTTACTGCCATATTTCAGAGGCACTTTTAATCTGTATACAAGGTGTTGCAGATATAAATAAGTGTGCTTCCCATCCATCATTTTCAACTCTCTAGTCATCATCTCATCTGTAAACTCCAGGTTGTCAACAACCAAATAAACAACAGCTTTTATTGGCCAAATCTAGCTACAATTTCCTTCTCTTTTTAAAAGAACACTTTTATGGTGTTTTGCCTACAAAGAAACACCAGAGATCTAGGGCTCGCAAAACCTTTTCACAAATATTGAGTCAGCCTGAAAATACCCATAACTCTGGAAATGTTCTCAGCTAGTACTCAATCTTAATGCTTCACGGGACTGATCTGAGGAACTTTTCATAATCAGTGTTTATCAATTGTCAGTGTGCCCTTATTGTTTCTCATTTCTCAAAATAATTCACACTAAAATGAAATAAATAACAGTTCAGGAGTAAGAGGCTCAAAAAGAATATTGACTGAGTGAATAGTGCTGAATTTAAGTTTTCTGTATGGCCATTGTAAGAACAATACATATTGTGTCTTATTGTATACACCTTTAGATACACATTATTATAGTATTAACATAGTGTTCATTAATTAGTTTGCATGAGAAGTTGATTTAATGGATTTTTCGCAAGATTTTCAATCAACCTTTAGAGTGATTTTTGCCAAGGCCATCCATAAAGTGTAACATCAATCCCAAAGTGGCTTTGCTGGTGTCATGTTCTAATCCAGTATATCACTTGGGCATCCCCCACCCCTCCCTAGGATTGACCTCATCTACCCTCTCCTAGCACCACAAATGTCTCTTACACAGTACTGATTATTTTTATGTGAAAACCATCATAGCTCAGCAACCTAGTCGTGTTCCGTAATCTCTCCTTTGTGTCCACTTTCTATTCTTAGGTTGCAATTTGCCATCGGATTCATCAGAATTTCAAAAGGGAACCCAGCTAATTAGGAATAGATGGCTGGGTTCCAATACAACAGGGGATGAAAAGAGCTCAGCTGGTCAACGCTACTGTGCACAAATCATTTTAACCCCATTTTAAGAAAGAGGGACATCTAGCCACATTAATGAAGAAATGAGGCCACAGACCCCTGTAATGGGAAACACTGCCCATGTATTCAGAAGATCCTTGTGGTGAAAAAAGAAGGGTGTGGCTCAATGCTTCCCCTGTCACATTGATATTCACAGATTAGTGCAATGGGCTTGTGGGCACTTTGTTTGAACCTGGCATTGTAAACCTTTCTCTACTTTCCAAACCTTTTCTTTTAGCTTCAAAAGACTTTGCATCTGTCGATGCCTATGACCCTCTCCAAGGCAAGTACGCCCGACTATTAGTGGTTTGTTCACCAGACGTTGCTAGCATATGTATGCAACATTCATTTAGAAGCCCATTTATTTTTAAACATTATTTCTCTCATTCATCCAATCACTTGAATGTGCCTTCAATCATGATGTTTTATTTTATCTGTTCTTTACTTGGTTCTCGTTAAGCCGGCGACATGGTTTGTTGCAAAAACAACGTTTGCTGGGTTTATTCAAACAAAATGATCTAAATGCGGAGAAAACTTTGTGTAATAGTAATAATGATTCTAAATAGGGCAAAAACACTTGCATGTTTGAAACTTCACACTAACCTGTCTCCTTCGACTTCAACAGCGAACATATTCCATGACAAGTACACAAAGAGGTTAAGGTCATTGCTGCCACATGTAACGTGTTAAATGAAATCTCAGCAACTGGTTCATCCCTGTCCTTCATTTGTTATTTCTTATACTGTCCTCTACCTTCTGCCACCATTGAATGAGTCTTCGCCACTGTTACGAACCCCAGGTCTTATGGCTCTACGTCTAGGGCAGTGGTCACCAACCTTTTTAAGCCCAAGATCCCTGACCTCAGCCTTGGTGAAGGCAAGATCTACCTATTGAAGCGTTGAGAGAAAAAGACAGCTAAGATTGTACTTTTATTTGCCTGTATTTTAATTACATACAATGCTTTGGTCCAACATTAAAATGTATGCAATTTTTTTGACTGACTTATTATTATTATTACTTATTAACATTGACAAACATATTTACAATTAGCATTTTATAAAGTAGAACAGTAATGTGGACTTTCTCAGTCAGTGCTAAGTACAGTCATCTTATGCAGCATCACTTTTCACATGCTCACTCAAGTCAGTGTGATGGCTGTGGCTGGATACTGTCTGTAAGTGCTGTAGTTTGGCTCATAGCTACTGACAGCCAGTCTGAGACAGTCTGTGAGGTGTCTGTCAGTAAGGCGGCTCCTGTACTTTGATTGGATTATTTTCATCTGTGAAAATGACATTTCCCATAGATACGTGGAAAAGTAGGCACTCACTCTTAGTGCACATGCAGTGAGGAGAGGAAACTTCTCTCTGCTGACAAGTCCCCAAAAGTCACTGTCCCTTGATCTGGCTTTCAGCTCTATGTCATTTTGTAAATCAACCATCTCTGTCAACTCCACTTGCTGGAATTTGGCTACTACCTGCTCTATATTAATGGGCACGAATGGGTTTGAGACAAATGCAGAAATATCTCCCATGACATCTAACTCACCAAAACACCGATTGAACTCTGTTGCCATGTTTGCCAGTACTGCTCAGGGGTGAAAAGCATCAAGGCCTGTGCCATTTTCTCCAGGTTGGGAAAGTGAGCCTCCCATTCTTTAGGTGTGTGGTCCAAACACCGAGCTTGGCCTTGAACCCATTCACTGCGCTTATCATGTCGGGAAGGTGTCTGTCTTTTCCCTGCAGCTCGTAGTTGAGTGCTTTCAGTTTTGCGGTTATGTCTGTCAGAACCCCCAGGTCCAGTAGCCACACATCGTCTGACAGTTTGGGCCCCATCAACAGGACTCAGCCCCTTAGTCAGCAGCAGAAAGACCCATGGTCATCATGTTATATACAGTGCATTACTCATAGATGGCTATCATGTTATACAGTACATACCAGGTTTTTTCCTTGGTCAGAATGAGGGCTTGGTGGGTGTTTTTGTGGAACATTTCTGGAACATTTCTGGATTCCCACATTTTTTTGGAGGGACCCCCAATTGTTGTATTTGTATTGTAAATTGTAATTATTAATAATAATAATTATTATTAATGTACCTGGTTATGTTACAGTAGAGAAACAAAAAACAGTTACCAAAACTGAGTATTTACTAGCTAAGATTGGCAAAAGATTGGCGTGGTGCAACCGAAATTAGTAAACAACTAGTTTGAAACTAACTAGTAACAACTAGGGGTTTAGTAACTACTAAATGCCTGCATTTAGTAATGACTTACGCCATATTGGTGCAACCCAGTCCAGTAGGCTACCAGATACGATGTTATAATGTATGCACATATTTTGCTACCACGGTTGCCAGATGGAATTTACAATGTCCAGCCCAACCGGTCTAAAAGCTGCCGAATCCACCCGTCCAGTACCAAAAGTAGCCCAATATGGCAACCCTGCTTGCTACGTTCTTGCAGCTCGCGTGAACACAGGTTCTTCCATCAGCGCTCGCCTGCCGCTTCGATTGCAGACTCAAGTTAACGCGCGTGCAGAAAGATGCCACGAAACTCATGTCCGGTAGCTTTCTTTCAAGGAATTTCAAAAATAAAAGTCCCGTAAATAAAAAGTTATTTCTCGCCGTGAGAAATAGAGATGCGGCGTGAGAGCGTGAGAACTGGTTGAAATGCGTGAGTCTCACGGTGATTGCGTGAGACTTGGCAGCCCTGGTGATAATTCACAAGTAGGGAAAATCAGGGTCATTACGGCACAGTCCAAAAAATCCATTCAGCGCACCGTGCATTGCTGGGGCCCCCGTCAGTAATAATCGCAACTAGTTTATGAATGGGTATGTCATTTTCACCAACATATTTTTGGAACTCATTGTAAATATCCTCACCCCTTGTTTTCTCCTTTAAGTGCAAAAGAGTGAGGAAGTCCTCCTTTGTTGTAGAACACCATTATGGAAAACCATTTGGACAAACACAACAAGCTGAGCTGTGTCCAATTACATCCACAGATTCATCGAACTGTAGTGAGACATATTCAGTGTGCCAAGTCCTTTAACACTTGTCTGTCCACATCCTCTGACAGTGACTCGACCCTCCTTGTCACTGTTGCAGGGCCCAGAGGTACACCACGTAGTGCAGTTTTGATTTCTTCTTTGTTTTTGAAGTCACTGAAAACAGTCTCTGCGGTAATGGCCATTGCTTCCTTGACTAATTTTCCATCTGTAAAGGGCTTCTGGTGTTTAGCCAAAAGGTGACTTACACAAAATGATGCTTCACTAGCAGCCTTATTTTGAGAAGCAGGTTTGGTGAAAAGTGATTGCTGGACCTTCAACCATGATTTCAGCTCATAAACTTTCCTTGCACGGATTGTGCTCTTTGGCGGGTAGCTGTCTTTGAATTTCTGGTGGTTGGTGTTGTGGTGCGAGAGATTTCCTCTTTTAGGCAGTGCTTGTGTTTGGTTGCACAACATACATACACACTTGTCTTTCACCAAGGTAAAGAGAAATTCTTCTTCCCATTCTGGATGGAAATAGTACGTTTCCGCTTTCTTGCGTGGAACCTCCACCAAGCTAGCTACCTCGCGTCACCAACTGTCACCACCTGTCATAGATTTATTTGCGAGTCACGTACCAGTACTATTCTCTTATCTGATTGGTCACTTTCATGCAGCGTCTGCAACACAACAGTTGGCTCAAGAGAGAGAGAGGGAGAGAGGCACGTGCAAAACGTAGGCGATTTATGTATTTATTAGGCTCATTTTCTATTATTTTTGGGACAGGGAAAGTCAGACAAAGATCTACAGGCAAAGTCTCAAAGATCTACCAGTCGATCGCGATCGACGCGTTGGTGACCACTAGTCTAGGGGGTGTAGGGGGAGCCGTAACATAAAGGGTGTAAGTAAGTTGCCACTTGTAGTGTCGGAGGGGAAAAAAACGAAATAAAGGCACAACACGAACGAACTACAGTGCAATAATTGAATTAACAAATGGTGGTGTACAAAAACACAAGCCATAGGACAACAGGCAGACTATGAGTGGCGTCAACCCAAAGAAACAAAAGAATAAAGTGTGACCCTACCAGTACAATTCTACATAACGACAGCCGCTCCTTTGCCTAATTTATTTAACAGAGATGAGCAGTCCCCTATGAGGTTTATGACCAGATCAATCTCTACTCTCTGTGATTCCACTCTGCCGAGAAGTCAATGTGTTTTAGTAATTAGTTAGTTTAGTAATCAAAACTCAAACTGGGTGGCAGATACAGGAAAGGCACACCTTTTTTGGCAAGATGATGAGGCAATACTAAGTGTGCATGGTTTTAAGGGCAGTAGGAACCCTATTTGAAGGCACTTTGAGCTGCAACATTTACAGGAAAAGCGCTATACAAATAAAGTTATTATTAATATTATTATTATTATTTGAGGTTTGTATAGCACATATTCCCTCTGGCATATGTGAAGTGACATTCCTCAAGGTTGACAAGGAGCAAGTTATGTAATTGAAGTATCTATTGAGTATAGAGGCTAGTGCTTCCGCTACAGAACAGTGGGCAGTATTTACTCAATTTTCCACCTTCAAGGACCCTCTTATATTATGTGCACTGCTCGTGGCCTACATAGCTGTTCACACCGTCAGATGAATAGGTTCTTGCCAACTATTCACCACGGGTGAGTTTTATGAAGACTCACAGCTCAAGCAGCTCATCTACTGACCATCTGTGACCAGTTTTAACTCATGTCCTAAAACATATTTTACCTTTGAAATGCACTCCTATACCCAAACCCTTCAAATATCAATATTTTATACTTTTCAAAGGTGAAATGTAGTCAAGTGACTAAACTTCCATAATACAAGTTAGCAAACAAAACAAACAAACAAAAAATGTTGTTCATTAACAAATTGCTAATTTCCAATTTGTTCCCTTACTCCAATCAGTTCTGGACTCCACAGATTATGGAGTTATTACATCAGAACATCATGTACTGTACAGTATATAGATCATTGCCCACATTGTACATTGTACATTACAGTACATTGTACAAGTAAATTAAGAGGGAAATTAATATATGAACATGTTGATTATCTCAGTTTAAAGACCCCTGATTATTGGGCACCACAGTGTATGCCTGGTCCTTCTCCTGAGGTCGGTGTGTGCCAGATAGAGAGAGAGTCAGTTATTAAGCTGTGGAGAGCTGGCAACTATGACTTCCTAATGTCATCTGTTGTTAATAACAGTCAGTGGTTATATTTGGATCTATGCTGTCTCATACAGTAAGATTGTTGAATCTTGAAATTACATGAAATTAACCCCTTCACATCCCCTATTACTTTACATTATGACTAGATTATAATTGCCTAATGGAAAGGATAGAACTTTGCTAACACGTCATGACACCCATATTTAGGATGCTGATTAATTATAATGCACTTATTTGACACTTGTTTTATTGCAGTCATAATGCAGTACAATCGTAGTTGTAAACAGACATAGTGGCCTAGAGCTTTTCTTTAGAAAGTTGAGTGTGTATAAATTCTGTCTGACAATTACACATGAAATGCTGGGTGTTGAAAAATGGCTTTTTGCGAAGGGGACTCATTTCATCATGTTATACAACAGCTTTGTTTAAGTCATTACCACCAGGGTCAGGTGTGGTACCCTGAAATCAATCATGCCGTGCTTTAATTCTGCATATGTTATGGGTGATGGATGTTTTTTTCTGCCTAATGGTTATAAATGCATTACCAGCTCTAAGCACCAACAAACTCCATGGTTCCTTTACCGGTCAGAAAGTCAAAAGAGCATCTCATACTTTCAATCATTTCTTCTTCTTTTTTTACAAAGAGATGTATCGATGTTCATACAAATACAATTACAATACTAATTCTGTGACTATTAAATCACATTATCAGGAATATGATGTATATTTAAATAATGCAATGGATAACTAGAACCTTTCAGACCTTTTGTGATACAGAGTGAACATTGAAGCACAATCTTTTTCAAATATAGGTACAGTCAATTTGTTCTTTCTAATATTTCATTTTTGTTTGTGAATGTAATTCTGCCTAAGCTCGTTGTAGAGACTCGATTATTTTCTGTCTGTAAGACTAGACATGAATGATAATAGATGTGGCTGAATAATCACTAGGGCTTTACTTGTAAAGGATTACACCAATGGCTACACCACAGTACATTGTGTTATGTATTCATAGAAGATTAATCAAAGGTTATCCAGTGATTGTTTTGCTGGGGACAACAGGCCACTCCAATGGTTACATGACAGGTTTGGATCTTACCCTTCTACCAAATATTTGTTCTCTAGTATCATTGTTTAGGATGTGGCAGATGTCTTCACTATTCAATCCGTCCCTGTCCCAGTCTGTAATCCCCACCTGTTTCAAAGTAACCACTATCATCCCAGTCCCCAAGAAGAACAAGTTAACCTGCCTCAATGACTACTGCCCCCCCCCCCCCCCCCGTTGCACTCACCTCAAACATCATGAAGTGCTTCAAGAAGCCGGTTAAGTCACACATCAACTCATCATTACCTGCCACTCTGGATCCTCTTCAGTATGCCTACCACCCCAATAGATCCGCAGACACCATCACCTAAGCCCATACTGCCCTCTCCCACCTGGACAAGAGGGACACCTACGTGAGAATGCTGTTTATCGACTACAGCTCAGCATTCAACACCACAGTCCCCTCGAAGCTCGTCACCAAGCTCAGGAACCTGGGTCTCAACACTTCACTGTGTAATTGGATCCTGGACTTTCTGACAGGTAGACCCCAGGTGGTGAAGGTAGGCAGCATCACCTCTACCACTCTGACACCCAAGGCTGTGTGTACTCAGCCCCCTACTTTACTCCCTGTTCAACCATGACTGTGTGACCACACACAGCTCTAACTCCATCACAAAGTTTGGCTTGATCACAAAAAATGACACGTCAGCCTACAGGGATGGGGTAAGAGCTCTGGCAGACTGATGCTAGTACAACAACCTCTTCCTGAACATCAGTAAAACTAAGGATCTGATCGTGGACTTCAGGACGAAGAAGGGGGGGGGGACAACTGCACTTCGGCTGAGGTGCAGTGGAGAGTCAGCAGCTTCGAGTTCCTTGGTGTCCACATCACCGAGGACTTAAAATGGTCACACTCTGTGATCAAGACGGCGTACCAGCGCCTGTTTTTCCTCAGGCGGCAGATGCACCACAGCACAGAGACCATAACGCTCTTTAGAGGATGGTGAAAACAGCCCAGTACATCGTGCGAGCCTCCAGCCATTCAGGACCTCTACTCTGAGAGTTGCAAGAGGAAAGCTGGGAAGATCATTAGGGACCTCAGCCACTCCGACCGTGCCCTCTTTTCCCTGTTAACCTTCTGGCAAAAGGTACCAGAGCATCCATACCCAGAACAGCTTCTACCCACAGGCCTTAAGACTGTACACCTGACCCCTCCAACCCCCTCCGCTCAAACCCCCTGAACATGAGCTCTATACTACCCCCCCCAATCAGAAGACATTTGACATCATTGCACGTTATCATTACACCTGACATTATTGCACTACTACTATTGTCACTTTTTGTATTACTATATTAGGGTTGTTATACCCAGGCCAGAACTATGTGGAACTATTATTCACTCTATGCTCAGATTTAGTTTTTTCCCGAAAATTATCTTGAGTCAGCCGTGTAATGAGGGAAAACAGATAGGATAGCCTTAACCTTTAATCCATTGTTTTCTACATAGAAACTGATGACATCAGTGAGAGATTGATTCTCTACCCTGGACATGAATCATTGGTATTAAACCTTGTATATGTAATATAATTGGTATGGCACAAATATGAATTTGGAAAAAAGGTTAGGGGGTTAACTATGAACACTAAACCTGAAGATAAAGAATGCACCCGTTGTGGGTGAAGAAAATACAAAACAACCAATGAAATAAGTAAGCGCTAAACAACCCACTCACCTACATGGAACACTGGGTCCTTGTATTTCCAGAACATTGAGGACTCTGTTGATTGACTCCGACTATGCATCTTTAAAGTCCTTGCACTCTCTCTCTGGTATTTGAAGTCAGATTGCTGCCGTTTCAAGTGATTTTGCATTGAAAAACCTACTGACATAGCCATGTTTCCTGGACAAACACATACTCAAACACAATTTCTTAGAACCAGCCCAAGTAAATGTATTAGAAGCTGTTGAATATGTGACGAGGTCTGGTGAAATGTTGGCATTTCTCATGTCAACAAATGAGCAAAAAGCTTCTCAATGTAACAAACAACAGTTTTAATACTTATAATTTGTGAATTGGATTCACTGTCTCCTCTGCCCTACGCTACTGGGTAAGTGATACATGGCTTGTAATCAAACATTTTCGGACATGTTCATGAGCAAGGGCTGTGTGATCATCTAATTATGTGTAGTTATGTGTTTTTGGCATGTTGATGTCAGAATGCTGTGATGTGATTAACAAGATGTTCATAGCAATGTTCCTTTTTAGCACTAGCCTACTAGCAGCTGTTTTGTATGTGTTTTGATTCCGAGTGCGTTGCTCTGCTATTTGGTTTCAGGTATACCAACATTCAAATGAACATATCTTCTTTAACTATTTCCAGATTCCAATGTACGACACATCATTAGAAATGTTGAAACATTACCATGCCCTACATGAGGACTTTTTAACCAGACACATATATTCATCACATTGCCATTGAAAT
The DNA here is from genome assembly GCF_963989245.1 of Nansenia antarctica. Classification (NCBI taxonomy): domain Eukaryota; kingdom Metazoa; phylum Chordata; class Actinopteri; order Argentiniformes; family Microstomatidae; genus Nansenia; species Nansenia antarctica. The sequence goes on from NC_137689.1 coordinate 12,325,938, forward strand.
GCATTAGAAAATATCTTGATCCCAACCTATATTTCAATCCTCACAGGGGGGCTCAGGCCTCACGAAACCCGCTGTGATTCTAACACTGAATGCACTAGCCCCAAACAGCTCATCTCACCATACATTGTTTAGAGAAGCATGTACAGTGGTTGCGTACACATAAGTGCAGGAATATCCATATTATTTATTGTTTATTTGTGGAGAACTACTGTATGTGACAACCCAGTGATCACAGAATCGTCCCAGCTGATAACAAATGCATATTACTGCAGCAATAGCCTTCATTAATCCACCTCCTGTAGATACCTTTTACTGTTGCTTCAAGCAAGGCAATCACATTACAGTGTATGAGTGAATGTCAGCACTAACTCAAAAAACTACAGAAACCCCAAACATGGAAATGCTTCCATTCAAAGGCTTAAACACAACAAATCTACGTGGATATTGCAGATGAGCAGATGACAAACTATCTCATTAGTTTGAATAACACATAATAATTCCACAATGAGACTGAGTTCATTGTAACTTTCTAATTAAACTTGTGGAGCATGACCATCTAATAAATGAGTCCATTTGTCTGAAATATTGCATCACGGTATAGAGGTGGACCCTGAATGCAGATCCAGCTCACCGTGAGGAGTAAGGGACTACCCTGTAACTGCCTGCAGTGAAGATTAAGGGCTAACTGGCTATGAGAGGTACTTTCCTTACAAAGCCTCTAGTCCACACAATCTCTTCAGCTAGTAGGCCTACAGCTGATGAACAAGTGGTCTAGTACAGTATGTACATAAACAAATACTATTCACAGTAGTTTTTTTTAAATTCTACTATCTATAGCCTATACCGTAATACTTACGTCAAATCTAGTAAACAATTCCATACAATTGATGGAAAGCAATGACATAATTAAAGGTTTCCTCTAAAAAAAAAAAAAAGACCACTGTTATCAGGGCTGTTATTAAACATTGCATATTCAGTGCATGCATTAAATAATTCCATGAGTCTTTCAAAACCCCTGTAATGTTGGTCAAACGACTGTCTCTCTTAAATCCTTGTTGATGTAGCCTATACCTCGCCCCCTGTAAAGTCCTTCCAACTGTTATCTTAAATCCCTGTTGTTATCTACAATGGTGGGCTTAGAGTGATTAAATAGAATTGAACAAAAATAAATGTTGGAAGAAGAAACATGTGGCATACATGGTTACCGAATTTACAAATCCTAGATATCACATATTGCACCTTCTAGGCCTTAATATCCACAGCTTGGGGTACCATGTGGCATTACTTAGACAGTCACTGGCAAATACCAACTGATAAAGACAGGCTTTTTATCTCCGCTTTTGGTGGGGAAATAAATCTGATTCACCCGGGACGTGGGGGGAAACAGGGTAGATCCACATCTGCTAACAAAGGGCTTGTTTATGTGTATGGGATTCAGAGGAGGAGCTTGATGGGCCAGATGAGTAACACATGTCCCACGTCTTTCATGCCTGTAGATTTCCTTGATCAACTTGGTCCATCTGGCAGTGCACATTAACATCAGACAGCGAGGAGCACAGATGTGAACATGACCAATCCTCATATGCAGATGTGTGTCTTGTCAGTTCAATCAGTGTCCTGTATTATAGATAGCTAGTGTTGTTAAGATGTGAGGAGGTGCATTCGATAGCTCGAATTTATTACATATGGTGCCTGTTGCTAAGGTTTCAGAATGAACGGAAGCAGATCAATGTGATTTGTTTAAGCATGAATTAACACAAAATGTACTTCATTTTGACCATGACTATCCTTTATAGCAAAACATGTGTATGTTTAATATTGTACAATCTAAGACATCTGTGCTGACAGGCTAAGAAAAAACTTTTTCTGTCAGTTTTATACAAAGTCACGGGCAGTAGGGCAAAGTCATATAATAGTGTCATCAATAACATGTGGCCCATTGTTAACATTAGAAATGCCATCAAGGGTAAAGACATTTTGAGAATGCTGGGAAATGAATTAACTGATGATTGTGCACCTTAAATAAATAGGCGATTTCTTTGGTTTTGTATTTGATTCTTTGATGAGAGGTGCTTCAAACAATTTGGTCTCTGTTTGAAAAGTGAAGTTCTCATTAGGCACAACAGAGCAGCACAGTGAGGGAGAAAAAAAAAAAACATGTACTGTAGGAGAGGGTCAGAGATTAACAGTGACCCGATGAGAAGAGACCTGGATGAAATGAGAAACAGGATATTCTCTTTCAGTGAACTCGGTTCGACCCATCACTATGGGACACACACTATGTCCCTATTCGCTGAAGTCATTATTCAATCACACCTGTACAGGCTGAGAGTGCTAGCAAGCACTTAGTGCCTAGTGTCAGCTTATAAAAGCACATGCATAGCGCGCTCATTTATTCTGAGGCTTATTAGTAGTGCGTTCATGTAACTTTTGACAACAACAAACCTGTTGTTGACACTTAATAATTAGTACTACTACTGCACTTAAGCAGTTAATTGGTACAAACGTGTTCTTGTCGAATCTGACACCATGGCAATTTTAGCTTGTAGTCTTTTTGATACAGACTAAAATATAGTGTGTAGAGAACTAATCAGATATGAGTTTCTATTTAGGTCACAGTTGGATAGATAGATAATCTAGTTATTGATTGGAGCCTTTATCTGTACCCAAAACGGGTTATTGGTACAGGCCAAATCTATGATGAGCTGTGCCATAGCCAAAGCGGAGTCAACCTGGTGCCAATGAGAAGAGGGTTTTCAGTATGGCCTACATCACCATCCCACAGTGCCTGACTGCCCCCCCCCCCCGCCCCCACCCCCACCCCCTCCCTCATTCAGGACCTTGAAAAACAGATAAACCACATTTAGACAGGAAACAAAACCAATAACCTTTGCCGTTGCCAATTACCATCAACCTAAGAAGAAGACTCAAGTTCTGCAAACTAGACATTTAACTCCGATTTAGCATTAGCATGTTAAATAGGTGGAGTGTCATAGGTCTAAATTACTGGTTGTAGCCTATATGTAGCATGCAGACAATGAGGCAAAGCAGTATACATGTATCCAGTAAGGATCGAACCAGGGTCTCCCACACTGATGACCCGATTGTCCACCTTTAAACCAAGACGAAATCCACTTATTTAGAGGTTGATATCTAGGTTTACAAGTCTCAAGCAGGGCTACTAATGACAAGAGTGTTTCCAAAACCCTCCTTTCACCTCCTATCTGCGAGAGACCCACCCTGTGTTGGGTGCCACTGTAACCAGTTGGGATCAAATCGGGGGTCTCCCAGGTGGACCCAAGCATTTACCATTAAACCAAGACGACTTCCTCGTGGTCCGAGGTGACATTTGGATTTACAAGTCTCAGACAGGGCTACACAGGGCAACATGATACAATACAATAAAAAACAATATCACATACTGACAATGGTAACTTCACGGGATATTGTGGTGTGACGTGATTCACACACAGAAACACAAAACCTCTGGTTTGTGTCAGGCCTAACCTTCAGTCGATCTGTCAGTAATGAAATTGAAGGGCATTTTCCAGCTATGATTCCCATTTTGTTATGGATCGAAAATCCATTCATGCGCTGCTGCGGAATTATACAAGGCATACCGTTTTATGCTCTGGGACAGAGCAAAGCAGCCTGGGACCTTAAACACTGACCCTGTCCTTCCGTCCTCAACACCCTGTCCTTCCAACTCCCTCCTGCATTTCTATACAAAAAGTTGATGCTCATGTTTAGGGGATAGGGAAAGCAGTTTTAAAGTTTTAGGAACTGTCCATGGAGAAATGGGACCCAGACTCCCAGATTTGCACAATCGATCATGCTTTGAAGTGGTACCAATAGTGTGTGTATGAATAAATGTGATTGTTTTTGTGAAAAGAAAAAAATAAACGTTTATATTTTGATATTGAAATATTTTCTTTCAACACAAATGTCAAATCAAATGTAAATAAATGACACATCAATTACCCTTTTACTGAAATATTCAATGCACATTTGAGCTTTTAGAGCATAGTGTATGAAAATCACCTTAAAATACAGTCAGTGTTATTACTGTTATGATTGCATGACCGCAAGCAATCATGTCCTCAGCTCACGTCACTAAGCCGCAAATACTAGCTAGCTGTGTCTGCTGCTGGTACTCTATGCACCACATCAGGGCTCAGTGATTAGATGTCATTGTGGATAAAACGACTTCCTGACTGTGTGTCTGCTAGAGCAGTTCAGTAAACAGTATCATCTGATTGGCCACCCTCTCCACCCTCAACAAATCCCCATGGTGACCTGCAGTGGTCTCTCACAGGGCACTTGTGTAACTATCTACTTTCAGTTGCTTCACATGGAAGTGTACAAGACACAGATGCCTGCCCTGATGCAATGGCATTTCAGCTGAAGCCTTTCTCAAGAAAGGTTGTTAACATGTCAGCTTACTACGTATGTGTCTGAGAGAGGCTCTAACAGAAACACAATGAAAAAGTGTCCTTGTCCGTGATACATCGTTCAGTAACATTCTTAGAGCCTGTTCTTTGGAAATAGGACGATTTTCAACCACTACCCATTGTGGCTCCGTTCGGAGGCCTTGGCTCCAAAGCAAGTGGCACTCCAAAACGAGCCATAGGGGTAGGAAAGGGAATCAGGATCGGGCCATGGACTATGAGGGGGAGACAGGCCATTTGCCAGCAAGACTGTTGAATTTATGCAAACAGGTCATGACATAAACAACATTATCAGTGATGACTTCCCCCTCACCAGCCCCCTCCCCATCCACCACCACCCCTCCACCACCCCCCTCCAGCCAAGGGCCTCTACCCACCAGAGGGGCCAGTCAGAAGAGCCAAGGGCCTCTACCCACCAGAGGGGCCAGCCAGAAGAGCCCAGGGCAAAGCTGCAGGTGGTCCTCCCCGCTGGTGGAATGAGCTTCCCACGGCTGTCAGAACTGCAGAGTCACTACCCATCTTCCGTCGGAGACTGAAGACCCATCTCTTCAGGTGAACTGACGATTCACTTGCTTAGTAAAATGTATTGATTGTAAGTCGCTTTGGAATAAGGCATCTGCTAAATGCCAAAAATGTAATGTAAATGTCAAACATAAAGATTGAGTGTTCAAACGATCAATGAGCCCTGTCACTGCTGTGATTCCAAAACACATATAGTATACAGCCCAGGCGCTGCAGAACGGGTAAAACAAAGCTGCCCCGACCCAATGGATGTTTTCCTACTAATGTATCCACCCACCCTAAGAGAGATCACCATTGAAGTGCCCAACCTGTTCTCCACCCAGACCCAGAACAAGCAACTGTATCTGAGGAAGGATGAGCTACTTAGATTCTATGGGATCCTTATCACATCTGGGTACAGCTTTGTTCCAAGAAGACACTTGTATTGGTCACTTGACAGTGATGTACACAATGGAAGCATTCCAGATGCAATGAGAAATCGGTTTGATGAAATAGTGGCCTCATTTCATGTGGTTCACATGACAAAAATCACTGACGACTTCTCTTTGAAAAGCCTATCTGACCCAGTGACTAACACTGACACTGACAGATATTGACAGCTGACAGCTCTATTCAATCTAGAGGGGGAGTGGTTGACGGTGGGGTAGCTATTACCACACATTACCTGGCTGTGCAGATGTGTGAAAGACTCATGATCTTTAAAAGGCTTTTTCTCAGGAATGTGATTTCAGGGGTACCAACATTCAAATACGCATGTCGTCTTAAAACATTTTCCAATTTCAATGTATGACACATCATTTGAAAGCTTACAATCTGTAGTTTCAGACTATGTAAACAACTGAAAAATGACTTTGGCACCTGAAATATATTATCAGGACATATTAGTGTATGGTAAATCTACATTGGATACAGTACAGTTTGAGAAGGTCTTCAATGAATAAGCATAAACTGGGTCAATTGTGTTGTGCTACTATAGTACTGCAGTAACTTGTCTTGTTTCTAAGGTCAAAATGGGATCAAGCTAAAATAATACAGTATGTGGTTATTGATTATTGCTACTTGTTTCCGACACAATTATTGATAACTGCCCTGTGGGCTTTTCAAACACATGGTTGTATGCTAAAACATAAAGACTTTAATTTATATATTTGAGATTCAAAGTCATTGGAAAGTTAAAAGCCTTAATATAAACATAACAAAATACATTCCCAGCACGTGTTATTTAGAGCAGTATGTCTTATGTGTTTGTGGAACTTTCTGCTTAGTTCCATGTAACTATGGACATTCTGTTGCAGGAGCATTTAGTAGAGATATCTGATTGAGCAGTAGGTCACATAGGACTATGTTAAAGTAGGCCAACCTGGTAAGATTATTTAAAAAAATAAATAAAAAAAAAGCTTCAGAGACTTATTCCTGTACCTACACAGGAGAGCTGGTACGAAAACAATTAGGATTCTTTTTTCATTTTGATTAACATTTCACTTAATGGTATTGTCTCCCAGGCTTAACTCACTAGAGGTATGGCTAATTAAAATATATACCTTCCAACTCTTAATAATAAGTAGGTGCACAGTGCATACTGATGCAGCAGACCTGGTTCCACAAACCTGAATTAACTATAGCTGCACTGGTAGATTCTGTTTTAAGGGAGTAGACAACATATCTTTTATTTTTTATTTTTTTATCCATAAACCCATAAATAAAAAGCATTATGGAGGTGCTATCACTTCAAATGATGTTACATGAAGCATTATGCATTGTAACTGTGTACATTTTTTATATCTGTATTGTGAATTATATAGGGGACCAAAATAAACATTCTCAATCAATCAATCAAAATCATCATTCATTTATCATTGGTGTCACAGTAGACTTGGACTTTTATTTTTATTTGATTAATTACTAAGTGAACCATTGCAATCAGTTATTAGGAGTATGATAAGATGACAGCTATACACAAACAATATGTCAACATTATGGATACTTCCATGTGTGTGAGGCTGACTTGCAGCATGAGGGAGTTTATGTTCAGGATTAATATCATAAAGGGGGACTGATCATCTGGTTTTAACCAGTATGCTAAAGGCCATTTAGTTCTGGTGCATTGCACGACATGTATCATGTAACGATAGCCTGTGAACCAAACCATTCATTCAATTGATTAAACTCTCATGTAAAATACAATTACATATTTATGTAGAGACTTAAATCAAATGCCTGTGGCTGCCTGATGTTTCTGACTGAGAATTCACAGGGTTATCTTGAAATATTATTAATTAACCGATGCACTAATATTTTACAGATTTATTTGATCTAAAGATATTTGGATTTCTTACTTAGCGCTACATACTGCATGCTGATGATCCTGTTTCATACTGCTCCAGAGTGGTGGCTAATAATCCCAACAGTAACCTAATTTCTTATAATTTCTCTAATCTTAAACTCAAATCATCACTCTTAATTTATTATAACAAGTGTTCTATTATCTTCAGCAAGTACAGTATAAGACAGCTATTCTAATTTTTCAATTATACCAATGGCACAACCTTTTTGGTTTCAAGGACAGCCTATAAGATGAGTTATCTATATGCTGTACTTGTCCATGGTACAGGGCTAAATTTAGGGCTACATTTCACTGGAAGTGTCAACCTCAGTGGCCCGTGTTAGTTTCATTTAGGCACCCATGTTAACGGGTTAGAGCAGCCATACAGCTCGCGAGAGATGCGCGTCTCACGCTGGCTGCCATGGCACGCCGTCTAGAGCGTCTGAGTCTTGCCTATTTTCTCTGTGTGCCGCGTGCCTGAAAATGAGCATACCAGCAACATACACTACAGTTTCAATGTCTACATCTGTAACATCTTACGACTGCACTGAGAGATCACACAAAGATGGGCCACCACCACTTCTTTTAGACCTGATAGAGAGATATGGCATCTTGACACCTGTAGGTCGTGAAGGTTGACACCACCCATGTGCTCATTGTATTGGTTGATGCATTTTGGTTGTGGGACTTTGTCAAAGGCACGTCACTCCTTGTTCCATCTCTTGGCAGAGGTCTCACTGCATTTCTCCTCTATGTTTGTTGCGTGACAATGTTATTGTCTTTCCAACGGACCAGCAACTTGTCTCCTTGAGTCAGAACCTCAGAGGTTCCCGGGGGGTAACTTCATTAAGTCCGTCTGTGACTTGAATGGGACATCAAACAATGATTTTGCCTCATTGTTCCAGAGCCAATAATCTTACCAGGTTAGCCTACTTTAACATAGTCCTATCTATGTGACCTACTGCTCTCAGATATCTCTACTAAATGCTCCTGCAACAGAATGTCCACTGAAAAAATCAGGTGTAGTGCTGAGGCACAAATATGTACATTTCAAGCCTGCAAACTGCGACACTTTAAATAAATGTGCAATAACACTATTGTGCAATATGACAACCCTAGTCGTCTATCTGTACAGTATAGTACAGTGGATAGTGTGCATAGCCTTTATTTATGTAAACCAGCTCCTTCCCTTCTTGTGATTTTTTTTTTTAAAAGTTTTTTTTTTCTTTTTTTTTTTCTTTCCTAACACCAGGGGAGCCACCCCTCCTAAATTTCGTTGTTTGGTACCTGTACTATAGCAATGACAATAAAGACCATTCATTCATTCATTCATTCATTCATTCATTCATTCATTCACATGGAACTAAGCAGAAAGTCCCACAGACACATAAGTGAATAAAGATAAAGATGTACTGCTCTAAATAACACGTGCTGGGAATGGAAGCATTCCAATGGCTTTAAGGCTTTTAACTTTCCAATGACTTTGAATCTCAAATACATAAATTAAAGTCTTTATGTTTTAGCATACCGATACACATGTGTTTGAAAAGCCCACAGGGCAGTTATCAATAATTGTGTCGGAAACAAGTAGCAATAATCAATAACCACATACTGTATTATTTTAGCTTGATCCCATTTTGACCTTAGAAACAAGACAAGTTACTGTAGGATATAGTAGCACAACACAATTGTCCCAGTTTATGCTTGTCATTGAGGACCTTCTCAAACTGTACTGTATCCAATGTAGATTTACCATATATATGCTAATATGTCCTGATAATATATTTCAGTCAGTGAAATTCTGCGCAACAGTTTTGCACAACAAACATGATAACAATGTATGAAACTGTGCACTCATATCTGCCCAACTGAGGCATAGAAAACATCACCATCAGTTTAACTGCCTGTAAGGTAATTGATACTGTGAGCTCGTAATTGTAAAGGGGATTAGTTAACTAGTAGTTAGCCCTTGGTGGGGGCGATGTTTCCGACCAGACGGATTTCTGGGCTTGTGCTAGCAACATTTTAAACCGCAACGGAAAAGCAACTCCTACAATTACATATCAGAGAGAGTCTACCTTCGTATTCTCAGCTTTTTATGTGTTGACGTCCAGCAGAGGAGTGGAAGTGGAAGAGTGGAAGAGTGGAAGATGCCTTGTACTTTGTTGACAGGTTAGGGTTGATAGGTTCTAATCATTTTGAATAGATTGTAAAGTTTGATGATCACATCTGAAAAACAAACCTCCACTCTCTGCGGTCACGGAATTGCTGGAGATGACCCAACTATAAACACATTTCCAGCCACTTTCTTTGCTGTATCACTTGAATTCATTGTAGCAAACACAATTATGGATATGAGATAGATTATTTTTCCATTAAGGGATTCTTTTTGGCCACTTGGTAATAGACCAGTGTTGTAGAGTGACTGAGATGATGCTGTCCCATCGACTGTGCTTTTTCCTCTCCACCATTCAACTTTGTCGATTTTTGTAAGTCTCCCCTCGCATTTCTGAGCAGTTTTGTTCCTCTCCATGTGCTCAATTTGTAATGACAACCTGATCCACAATAATTGTGTCCCCACATTACCAAACGGTCCCCTATTGGTTGCTGTGTAAACAGTCCAATGTCCCCAGGAGTATAGCAAAACAAGTACACACACTCACACACTCACTACTCACACTGCCTCAAATAGAAATGATCACAAAACATGAGGAATTAGTGTGTCAGACATGGCTATTCTCCAAGCTCTGTCCATTTCTCTCCCTAGGCTCACTACCCCACCTCCGCCCCTGCCTCAGGTGTTGTTCGGGACCCATGCTTAATGTGTGCAGCAGCACAGGTGTCAGAAAGCAGACTATTGATTCATGGTTCCCATGGTGGAATCTGACACTCTTTTATGGATCCCGTAGATAAGAGACACCCCTGCATCCGGCCTGGAGTGCATCATCTCCACCCACTCTGGCGCATTGAGGAGGGAGGGAGGGAGGGAGGTCAGGAGGGCCACCAATTCCTGAGAGGGAAATTAGAGATAGAGAGAGAGGGGGGGGGGGGGGGGGTGGCGGGGGACAGGATAATCACCTCAGAGGCTTGGCTAAATGGAAAGACAGTTCAACCAGAGGCTGCCTACAGAGATGAGAGGGGGTGGGGGGGCGGGCTGCTGGCAGGGCCACCCACAGCCCTCTGACAGGTAACAGTGTGTTAGACCAGATGCCTGCCACCCCTTCCCCACCCCCTCGCCCACGCTCACATCCATACAGCCTGACAGCTACACACCCTGCATTCTCACACACACAGAGCACTTATGGGGCACCATGCTCAATACATGTGTAGAACAGTAGCAGTAGTAGACCCACCTGTTGTAGCAGCATCTAAGCCTGTGAAGATGAAGCGAGCTAAGCGTCTGATTTCAATTAGTACTGCACAGACAGACACAATGGACCTATCGCTAAGCCACGCCCCAAAATAGAAATTGTCCAATCATATCACAGCAAAAGCCACCACAGGCAGAAAACTCAAACAACTCGCTAATATCTGATGGTGAAAAGCTTCTAGACAAAATATTCTTGTCATCTTTTAAAAAACATGTCTATTACTTGCTGTGGTAAATCAGAAATCAAACTCCCGCCATTGTAGGTCATTCAATGTCATTCAGTCACGGTCAGTCAGTCAGTCACTGTCAGCGAAGCGTTGTTTGTTTGTCTGAGTTTTCAAAGGCTTAGCGATAGGTCCATTGTGTAATCATCATGTCCATGTTTCTCTCTTGGAAGACCAACACATTACAGGGATAAACATGAGAAAAGTGATTGACATTCCACTGAAGGATCCTAAAGAACAACCACTGTAATTTTCATGGAATATATTGCTGATCTTGCAGCTTCCCTCCGTTTGTACATTTCAGATTACTGTCATGTTATCAGCCTTGTTGACAAGATGACAATGCTTTAAGGCTTAAAGCATACACGACAAAAGCAATATCACCCCCTGATTAAAGGCTCTCTGCTGCTGTCTCCATTTTGGATACAGGCTGATGCCGTGGCCCTGTTTGTTGTGGGGGGGCGGAAGATGAAATGGGTCAAACATGATCTAACACACTTCAGATTCGAATGTCTACTGATAAGACTGGGGGGAAATAGAGCTCTATCCAAAACATCCATGATATTGAAGTACATGGCCTAAATAAGTACTTCTACTAAAAAAGCTCAGATCTTGTTTCATTTTGCAAGGCACCGTGTGAGAAAACCAAGTATGTCTGAGTGTTGCCCCTCAGACAGAGGTGAGGCTGGTTCATAGGCAGGGGATGTGGGGGGTGTGGAGGGGAGGAGGTCGAGTGTCCTTCTGTTTACCTCCAGGGGGCCTCCCTGGGGAAATTGGTTGCGAGACTCATTCAGGTGCAGGAAAGCTCAATTGTATTCCTCCCCTCTCCTTTCCATAGTTTTTTTTTTAAAGTGCACATTGACCTTTAGGTGCGGAGCGTCCCTGGGAGAGGTTGAATACGTTTAGCTGTGGAGTCCTCAGAGACGCTGAATAAGTACAATACACCTCTAGAGACGGTCAATGGGAAGACTGCTGGGTTCATATCAATGAAAAGCTCTTAATATAAAGGTGTGTGCATGTGTGTGTGTGTGTGTGTGTGTGTGTGTGTGTGTGCGTGTGTGTGTGTGTGTGTGTGTGTGTCTGTGTCACAGTTAGCTCTAATGACAGCATTCTATTCAATGTTACTGTGTTTTGTTTGTGTTATCTGTGTATTTGAAGCTTGCGAGTAAGTATGTCACCTTTTCCACATTTTGTTTTGTGTTCGACACTCAATTTAAAAAGGATTAAATACAAATAATTTGCCATCAATCCACACACAATACCCCAGAATGACAGAAGTGAAAACACAGCGTGTCATAGCAAAGGGTCTGATTACTTACAGTATGTACATAAGGAATTACTGTCTTTCAATTTGAATAGATTTACAGACATTTCTAAATGTGTGTTTTCACATTGTCATTCGGGTGTATTGTGTGTTGCTTGATGGCATATTATTTAAACGTGTTTTAAATGTAGTCTTTAACATAACAAAATGTGGAAAAGGTGAAGGGGTCTGAATACTTTCAGAGTATCCCAGTACATACTACAACCTTGAAATATGAAACTGAAATGTATAGATCACTACTAGGGATCAGCTTGCTCTTACAGATTTATTAACACCATTAATAATTTTTATAAAAAGAGCATTTATTTCAAAGTTTTTCGCTTCTTAGATTGAAGCACATAATAAAGCAACAGTACAATGTTCATAAAATATAAGTGTGATGCTGTAACATTTTCTTACATGTTGAAATACTGATATCTGTATGTATACTAAAATAAGAACTTTTAAAATTGTACAAATAGGTACCATAAAATTGACATAGAAATTAGGCGTCATTCACTGCGACAGAACAGATTGCTATTTTCTCAACAAAGGAGAATAACATACGCCAAAGAATAAAATGAGAAATGAAGAGAACGAAAACAAATAAAATAATGATCAAAATAATATTATAATTAAAAAAGAGATTTACAAGAACCAATAGGCGCATGTTTGATCCTCAAGAGACATATCTGCACATTGTACTGTACATACGTTATATGGACTTTAGCTTGCTTTAGGATATATTTTTCAAGTTACAAAAAAATGCACTGCATTGCAAGAGTGTCCATTATTTAAGGCGATTTCTGAGCTCACAGGTCTTTCATTGTGATTGATAGTTGGTAACATTGGGCTGGACGTGGGGATTTTTTTCTCTAGGTTTGGGAAAAAACACTGTCTCTGATCTTGTTCAATCCATCTTCTTCAGGACATAAAAAAAGAGAATATCTATTTACGAAAGATACTCCGTCTAAGAGATGGAGGTGCTACAGAAGCGACCAGTCTCAGTTTGCTGTTGTTGTTGTTCTTCTCGAGTTTTTTCATTGATATAAGGCAACCATATTTTCTTCTCCTTTTGTGAGCTCATTCACAGTTTCAACAATTCCATGTCTCTCTGTGACCCACATTCCTAACCCCAAACCTGTAGTAACCTACTACACATGACAAAAAAAGGTAAATACTGAGTGTTATTTGATCTTTCACCACAAACATGTCTTACATTTCCATACACACCAGTACATCCCACGGAGGTGTCATTTTCTTTCTCTATTTCTCTCTCTCTCTCTTGCTCTCTCTCTCTCTCTCTCTCTCTCTCTCTCTCTCTCTCTCTCTCTCTCTCTCTCTCTCTCTCTTTTGGTTCCCCCCTCCTTAGTACCCTCTGTCCGTACCAAACATCCCCAACAGGTACCTAGCAAGCATACTTTGAAAGTATACTTTTACACATACAAACAACAGTGTACTATAAATAGGGGAACTTGTGGTATACTTCTAGTAAACTTGAAACACCACACAGTTAGTCAGTGGAGGGTGGTAGTGGTCGAGAGGGCTCAAGGAGGTGGCGGATGGGTTGCAGGAGGATGTGTGTGCGTGTGCGTGTGTGTGTGTCTGTATGTGTGTGTATGTGTGTCTGTGTGTGTGCGTGTATGTGTGTGTGTGTGTATGTGTATGGGGGGGGTGGGGGGGGTGGGGGGGGAGGGGGCGGGAGGCGAACGTTAAGAATTGTCGTCGGCAGAGTCTTTGGTGCCGTATAGATCAGCCAGCTTCTTAAAACGCGGGCCCCAGCTTTGGAGGTAGTCGTAGTCCAGGTCGGAATCTGTGGTCACTGACTCCAGGGAGCTGAGGGACCCGGCGATGGAGCCCCGGCCCTCGTAGCCGTAGATCTGAATGGAGTCGTAGGGTGGAGCCGTGGGGTCGTTGTCCGCGTCCGTGATGCGTGTCTTGATGAAGTCGTCCACGTCCACGCTGTTGGCCACGGTCCTGCCGCCGGGCCGGAGAGGGAACTGGAGCTCAGGCTTGATGTCCTTGCGCGGCAGGAATCCATTGGCACCGTCGGGGTTCTGTAGCGTGGCGATGTCGAAGGCCTCCGTGTCCTCCTCCCCGCCTCCTTCGTCGTCATAGGTGATGATGTTTTCGCGGATATCCTCCTCCTCAAACACGATGAGAGGCTCCTTCTTCTGTCGGCGCAAAGCCACGAACAGCACCACTATTGCTGCAATAAAGGAGAAACATCCCTCAGTCTCCCACATACATGGTCTGACTACCTATTAGTGAACTGATTGTACCTCTAAGTTCTTACAGTCAATATATATATTTTTTGATTTTATTTGATTTAACCTTTATTTAATCAGGTAAGAGCCTTGAGGTTAGAAACGTATTTTGCGAGGGTGACCTGGCAAGAAGGCAACAAGGTAGTAAAATAACAGCTTCTTAAATTCCCTGATTCTGCACACTTTGACAGAGGTTTATAATGTTGAGCTATCATTTATCTAGAAATGTGAATTTGTTAAAAACTGAGTTTCATCACAGCATGTGCACAGGGATGCACAAGCAATGTGTTACATCACAAACTGACTTTTACATCTTTTACTTTTCAAACAGTGTTAATTGATAAGACGCACACTATAAATATTATGCCTTAGCATCTGTTCCATAAATACTTAAACTCCTGCGCAAACACCAAGAATACTAAACCACCGTACCATGGTGGAAACATTGGTCAAACATTGGTTAATATTACATTAGGAACAACATGAATGTTTATGGCTGTTTTATTTTTCATGTGCATGTTATGCCTCCAGGGTGCCACACAACTGTGATAGCCCACAAGCTACAGTCTAGGGGTCTTAGGCAAGGGTTCTCATCACACTCACCTAAGAGGATGACGATGCAGGCCAGTATGGCGATGAGGGCTCCGGTGCTGAGTCCCGCAGGCAGGACATAGGGTTCCACGTTGCAAGAGAGGATGGTGTCCTTGCTGTCGCAACTGCACACCCGGATGGTCAGGGTATTGGTGCTGCTCATGGGTGGGGAGCCGTTGTCGTTGATCTCGATGGGGAGGAAATATACATCCTGGGTCATTCGGCTGAAACCCCTCCGGGTCACGTATATGCTGGCGGTGCTATCTGTGGATCAGGGGCAGAGGGGAACGAAGAGGGGAGAGCAGGAGGAAAAAAACAATAAGTTGGGGAACGTGGGTGGAAAGTAAAGACTGCCTAACACAGTATCAGTTATAACCTAAGAGTTTTACTTATCCACAGACTTGCAAGAGGCAGCGAGAGCAGACGTATAGCCGCGGAGGAAAGCAATGAGGTGAAAATCTCTTGATATTAAATTCATGTTTAATACTGAGAACATTTATCAGCTTTTGGAAGTGTAATCAAAGCGCTAGTGGAGGCAGCTGCATTGGTTTTATTTGAGTCTGGAAAGACGCCAAGCGCACACTCTCCTGGTACAAGGTCGCACTCAGAGATGGAGTGAGTTCATTTACAGTAGCTGGCTTGTGGCTTAGTCACCCCCCCCCCCCCCCCCCCACACACACACACACACACACACACACACACACACACACACACACACACACACACACACACACACACACACACACACACACACACACACACACACACACACACACACACACACACAATACCTCCGTTAGGATAATGACAGAACTATGGTGCATACACAGAATGAGACCCTGGGTCAATCCTGCACTATTGATTACAAGGCCACATCATACTTACAGCTATCATTGTCATGGTAAAAGGGCATTTACATGGAAATCAATGTGACATTTGTGTAAAATACTGTAACTATACTGTACGGTCTCAGGTTTGGTCAAACTTGCGTACAAAGTTGTGCTTTCATGGATTTTGGATATTTCTAATGAGTGCAACACTTTGTTCCCCTAAAACATCTAAATCACATTGATTTGGAGAAAGGTAACAACATTAAACAATGTTTTACATGTGCAGGTGTGAAAGCGAGACACCATAAGGCACACATTGTAACTCTAGTATTCAAATAAAGGACCCTGATATGATTATGAGAATAACAGCTGCCTCAGTCGTGTACAGTGCATGCAAACTGCCTGTAAAATCATGAATAAATAAATAAATTGATACATTGAGATTGGAGAAAAAAAAGCAAACTGCTTCCTCTTTGAACGGCCCATTTGGCTCCAGATAAACCCCTGAAAATCTGACGGGGGCTAATCTGTGGCGCTCATATTGTAGGGGGGGTTTTAAAACATCACAGCTGAAAAGCACTCGCTTTTGACTCTCATTAGCACAGATCAAACAGGGCCGGAGAGCCATCTCTCTCTATGCTGGCTGTTGTACAGCCAGCCACTGCTGCAGCAACATCGATTGGAACAGTGAGATACGACTTTATCAGAGGATAAAACATATCCTATTAAGCTGCAATTAACACATTCATTTTCATCATCCATTCTGTTTCCCACAGAGCCAGATAGATAGGCAAATGGCTAGTGATAGCACCCTGCTCTGGGATGAGTATTAAAACAAAGCGCCAGAGAGGATGAGACTATTGATGGATGCATGTCATTAAGGGCAAGTGTAGTGTAAATAGCTTGTCCTTCAATTGCCGGCAGCTGTTGAATGTGCCATCGTTGTCATGACAATAGCTTTTGTCACCTATCCTGAGCCAATCTCCCCATGAATATGCATGTCCGTATTTTGTTGTGTAGGGAAGGCTCAGTCATTAAGTATTGCCTCTCATTATGTTTGTTGAGAATGTTTATACACTCAGCTGATAAATGTCATCCTCGGGAGGCGCCTAGTTATCCCCATGGGTGCACTTCTTTTGAGGGATCACAGCCGTAGAGGATAAATAGCATTGTGCCTCTTCTCTGTCAATGTAACAGGTACTCAGTTCCTACACAAGCCCCTACATTGCTGGGAAATATAACAGATACTCTGAGCCAACTTCCGATGCAACCCCCCCGCAGGGAATCAGTGTATAGACCAGTATACTTACAAGTTGACCTACCTGCTCAGAATCGGCTTATACTTCTTTAGCTGCTGTACACATGCATGTACAGTTTGACCTACCTGCTCAGAATGAGCTTATGTGTGCTTTAGCTGCTGTAATTATGCATGTGTTGAGTATACTATAATTGGATTTAGCTCATAAAAAAAAATCTCTTTTCTAATCTCTATGCATTATTATACATTTTACGAAAATGGATTGGCTCGAAATTCACCAGATTAGGGTGCTAGCTTGGAGAGGTCAACTATCATAATGCTTACATTTCAAAACAACGGTATAAAGATATGGCATGTTTTTCAGAATATGCTCATGTGCTGAGTGGGAATAGGGTCAAATGATCAGAAAACAGATTCTTTCCTAAGCTGCCTGCTCCCTTCCATCTGAGCATATGGCAGAGTGGAAGGAAGCGAGGACGAACCAAGCGAGACAGCGAAAAGGGAGCTGGAATGAGTCATCCGCCAGACCCCAGAGGCTGCAGGTGGAGAGAGGTGCTCTCCCCTCCCCTCCCCTCCTCTCCCCTCCCCTCCCCTCCCCTCCCCTCCCCTCCTTTGCTCTCTCTACAAAGAGTTCATCCCACCTAGATCTGAAGAAGCCTGAGTTGATGATTAATTAAAAAACAAAAAAAAGTGGTCTTGTATAAAACCGACGGAAGCACTATTACTCGCTGTTCTGTAGAAAGTCGGTATGAATGTCAAAAGAGAGGTCCGTCATCGCAGCGTTGGACAGGGAGTCATTAAGCCCACCTCTGTTGTCTTTGAGGGAGAAGTTCTGGTTGTTGACAGCCTCGGGGGCGATGCTGAAGCGGAAGTACTGTCTGTGGGCCATTTCGTCCTTGTCAACAGCACTGACTGTCTCGATGAGCTGGGGAGAACAACACATAGGGTGTTATTATGCAGTACAGACTGTCTCCATCATATCCTACACCAACATAGTCTCCAACGGATCACGTTCATGGGGATCGTTTCTGCAGACCAAATAATATGTTCTGTGTGCCCATAAAGTATTATCTGGCTATACCAGCATTGACCACATGTGGTGCTGTAAGAACATATTTCACATGGTCTAGTGATTTAGTGGGGAATTGTGAAACCTTGCAAACGAGCCAAACAAGTCTTGTTGTGAAAAAATGTGTTTTCCGTTTTTTTGGCATATTACGAAAATGTAAGTGTTGATGAGCCCACTCAATATAATAACCAACAGTTTTACATTCACTAAATACCTAGAATGTGTTACCAAACTTGGGTGTGGGGTAGTATATATACGTATATATATATATATATATACATATTCTTTGGTCTGCAGAAGCAATCCTCCAGAACATATTGATTTTGAGACTGGGTTGAAACGCACATACACCCACAAACATGCCCTCACAGATAGACAGACAGAAACCTACACACACCTACACATACACACACACACAACATGATATGGGTGGTGACTTATTATCAACAGTTGAATTATTTAAGAAGAACTTTAAGAAGTTAGCAAATGACCTGTACTCTACTATTTATTCTGATTCAGATTCAGATAACGTTCATTGCCATTATGCATACACATATAGGAATTTGCTTTAAAAATCGATGTTGTAGTGGTATGGGCTGCTACATTGATCATAACCTACCAAAGCTTACTTTATAAAGACAAGTACTGTGTCATTCTGTATTCATATACTGTACCAAGTATCATCCCCTGCTCAAGGTGGTACTAGTATGCAGAAATCTGCATCTACTGAAATTATCCAGTTATTACTGAGCCATAAAGTAATGTGCTGCCAAGAGTTCTGCCTATTTAACAGTCGACTCTGGAGGCAGTAAGCACAGGGATACAAATTGTGCGTGACTAGACTTACTTTGCCTGGGGAGACATTTTCACACACAAGGACTTCGTTTTGGGTGGCAAACTCAGGGGCGTTGTCATTCATGTCTTTGACTTTGATGTTGACACGTACTTTAGTATCTTGGTGATGTCCCCCTATGCAGATTGACAACAAATGGATCATAAACAACATAGCATTTCAATGTGCATACAAAATGTTCAAAATGAGATCAAAATGTCCTCCCTCTGTAAGTCAATAAAAGCACTTGGAGACAACAACACAGACTGAGTTTGTGACTGTATTTTGTATCCATATTCATCTAGGCCTGTTGAATGCATATCAATTATGCTGACATACAAGAACATAATTCATATTACAGAGAAACATTTTGAGCTGCTGAATTTCCGACGCATACAATTATCCAAGAGAGGAAAGATGGAGATGTTGTTATATATATATATACTTCAAACAAGCACACATATTATCAAATTATACAGCCAGCCAGCACACAGAACTACAAACTTAAAAAATATTATTTTTTTATTTGGAGGATGTTGATGTTTTGCCAGTAGGCCCTAACTAGTCATTTCACTTGAGAAAGGCACTTTGTGGTCATCTTTATTTCAAAACATCTGGCTAGCTGGCGTCTCTAAGACCACATAAGAGCAGGGTGTGGGAACACAGTGGCTGGATACTCTGGCAAATGACGTCTCTGGTATTCATAGTCTGGTCTCTACTTTCCAAACCCTGGGGTTGTGTGGTTGGGTGGAGGAGACGTACCGATCTCTGTGGCACTGACAGAAATGTTGTGCCAGGGTAGTGCCTCCCTGTCCAGCGGTCTGGTGGTCTTGATGATGCCATCCTCAGGGCCAATGCTGAAGAATTGTTCCACGTCTGTGTACCGAGGGATCATGTACCTGAAGTGAACAAGGTGCATATCAAATATGAATGGTCATAATCATAAACAAATAAAGCCTGGTTCTAAAACAAAAAAAACATGGTTTCGGGGTGGGCAGTAAGAATGTAATTTCGGACCAAATGTAAAATTCAACCGAACGACTTTGGGAATTAAAAACAGTGCATATTTCCCTATGTACATGTACCTCTACCTAGGGTGGGTGGGTTAACAACCACACTAACACAGAGAAGTCATTTAAAAGAAGGAGGGTTTTTGGTAGACGTACTGTATGTACCTGACAGGGTTGTTGGCCACGTCCGTGTCCTTAGCGTGTACATGGCCCACCACGGTGCCATCTGGGGCGTTCTCCTCCACCTCGAAGCTGTAACTGGACGCAATGAAGACGGGCGGCTCGTCCGCGTCCTCCACCATGACCTTCACCGTGGCTGTGTCTTTGTAGGGACCCCAGGCGATGAAGCGCGGGTCCAAGTGTGTGTTGGATGCCTCCACAATCACTGTGTACGCTCTCTTGACCTCAAAGTCCACAGGCTGTAAAGAGGAGAACAGTTGATTTAAATGATTTAAAAGGATATCGTCATTGTAAAACGTGACATACACTTGTAGGAAAAATGGTTGACTGGATAAAGTCAGTGTTAAAGATAATACAAATATATTGTATGTTCTGTTGATGTGATGTATGCATATCACAAGGCTGCAGTTCGGAAAATTGACAATATCATTCGAATACAGCTTTATAAGATGTAAAAATTACCTAAAACTAAGAAGCTGATATATAATATGAACTGGTTATGAAGAGGTATGATGCTAGAGGGTGCTGTGCAAAAATAATATATTACTTTAAGGTTACCAAGGCATTTTCTCAGTCCTTTCACAGTCCTTTTAATTCTTCAATACATTCATGCAAGTCAAATAGGACAGCACAGCACCCCGATGTTCTAAAACACACTGACATCACGCATTAGCAACCTTCTTCCCTCATCACACCCCATCCTACTGCTTTCACACATTCGCCTGATTTCAAATTTCCCCATAAGGCACCATATGTGACAGGGTCTGGTTAAACAGTCCTCAGGTCCTCATGGTAATTTTAAATTAGTTGAAGAAGATATGCTTATTTGAATGTTGGTACACCTCAAACCAAATATTGGAGAAATGCGCACTGAATCAAAACACAGGCAAAACAGCTGCTTATAGCCAGGGCTAAAAAGGAACATCGGTACAAACATCTAATTGCATGTTTAGCACATCACAACCTGCTGATATAACATCAACATGCTAAAAACACATACCGGTACACTTAATTAGGCTTACACGTCGTGTAACGTTTGTTTACAATGTATCACTTACCAGTAGTAGCCTACGACAGAGGAGACAGTGAAACCAATTCACAAATGATAAGTATTAAGTGATCCTAAAACTGTTGTTTGTTATATCTAGTGGGAAAAACTATTTTTTTGCTCATTTGCGCTACTTGAGGATTGCCGATATGCGGCCCTTTTTTACCAGACCGTGTCACATATGGGACTTTGAGGTATACCATGGTTTGGGGGGCGGCATAACAGCATCAGAATGCACATGACACACATATACAGTGCACATGCAAACGGATGCACGCACACACACACCACACAGACACACAGACACGCACACAGTCTCTGACTGGTATGATTGATTTTTTGTTATTTTCCTATGTCTGTTTTATTTTTGCTTGTCTTCAATGAAGCTGCCAATGGTGGAAACAAGCGTAACCCAATGATTTCCTCTGACACGATGGAGACTGTTCCTCACGTCTCATGATGCCACGGTCCCCTCTTTCTCTCTGTCTCTCCCTCAATCTATCTCTCTCCCACCTTCTGCCTCCTCTCTCTATTCCTCTCTCTCACCCTATTTCACTCTCTCCTCTCGCTCTCTTTTCTTCCGTCACACCCATTCTCTCAGTTCCTTTATTTTGGCACTTCATAATTTGCTGGCTGAAACTAATCAGCAGTAGATAATATTCACAATAATGCTAGGGCTCCTCTTAATATTCCACTTGCGCTGTTAGCCTGCAGTTGAAACAGAATACTTGATTAAAACCCCAGCTATTCCGTCAGTAATTTTGACTTTAATTTTCGACACGCTTTGAAGAGCAAAAGGTGATGATTTCCCAAGAGGTATATCAGGGAGGCATTATGTTATTGAGTACAGCAGGGCTGCATCAAACTGATTGTTGCCCGTATGCTGTATTGTCTCTCTCACCCCCCTACCCCCCTCCCCACATCCACACACACACACACACACACACACACACACACACACACACACACACACACGCACACACACACACACACACACACACGCCTATCCTCATCATCAGCCAGAATAGGCTCATCAGCAGGTCCCTGGGTCCTGGTGTTTGAGGGAGCAAAACACAGTTAACAATTACACCCCCCTCAACAGCACTCGCTCTCTACTTGGCATCAAACCATTATTTCCAACTGATTCAATTCTTCACCTTTCCCCAGCTACAGATGATTCCATTATCCATTACTTTCATAACACTTGTTGTGACTGTTGCTGCGCCTCTGTTATGGAAATGGGGGAGGAAATGAACTCAGCAGCCACGTCTGATCATCCCTTGGGTTCAAGCGACCATAGAGGAAGATGTTTACGGCCATTTTCCGCATCTCAACAACTGTTGAGGCTTACCTGGCCTAATCCTCAGCTGATAATCACACGCCACTAGACTGTGATTAAAAAAATACCCAGCTTACATAAACCCAATGCGAAAATATGATTATTTCCGACTCAAATTCAAACACTCCCTCTTTGTAGAGTTCAGTTATACTTTAAGGGGAGAAGAAAAAAAACAGGAACAGTACTGGTTCAAAGCATTGGACTGGTGAGATGGACTAAGAATTTCACTCACATGTATTCATACCTTTTCAATCCGTGAGGGAGGAAGAGAAGAGAACTGCATTTTTAGTGACCCAAAGATGTAAAGCACCACCACAACCACCACCAGGTGGCGCTGGTCTTTCTACACTGCTTTTTGTGCACGGAGAGGCAGCGGTGCACTGCAGTGCAAGGCTGACCTCACCAGGTCGGTAACAGGGGGCATAATCCCAGCCCCAGAGCAGTGCAGAGGAGAGCTGGGGCACTGGGGCGCTAGAAGCCGCCCGCCCCACAGTCGGCCTGCAGAGATGAGTTTCCCCCTAGCTCGCCTAGAGAGAGCCAGCCATGAAAGTCAATGCTCATCCCAGACATAATAAGAAACTGAGGCGGTGTCATTGCAATCACAGAGTGGAACGGTGAAAAATCTTCTCTCCTCTCTCTCTCTCTCTCTCTCTCTCTCTCTCTCTCTCTCTCTCTCTGTGTCTCTCTCTCTCTCTCTCTCTCTCTCTGTGTCTCTCTCTCTCTCTCTCTGTGTGTGTCTCTCTCTCTCTCTCTCTATTTCTTTCTCTCTCTCTGTGTTCTCTCTCTCTGCTTTCTCTCTCTCTCTCTGCCGCAGTCACACACACACAAGCGTGCACACGTACACACACTCTCTTTATCTCTCACTCTCTATTGCACGAACACACACACACACACATAGCATCATGTGTTTTGTCTGACACTTTGTATTGTGACAAATCAATGCAGATTACCTTGTTGTTGTTTTACACTCTATCACGCATAATCTATTTTAGACCCCCATGCAGTTGTTAACACTTCCCTCACCCCACTCACCTTCTTCAGTTTGATAACGCCCTCACGGGTCTGTGAGTCGGTACTAATCTCGAACACACTCATCCCATCCCCCTCGACGAGACGATACGTCACAAGTCCATTCTCCCCCAGGTCCGGATCTTTGGCCTTGAGGCGGCCCACCTCCTCTCCCGCAACCTTGTCTTCCGACACCGACATGGCGTATACACCTGTGTGACGAAAAAACACAGTTTTCACAGTTACAGCAGAGAAAATAGACATATAGAAAATTACAGATTAGGTCAGAAATGGGGCTTACACACCGGCAGTTCCGAACGCCGGTTCGCGTTCGCGTGCCGAAACCTCTGAACGTTGGCGCTGTCTGGCGAAAGATACACTGGTATGAACGCGGGCTCGTTCGCCAGACAGCGGCAACGTTCGGAGGTTTCGGCACGCGAACGCGAACCGGCGTTCGGAACTGCCGGTGTGAAAGAGGCCAAAGTGAACAATTGTGAGCTATGTAACACAAGTGCTACCTGTAGAGTTTGGTTCAGGTAGCCAGAACCCAAGCCAATGAGCCAATAAGCAGACAGGCATGTGTGTGTGTGTGTGTGTGTGTGTGTGTGTGTGTGTGTGTGTGTGTGTGTGTGTGTGTGTGTGTGTGTGTGTGTGCGTGCGTGCGTGCGTGTGTGTGTGTGCGTGTGTGTGTGTGTGCGTGTGTCGTGTGTGTGTGTGTGTGTGCGTGTGTGTGTGCGTGCGTGTGTGTGTGTGTGTGTGTGTGTGTGTGTGTGTGTGTGTGTGTGTGCGTGCATCTAGGGGGGGTGCAGACACCTGGCCGTGGTCGAGGCAGAGCAGTAGGACCATATGGCCTCACGCCCTGTCTGCTCCACCTCTCTAAGTGTTCAGAGCCAAAAGCTTCAGCTGCATTTAAAAATAACTCTGACATGGGGAGGAGGTCTTTTTCTAAAAAAGGCATACTGATGAAAGTGAAAGAGTTGCTACTTCAATTAGACTACATGAAAACATGGATCTTTCCATGAGAACACAGTGAATCCTCCTTGTCCATATTGGATCTGACCTCCAAAAAATAGAAAGAAAAACAGAGCTAATGTTGGAGTCTGAACTACAATGAGAAGAAGAAAAAACGGCTCAATTAAAAATGATGATGTAAGAAAGTAAAACTGTGTCATCTCAAAAGCCGGTGATTATTAATTCAACAATGTTCCAGTTATCGGCTAACACTATTTCAGGTAGTTGAATCAGCCCAGTAGATGACTCAAGTTTTAACCAAAGTTTCTTGAATTCCCTTCACTCCACCATCTATCGTAGAAACATTTTCCAATCCAGTAGCCACAACTCACTAGGCCTCCTGAATCGAAACCACAGGCCTACTGTATCTGCTAAAATAAGGGGAAATAGTGGGCAATCTCTTGAATAAGGCATGTGTGTGTGTGTGTGTGTGTGTGTGTGTGTGTGTGTGTCTACTCTCCACACAAGAAGTAGGGTGGAAATTGATGTGGGCCATTTCAACTACATGAGATGGATAAAATCTATTGCACTTAGCTCACAGTTTAGAGCTACACCACTTCCCTCCCATTCGCTCTCTCTCACGCACACAAATACAGACACAAACACTGTAAATATTTCACAACGTTTTATCGCTTTGGAGATTCGCTGTCACCACATTTCCTCTGGGAGCAGTAAAAATGTTTAATAATTAAGATTTAATATTTTCCTCTTTAACATCTATACCCTGTATAAACAGCATTTCACATGCTCTCCAGCGGGGGGGAAGTCGTCCATATTTTGACATGTCAATATGTTTTTTTTTTTTTTCAGATTTTATCCCCTTTTCACCCAATTTGGTAGCCAATTTAACCCAACTTAGCATCCAATTATCCCCTGCCTATTGCGAAGGATCCGCCGCACGACCCCGTGGTCGGCAGTCCCAGAGGAGGGCGCCAGGCAGACTAGGCTGACTGGCTCCTCGAGCCCAGTACCGTTACTCCGACACCAGACGGGGGCGGTGTTGCGCGACGGATCCTAGTCCAGAACTACTCCTATACCCCCCTCGGAAGCGGCCGGCCAATATGCCGCTTCCCGTGTGCCTCGGCCATATCTGGATCTGGCGAGCCGGGATACGAACCCCGGCCCCGGTGGGCAGCATGCACTAGCGGCCAGTGCTTAGACCGCTACACCACCGCGGGGCCGACATGTCAATATGAATATGTCATCCAAGGCTTGAGGAGAGAGCAAGAGAGAGAGAGAGAGAGAGAGAGAGAGAGAGAGAGAGAGAGAGAGAGAGAGAGACAGAGAGAGAGAGAGAGAGAGAGAGAGAGAGAGAGAGAGAGAGAGAGAGAGAGAGAGAGAGAGAGAGAGAGAGAGAAAGAGAGGGGGCCGGAAGGGTCACTAGCCTGGAGAAAATCACACCTTGGAAGAAAGTGCAACCGGGGCAGAGAAAGACATATCCAACTCAGGGTCAGAGTTAAGATTCGGGGAGAGAGAGGGGTAAAACAGAGAAAGTGAAAGACATGACAGCCAAGACAGGCAGAGAGACAGACAGACAGACAGACAGACAGAGAAGGCATCATTCACACTCACTCTGAGGGAACTTGGGCGGGTTATCATTGACATCCGTCAGGGTGATCTTCACCTCGGTGGTGCCCGACAGTCCTCCCATGTGTCCCCCCATGTCCTTGGCCTGGATGACCACGTCATACTCTTGCCGAGCCTCTCTGTCCATGTTAGGCAAAGCAGTGCGAATAATCCCTAGGGGGGGAGAGAGGTGTGACAAGAAAGGAAGTTATACCTTTGATTCAGGAGGAACCTGCCTGTGACCTTAACACATCTCTCTACAGGACCCAGGGGAAGAGCAGGAGGGCATCGGGGGGGCATCACTGCCACGTGAGACCACACAGTGACAGGTGCCATCTCAATCTTCAGGCTTGTCATCTAAGAATGTTCTTTCAAAGGAAAGCACGGCTTCAGAACAGCAAGTATTTTTTTTCTTTGTTCCTTTTTTGGGCTGATTAAAAAAAATGTGTGATGTTGTTTTTTTTAAGCCATACTTTTATTAAATAATTTTTCTGTGGGCAAAACTAGCAGTCGTTGCATCTCAGGAGAATACGACGAGGATGGTTGTTCTCCTGTGATATTTAGCTGAGCCCTGTGCATGAAACGCAGATAAGCCCAAAACAAATTAGAAATGTGAGCATTGGACAGGATCCAGTGAAATATCCAGCTTTGGTTTATTAGCAGGATTTTCTCCCCCCCCCCCCCCCCCCCCCCCCTCCCCTCTCTCTCTCTCTCTCTCTCTCTCTCTCTCTCTCTCTCTCTCTCTCTCTCTCTATTTCTCTCTCTCTCTGCTCTCTCTGTTTGGCTAGCGCTACATTGGCTCTCAGAATGCATTGAGTTCAACCAGGATATTGCTTGCCTAATCTGGCTGTAAGTTAATTCCGTTTGGCAAAGTACAGGTACACTCAGGCTTTGCTTTGGAGATGTCCCAAAGCCCAACAGGGCTACCCTCGTGAACCTTTCCATGGCACAGTTACTATTTGTGAGACATGAGGGATTATCATTAGATACACTGAAAAATACGAGGTTTGTTTTTGATATACTGCATGTTGTCATGATGTACCACAGGGTATGAAACAAGACAACATGAGAACACCAGACAACATTAGTGTTCTTCTTTTCGTAGGACTCTAATTACTACTAGCATCTATTTTTGAAGAGGGTTTTACTTTCAATGAGGTTGATGTGGTTATCTCACCTACTGAAGTTGGATGCACTTATTATTATTGTTGCACTGGATAAGAGTGTCTGCTAAATGACTTGAATGTGATAATTAATTAATAATAATTTTGCCATTTAGCAGACGCCTTTATCCAAAGCGACTTACAATTACGAATTCCCCCTGGAGTAACTGAGGGCTAAGTGCCTTACTCAAGGGCACACTAGTAGTGGTGTGGTTTCAGGCGGGATTTGAACTCACAACCTTCCGATCACAAGTCCAACTCACTATCCACTAGACCACCACTAATGTGATGTAATACGTAAATGTAAGAGTAACGTTCATCTTGGATCCCAGAGTCGCATCTCTCAATTGAGCTTACGGGGGCGTGACGTAAAATCTGCTGTCGGATATTGTAAGCAAGTTCACACCCCTCAAAACCTTTTGCTGTAGGCTCAACCCTCTTCCTCCACCCATGCACCCGATGTGCACGCATTGCACACAATTAAACAAACTGAGTTAGCTGAATATGTTTTCGATGCCAACATTTTGCAGGTGAGTAGTGTGCATTCAATTATCTATTTAAAAAGAAATCTGGTTGAAATCCATGCCTCCGTGTTAAACACTCCTCTCTGTTCAACAAGAATATCATCTACGCGTCGCTGGTGAACATCCCTGGATGCACTGCCTCCCATCAGCACTTTTTGACGGGTGTGCTGTCAGACTCTCCGTTTCAAAGAACATTTAAATGAAGAGTCTGACAAGGGTAAGGTACCTGTCTGTGGTTCGACTGAGAAGTAGGGCTGGCCCTGGAGAATACTGTAGACCAGCCTGGCGCTGTTCCCGTAGGTGGGGTCATCAGCGTCTGTGGCTGTCACCTGCATCACTGATGTACCTGGAGAACAGAAGACAAGCAGATCTGAGTTTCCTCTGGCAACATCATAGTCAACACCGTTTACCCTGTATAACAAACAACTTGATCTAAGCAAAACACTAGAATACTCAGCTTGAACAGATCCTGCATATTTATACCATGCAATTATGGATATATATATATAGTGTAGTATATAATTGTGAATTGACGGTATGAGCCACCGTACAACAGCAGCACCATTCGGACTGTCAGCGGGACTAATCGCAGGGTAACAGATTTGTACAGTGTGACAGGCCAGCATTAAGCATGATGTATTACAGGGTGTAAGACTGGCCCCCCACCACCACATACACAACAACAACAACAACAACAACAACAACAACAATAACCTTGTCCCCAGGCTATTGAGCACAGCGCATATTAATCTGGAATAACACCAACTCAAATCTGGCCTTCTTGGGAGTGGACTTACAATAACCATTTGAGTACCGGTAATGTATTTGTCACTATTTGATTTAGATTTTTTTGGACTACCTGTTTACTTGAACGCTACTACTACTTGAACTCCCTGTACTGCTTCATATCTGTACTATATTGCATACTGCCTATTGCATATTGTATGATATTGCATTTCATCTTGTTGTAACCTGCACAGCATTTTTGCACCACCTGACTACTACTTGAACTTCCTGTACTGCATCATATCTGAACGACATTATTGCATACTGTATTATATTACATTTCATGTCATTGTAGCCTGCACAGCATTTTGCACTACTGTTCTACTGCAGTACGACTGGTCCCCCTGTAGTACAACTACCATCAATTTATCACCTTTATTACCTTATTGTACTTTTTTTGTATTAATTACCTTACTTTCTAATTTATTCTATTATTGTTGATTTTATATTCTGCTGCATTAGATGTGATAAAAGCAACGCTGATTCAGATTTTAGTGAATCATACGACTGGCTCCGAATCTGAAACATGGTGTGCAAACACTGGAGGGGAGATGGAAGATGATAAATGACAAAGCGACTGGCTATGTGGTGGGAATTTTTCAAGATCTTTGTATTGGGTGAATTGGGTTTGATGCATTGGTCCACCTTAGAGAATTGGACCTTAGAGAATTGGGTGGGAGTGTCCGGGAAAGAGATTACAACAACAATAACAATAACAACAACAACAACAACAACAACAACAGCAGCAGCAGCAATAGCAACAACCTTTTCAAGTAGTCTTTCCCCCTGGCCCGGATTTCAGTCATTTAAAACAATGGGGAGAAAAAGCTTTTTCAACTGGCAAAATAAAATAGACTAAGGCCGAATCAGTCAGGGGGTGTGGGGCACCCACCCACCCACCCACCCACCCTTCCCTTCCCTGTTTCCTTCAGACTCACCAACATTGGACATCTCAGGCACCCTGGCATAGTAGGGCCCGTGCAGAAACTCAGGCGGGTTGTCGTTGATATCTTGCACCTTGACAATGAACTCTGAAGGGGGCTCCAACGGTTTCATGGTGTCCCTGGCCACCGCCTGGGCCGTCAAGGTGTACTGGGCCTGCTCCTCCCTGTCCAGGGTCTTGGTGGCGTGGATGTTGCCTGTCTTGTCGTCAATGACGAAGATGGTGCCCGCGCCCTCCCCTGAGAGAATGTACTTGCACATTCCATCCCCAGCGTCCACGTCTGAGTGGAGCTGAAAAACACAGTGACAGACAACCAAGACTGTAAGTAAAAACCGCTGCATGAGAAATAATACGTTCTGACATGGAGTGTGATAACCAGGAGGGACACGGCTAATGAGAGAAGCATATTTAGCCCCAGCTAATCAGGCAAATTAAATCACATTGATGCACTGTTTTACTGCTAACTACATTAAAAGTCATTGCATTTAATACAATGAATCAGCCTGTATTCATTGCAATGGCCGTTTGATGCAAAGGGAATATCACAGTAAGTGATAGGGATTAAGTGGTCAAGGGATTTATCTCATTACCATTAAATAGCTAAATATGCTCATACAACTATCTTGTTAAATGTTTATCTATATATTTATATTTTTGGTTTCTCTCTCTTTTGGTTTCTCTCTCTCTCTCTCTCTCTCTCTCTCTCTCTCTCTCTCTCTCTCTCTCTCTCTCTCTATATATATATATATATATATATATATATATATATATTATTGTCAATTTTCTTACTATCCTCCTTTTTCTGTATCTTTTAATGCTATATCTAAAGCACTTTGAATTGCCCCTGTTATATGAAATGTGCTATACAAATAAACCTGCCTTGCGTCATATGCTGTTACTATGTATTTGCAAACCAATTATTATAGTACGCAACACGTTAATATAATGTTGTTTCTTGAACAATACAGTGTTACTACAGTACACAAACACCTCATGGGGTGTTTCACATCAATATCAACTCAATGTTTCACAACAATATCACCTCAACAAGTTGCAGAATTATTATTCCCATGCTCTATGGAATATTATATATTGATGCGCAGCCAGCATAAAAATGGTTGTTGTTTGTTGATTAATATCATGCATCTTCAAGCAACCTTTAGAGTGTGTTACAAATGTGTCTCTTGACCCCAGATATCCCCATCCAGTAATAACCATGAACCATCCTATCTCGGTTCTGGCGGAATTAGAGAGGCAAATTTAGGTCCCCATTTGTAATCATAATTTCTGTGGAGCCATAAATCGCCCATTTCCCACACGTCAGTGTCTTTGGGGAATGCTTTGTTATTGAAAAGGAAATGCAATTTATAACCTTTAATCAAGTGGGCCACTGATTGCTTTTATATAACAAATGGAGGATATTGCCAAGGTCTCGGCTGGCTAATGAAAACCCTTCTGACTTTACTTCAGCGGTCAACAGAGAGAGGGGGTGAAGAAAGAGAGGGAGATAATAGGAAAGAGAGCTAGCTTTGTGATGGTGACGGTGATGATGATGATGATGATGATAATGATGGAGGGGGTAAAGAAAGAGGGAAAGAGAAGAGGAGGGGGTAAATAAATAGAGGGAGAGTAAAGGCACGAGACGTGGTGGGGGGATGATGACGATGATGAAGGTGCAACCTTACTTACCCTGCCTACTAACACTGGGTCTGGGCCGGTGTACTCCTCAATGACGAAGAACTGGTTCCACACCCAGCCTCTCTTAGACCGGTGAAGAACCTGGCCCTCTTTCCCTCTCTCCCTATGCCTGTGTAGGGAAAGGCGGCGGTGGTGTCCGCGCTCCAGGGGGGCCGAGGCGGCCGCGGCGCTGCACAGCGTGGCACAGCCCAGACACAGCAGGAACATCTGCAGTCCCAGTCCCTCCCACATCCTGCCCACTCCAACCGGCGCTCTCCTCTCTCTTTCTGCCTCGACTTTCTTCGAGCCTTCCCGCACGTGCCGCAGTGTCTCTTCTGAGACGCAACTCAAAGAGAATCCTGGGAAAAAGTGTCCGTAGGTTCCTAAACAGTCTTTCACCTCGCTCGCTAGCACTAGGGGGGACTTGGACCCAAAACCTCACCAAATGCTTTGGTTTTTGCAGTTACTCATCACAGCCCCCTTTCTTCTTTCACCCTTTGTCCACCTTCTCCAAAATCAGGCCCTGAAACACACAAAAAAGCAATTCAATCACTGAGGAACGACATAGGTGTCTGCGCAAGAGTAGATTTCAGCCCATGATGCGAGTGACAACAACCAAAGTTTTAATTTACTCCACTCAAATCTAAATATATTAATTAATTTGGTGCCTCGGTATCATGTTCTAATTAAGTGACAGAGGTTGTAAACTAATTTGCCCTTATTTAATTAGACATCAAGCCAATGGTGTTCTGGAATTTAACTGTTTCCTACACTGTAGTGTTACGTTAGATTAGTAGAGGAGGAGAAAATAATAGCGCTCTTCTGGAATCAAATGCAATGTAAAATGCAGTACTCACTATTTTATTTACTGACCGTCAACTCATAATCAACAAAAGGACAATGGAGAAGAGTTCAGATTCAGATAACGTTTATTGCCATTATGCTTTACACATATAGGAATTTGCTTTGGCATTACAGTAGGTGCGTTTATGCTTTTTTCACATGTATACATGAACAAAAACAAATGCAAAAAACAGGACAACACAGGACAGACAACAGTGCATTGAATAGTGCTATATATATATATATATATATATAAGTGCAGTGCAGTTTTTCAATGGGTCCAGTATTCAGTGACACAAGTTCTCTCAGCCCCAATCTTGAATCAGTTAACTCAATCATATACCTACTATAAATGAAACAATACAAGCTTTGTCACACACAAATAGCCTGATATCACACATCCAACAATTAAACCAGATGCTATTAGTAGTCCCATGACTGGCTTTCACCACTTCCTGTTTGGGTGTTCATGAATGGACAGAGGAACCAATGGGCCCCCAGGAGGATTTACTCATCCACTGAGCTGTGAACAACCTTCAGCTTCAGCTAGCGTGCAACGACGCTCTGGGCCCAACCACCACCATTACGCTGTAACACACAGCTTAAAGACGCGCGCTTCCACCGGGGTTAGTTTAAACACACAGTCCAGCAAGGGGAATAGAGGGGGGGAAGGGGGGTAAAGAGAAGAAAAAAAATCCAGCTTGTGTGGCAGAGCTCATAAATAAGGTCCAAATAAAGCGCATCCACCAGCGAAGTAGGGAAATGGGCGCTCTAACTCAGATGGGCCGCTTTCCTGTCAGCACCAATAATGATCGCCTGATAACGCTTCATGCTTTCCAGTGTCTTGGCTGTAAATTGGCAGCCACTCTGGAAAAAGAAGACATTTTATGCTTTCTTTCGTTATTGACTGGCCACCAAAAATGTCATCCTACACTGTGTGTGTAGGAGTGTTTTTTATTGCTCCTGCAGAAGTCTCCCGTTATCTCAAGGGGGTATGTTTCCCTGTTGAGACGTCTCTTGAATCACAGGCTCATTGTCAAGCAACCCAAGATGGCTCTCACTCAGCAGAATTAAATGAAGAAATGACAGATAATGTTGTTCCATGTTATAATGTCCGAAAATGATATATGCAGAAGCAGATATTTCAGTCTGTGTCAAATCAAGGGCAAGAGGTTGTGATTCAACAATGTTGGGGAGTAGTTCCACTACATAGCTCAACTATTAGTGTTGCAGTGGCTTGGTGGTAGTTAAACACAATTCAAATCTGAGCAGTGTTTTCTGTAGACAATGACTGTTTTGCCTTGTAGCAGTGTAGTGAACTACTGTCACTACTTACAAAAAAAACTTCTAAACAAAAAAAGAAAAGGGACTTTAACTCAATTTAAATGAATTTGAATTTAACTCGACTCAGACGTTGTAGACCTAATGCTCCCACTTGTTTGATGATGAAATGATTCCAATGACTAGCATCTACTCAATTGTCTTTTTTTCCCGCTTTCATTCCATAGGATTTAAGCTTGACTCACAAACCTCACATACTGTTCCTTGGATGAGGCAGATATCCTTATTCTTTCCGTGTCTTTATTTACATTTTTTGGAAGGTTGCCTTGGGAAGTTCTTTGGAAGAGGTAGTTGAAACAACAAGCTTCCCACTACTACCCAATATCGATTTTTTTTAATGCCCCAAACACTATCACTCAACTTTTACTTGTAATGCACCTCCAGACCAAAGCAATCGAGAGTGTTCTAAATACATACACTACCTTTTCAATCGATCTCCATTTGCTTCCGTCTCAGGTGAAATTCATGTTCAGAACGAGTAGACTAGGGCCAAAGTCGCTCACGGATGGTAAGTGATTCACCAGCAGCGCTCCATTTCTCATCTGTTACAGTAATATAGTGATTGTGAGTCACCTATTAAGTATTCCAGAGGACGGCTAGACCAGCTACATGTTTAAATGTTAAATGCATCTACGGTACTCCACCCAGTGATGTTGGGAGGGACATCAGAGCATTAAAATAAATGTGGGGAAAATATATCAACACTTGATAGCTAGCATCTTGAAAATATTGAGGGGGGGGGGGGCGGGGGCGGGTAGGGCATCACTGCAGCTGAAGGCACTGTATTTTAAGTGTTAGTGTATCATGTTTCTCTTGAACGGTTGAAAATAATGGTTATGGCTATAATTGTACTTAATGATGGGTAAGTAAATGTCACTGCTGGTTGTAGCTGCAGGTGACTACTGAGACTACTGAGACTTGAATATCATAATTGTAGGGAAAAGGAAAGCTTTTTCTTATGCTTGTGCTTTGAAAAACAAAAGTCTGCTGGAGGTACAAATATCCGCAGCTTTAATTATATTGTGTGAATGCTGCGGTACTTCCATTGAGTGTGAGCCGTGGAGCAGCGGAGGTCTCGGAGCAGTGATGACCAGACCAGTGAAGGACAATTAAAACAATCCCTCTAGTCTTTCTTCCAGCCTGTGCAGTTTTAACAGAAGCCAATAACCTTCCACACGGTTAGAGATGAGGAGGGAGCTAATGTGTAGATAAATCACCCCCCCCCCCTCTTTTTCATACCAAGCAAACATCTTCAGTATATTATTCGGTAGAGAGCACCTACACTATATGAAAGCAATACTAACAGGACTGCTTTAAATCTAAAGGGGAAGTTATTTCCCTTCTGACGGTAAATGTTGCACAGACAAACACATTATGAGATTTCCTGCTATGACTGGTGGATAGATGATTCACTTACTTAGTCAAATGTTTTTGTTGTGACTTGTGAGTCGCTTTGGATAAAGGCGTCTGCTAAATGCCAAGAATGTAAAATGTACATGAGGAGTACATGACTCAAACACACACCCAAGATAGAGTGCTTGAGGGGACTCTATCAGAGTCTATCAGTTGATTGGGGTCCTTACATCATTTTATTAGAAATATTAACCATTCCACACAGTCTTCAAAATGAATAGTATTAGGCAATAATATTATTAATAATATATTATTACTATTATTATTATTATTATTATTATTATTATTATTATTATTATTATTATAATCATCATCATCATCATCATCATCATAATAGTAGTAATAATGCACACATCCTGCACACCTTATTCTGATTCTGATAAGAATCATAGTTGATGATATTTTCACATGGTAGCGTTAGGGTCTATCAGGATAACTTGTGAATAGGTAAAGCTCTAGCTGCTAAAGCCTCTGCAGGGGCATGCGTATGAGTATTGTCTTGCGTTTGTATGCTGGGTTATAGATGTGTTCCTGTTTCACATTTTTTTAGGAAGTAGGAAGTGCAATTGCCCCCCCGTGGTTATCGGAGCGATCATACTGTATTTGAACCACAAAAGCGACCACAAATCAGAGCACTTTGGAGCACAGTGGAGCCATTATAGAACTGTGCTCTCAAATCATCTGAACCTCACCCTGCATGGGTTTCAGCTTACCATTAACATTGTACAAGAATAACAAAGAGCAGCTTTAGGAACTGAGCGAAGGGGGCTCTCTTTTTCCTCTACCTTAGACCTCTCCCTCTCTCTCTCTGTTTCTCTCTCTCTCTCTCTCTCTTCTCTCTCATATGCCGTTTGACTCTTGAGGTCCAGTCACACATAGGTCTGGATGGAATTGGTCTAAAGCAATAAAGGTGATTCATGTGTGAGTAGATGTGATATATGCCCCTGTCTTCCAGAACCCTGGAGGTATTGCCGTCTCTTTTCACAAGTGTGATAGTGTGTGTGTGTGTGTTGTGTGTGTGTGTGTGTGCGTGCGCGCATAGACTGTGAATACTGCGTGTGCACATACATGTGTGAATGGTGTGGCAAACAATGTACTCATTGTACAGTATGTGCTAATATGTTTGTGTGTGTGTGTGTGTGTGTGTGTGTGTGTGTGCGCGTGTGTGTGTGTGTGTGTGTGAGTGTCTGTGTATGAGCATGTGCGCGTGCATGTGTATGAGAGAGATAGATAGACAGAGAAAAGAGTGAGGTAGACAGAGAAAGAAAGTGAGAGCAAGACAGTCTAGCGTTACAGATGGACTTGCTTTGCTGAGAGGGATGCAGCCGCTTTGGAATTAATTCTCCATGTGCTGCATCCTGGCCTCCCGTTTCGTGACCGGCTTTGAAGCACTTACTGGAGCAGTGGAGGCGGGTTTAGGGCTTGGTTTACATTGCAGCTTGAGGGATGTGAACGAGTGGAGGTATGTCTCCATGATGACTACTGACATGTGGGACCTATTCTTTGGTCTGTATAACTGGGATATTGCTTGATTTCTCAGTATAATAGTTTCAATTATCTCAGCTACAATGAACAAAGCATCCAAATGGCCACAGCAAAGCAGACTTCGATCTAATGGTGTGTGTATTCAAGTGAAGTATCAGGCTAAGAGATTTCACCTCCAAACACCGTATGCCTCACTTTTGGATTCTAAAGTGGTTGGGCTGTTAAAGCAAAACATGAAAAGATGTGTCCCTCAACAGCCCTCAACATGCCCTTTAAAGCAGCACTTTGATGGAGAAATCAGGGACACTTCAGCCCGAACATTACACCACAGGAAACCTGTCACCACCAGGGGTTTCCTTTCCTATGATTTCATCCTCCTTGGCACATGCACACCCCCCCCCCCCCCCCACACACACACACACACACACAGACAGACACACACACACACACCCACCCACCCAACCACCCACCCAACCACCCACCCACACACACACACACAGACACATTCTGTCTTGCATATCAAAGATGTACCAGTAAAGTATACAAATATGTTACTGTGGTCTCCAACCGAGAAGAGAAACCAACGATGTGCCTACAGGAGGAGTGTTAATTGCCGTTCCATTACAAAAACTAATCGGTGTAGTTGTTTCACAAACAAAATATCTCCCTGGTCTGGCGTTCTGCACTGCACAGCCAAAGAGCTGACATGTATTCTTACAGGTGAGTGATGCATGATGAGGGGGGAAGGAACACAAGGGAGAGAGAGAGAGTGTGAGAGAGGGTTAGCGATAGAGAGAGAGGAGGCTGCTGAGCTTGAAGCAATGGTACTGTAGGAGTGTTGTTACAGAAACTGCTATGGGATGGAGATGAGGATGGAGATGGTGGAGGAGGTATCACAGACGACCTGCACTGTGATGATATTTCAGACTAGCCCTGGGCCTCTCTCTCTCTCTCTCTCTCTCTCTCTCTCTCTCTCTCTCTCTCTCTCTCTCTCTCTCTCCCGTTCTCTCCGGTGTGCTCAGGAAGGCAGTGCATGCCCTTGGAGTTGAAAGGTTTATGACAGAGTATCACTTTACCATGGCAAACAAGGCTCAGCACTCAGTTTGGGTTACCTTGAACTATTTGAAGGTTAGAGGGTCTACGCAAGGCAACTGCAGTGGTTGTTCAGCATACCTGGCTGGCTGAGGGTGCGTGGGATGGGATTTAAGAAGGATGTGTGTGTCACTCATGAGTATGGAAAGCTGAGAGGTAAATATGAAGAGGAAGAGGAGAACAAGCAACTGAAACCCGAACAAGCGAAGTACAGAGACTCAGCAGAGGGAAGCAACCACACAAGTAGATTACCTAGATCTGCTTGTTTAGAGACCAGTAATACTTCTCATTATTCATCCTCACACACAAGATAACATTGCACTATTAATACACGTTGATGTATATCTAGGAATTCATCAAAGCAGCTTGTGTCATCAACATTTGTAATCTGTGTGATACATCATACCTTAAGGTCAACAAAGCAAGCGGGTAAGACAATCCTTTATGTGCCAATTGTATAATATATAATATGCAGAAGAAATTGCTGTTATGAAAATGTTCAACAGCTAAACTGCTGACGAAGTAGACAGTGAAAAGAGACAATAAAGCCATTCAGCAAGTAATTAGCACAAGAATACAGCAAATCAGTCCATACAGTACTTTTTAGCAATTTGAATCTGGAATGAAGATATTGTTAACTTTAATTATGAACACCGATCTGAAATATTCACCCTAAATGTAAAAACCAAAAGCCCCACTTGTATAAAAGGCCTATATTACTAGCCTACGTCAGGATGTCATTTAACTACGGTATATGAATATACTGTACTATGGCGGCTCCAATTAGTGAAGGCGATAATTCATTTATTTTTGTCACATCAATAACATAACAATTATGTCGTCAGTTATTATGCCAGTGTAATTACTGTGCCACAGTTTTGCTGTGTATCCAAGAATGCCAAGGACTGAATGCATTGAAGACATCTGCAACTCTTCAGCTATTCAATCACCCACAAGACACTTCAACCGTAATTAAAATGTGTGTGGTTCATAAAAAAAAAAGTCCCTCTTCCCTTTTGTTTAGGCGATGAGAAGCTTGTCATATTTTTGTCACAAAGAAGGAAGTGACAGCATAGTTTCTTTATAACTGCTACACACAAGACAGCCAAACAGTACTTGTTTTTCAGAACCCAGAATTCCCCAACCCTTTCAATTCCTTGGAAATGAGGGAGTAACTGGGGTTTCAGACGACCCGATCCAGCCAGGACTGGGGGAGCAGGAAACTGTGGTGTCTGGAAATGATTTGAGGCAAAGGGAAAATAAAATACTTTGGATTCTTAAGGCTAGGGGACAGGAGACAAACAGCCACAGATTCTAACCATTTGGTTGGGGGGAAGAAACATGAGAAGGAAGGAGACTCTGGGGTTCAGTATGTTAATTCTGTGTTGAAATACCCAGACATATAATATATATATATATATATATATATATATATATATATATATATATATGTTACGGTACATGTGGGAATACGGTACATGTGGGAAAACTAGGGTTAGGGTTAGGTGCTACGTCTACTTGGTACATGCTGGCAAGTCTAACCCTAACCCTAATCCTAACCCTAACCCTAACCCTACCCCTAACCCTAATCGACGTAATCGTAGCACCCTAGCACCTAACCCTAACCCTAGTTTTTCCACATGTACCGTATTCCCACATGTACCGTAACATATATACATACTATCTTCCCAACAAGTATGCCCTTCTTGAACAAAAACGGATTGACAGATGTATTGTTCCAGTTTCCATAACAATTGATCATCAATTTGCACATTAGAAGACACTGTTGAACTTTCAATAGCTTTTCAATAACTTGTTGGCTCTGGAATAATCTTCAAATTCATCGGTTTGGTAGACAGTGAAATTAGACTTGTAGAAGGTGCTTAACATACAAACAGAAATAGTCCCATCCACAATCCAATGCCAACAGACCTAATAGAACACCACTGCTAAAAGTAAGTAATATAATTTAAACCAATTTAATGAATGACATTAATGCCCTAAAGCATGCGCTACCAGTTCTGTATCAGTAGAATCCTATGGAGAATCTCACAAACTGACTTCTAGGAGCAACCATTTATGTTCATTAGATTGACAAAACAGTGGGGTGGTAACTGAGTTCCGAATATGACTGTGCATGAAACATAAGAGTGCCGTCATGCACAACGTCAGGGGGGTTGGCTGGTAATCCACATTTGCTGCGACGGAAAGAATCAAACATGCTAACTCACAATTTCATAGCCACTGAATTTATGTTCTTTCTTAGACAAGAGCAGCAGACCTGAAACCGTCTCCATGGTTGTTAAACAAACACAGAAGATGTCGTCAAGGTGATGAGCAAGAGAGAGAGATGGGAAAGAGAGAGTCAACACTATGAGAAAAGGGTAATCAAAGGGAGAGCAAGCACAATGTCAGAGACCAGTTCAGTGCTTCACATTTCCTTAGCAATAATGAAGAGGAACTTGACGGATGAGACATAATTCATAATTCGGTCTCAAATGTTTGGACATTCAACACAGTCTATCATTAAAAAAACAATAACAATAAAGTCATGGCCCCTAGTGCAAAGCAATTTTGAATAGCAGCCATATGAGCTATACACATGGAGGAAATAAAATCCAAACAATGGTGGAACAGTGTGAATGAGGACATCCGAGGACAACATTTGTTTTCCGCAGAACTACTTTTGGGAACTCTCAAAATGTCCACCAGCCTTCAGTGTATAGTTTACCTAACCGTATACCAAGAAAGTAGTGTACAAACCTACATAGTCAGTAACTTTGGATCGACCAGTATATATACACTCACCGAACACTTTATTAGGAACACATCTAAATGACACATCATAGATGACATATCAATTGAAATCTCCACTTCTACAATCTGCACTTTCATAATATGTGCCACGGTCTGGTCATGTGGGCCGTAAGTCAGCAACCAATCAAAATGTTTAGACTTTAATTTTGAAACACAGAAATACATTTCAATGTCGCAAGTCAAGCCAAAATACTGCTAAGCAATTAATTCAGTGAGTACGGTAATCCCTCTGCTACCTAGTTCACTATAGCACTATTTTACATTCTTAGCAGGCTCACAAAACAAGCTGTGTTAGTTGATTAGAGGGTGTGTCATTGATTTTCAACAATGCTGAAATGTATTTACAATTTCGAAATAAAAGTCTGAACATTGCTGTCGACTTGCGGACCAAATGACCAGAAAATACTCCTAAATGACAATGCCAACTTGGGGAACAAATCACCAGCTCCTGTCACATACCGAGTATTGTTACTGACCATGTGCATCTGTTCATGGCCACAATTTACCCATCTTCTATTGGCTACTTCCACCATGTCGCAAAAGTAATCTCAAACTGGTTTCATGAACATGACAATGAGTTCAGGGTTCTTCGGGTGGCCTTCCCATTCACCAATAGAACACCTTTGGGATGTGGCAGAACAGGGATTCACAGCTTGAAAGTGCACCTGAAAATCTGCAGGAATTGTGTGATGCAATCATGTCATCATGGACCAGAATCTAAAAGTAATGTTTCCACAAAGAATGTAAGCTGTTTTGAGAGCAAAGGGAGGCCCTAACCAGTATTAGTATAGTGTTCCTAATAAAGTGTTCAGTGAGTTTATGTATACAGCTCTGGACATTTTGTTTGCAATAGGACGAGATGGATGGCAAAAACAATGCTATTAGTACCTCAAGTAATAATTGGAGTAATTGGAATAAAAACAACAACTATAGACTATGCTAAAAGAGTGAGTGAGGAAAAGAAGGGTTAAATTCTGGAATTATTGGCAGAGGGATACAGTGAGCGTCAGGTTGCTTCCATCATTAAAATTTCAAAGACGGCGATTCATCAGAACAATGTCAAGCAGAAGACATTGGGGACAACAAAGCTACAGACCGCCAGAGGGCGAACATTACTTTCCACTGACCGGGATGACCGCCAACTCATTCGAATGTCACTCAACAACCGTAGGATGACAACAAGTGACCTACAAAAGGATGGTAAATGGCAGCTGGGGTGAAGTTCATGGTGAGGACGGTTCAAAACAGGCTCCTAGGGGCAGGGCTGAATTTGTGCAAAGCTAGAAAAAAGCAAAGAAGAGCCAGGCTGAGGTTTGCAAAAAACCCATAAGGCTTGGACCGTAGAGGACTGGAGTAAGGTCTCCTTCTCTGATGAGTCCAATTTGTCAGCTTTGACCCAAAACCTGGTCATGTAATGGTTAGATGGAGACCTAGAGAGGCCTACAAGCCACAGTAGCATCCACTGTGAAATTTGGTGGAGGATCGGTGATGATCTGGGGGTGCTTCAGCAAGGCTGGAATTGGGCAAATTTGTCTTTATAAAAGACGCATAAATCAAGCCACGAACAAAGTTGTTGTGGAAGCAAACC
The DNA here is from genome assembly GCF_963989245.1 of Nansenia antarctica. Taxonomy (NCBI): domain Eukaryota; kingdom Metazoa; phylum Chordata; class Actinopteri; order Argentiniformes; family Microstomatidae; genus Nansenia; species Nansenia antarctica. Next base: position 12,367,809 of record NC_137689.1, read on the forward strand.
TGCTTCCTTCTGCTCTGACAATCTTTCCCAAGTGTAAGGATTGTTTTTTTTCCCAGTAGGACAATGCTCCATGCCACACAGCCAGGTCAATCAAAGTGTGGATGGAGGACCACCAGATCAAGACCCTGTCATGGCCAGCCCAATCTCCACACCTGAACCCAATTGAAAACCTCTGGAATGTGGTCAAAGAGAAGATGGATGTTCACAAGCCATCAAGCAAAGCAGAGCTCCTTGAATTATTGCGCCAGGAGAGGCATAACGTCACGAAATAGCAATGTGAAAGACTGGTGGAGAGCATGCTCATGAAAGCTGTGATTGAAAATCTGGGTTATTCCACCAAATATTGATTTCGGAACTCTTCCTAAGTTAAAACAGCATTTTGTTGTTGAATATGAACTTGTTTTTTTTGCATTATTCGAGGTCTGTAATTAAATTATCTAAATGGTCATTAAAAAAAAAGAAAACAAAAGATTTGGAATTTGGGAGAAATGTTATCAGTAGTTTATAGAATGAAACAAAAATGTTCATTTTACTCAAATACATAGGAAAATCATAATTTTGCAAGGATCTCTTATTTTTTCCAGAGCCGTATATATATATATATATATAGGTATATAGGTAAGATAGGTATGGCTCCAAATTAGTATGCTCTTCATCAAAAGCCTAAATGTGACACAGTCTGATCATTTGGTCCACGTGTCGGCAAACAATCAAAATGTTCAGACTTTTCTTTTGAAACACGGAACTACGGATTAGGTGAGTAATCCTCACTGCTACCAGGTTAACTATCACTACTTTACATTGTTAGCAGGCTCACAAAACAAGCTGTGTTAGTTAGACTAGCGATGTGTCAATGATTTTCAACAGTACCGGTATTCACATTTTTCGAAAGAAAAGTCAGTTCCTTACATCGGATGCCGACATGAGTACCAAAGCATTAGAATGCGTCACAAATGATCTACAGTAATTGTTGCCATGTAGTTCTAACAGAGAAAGGACTGTCCCAGTCCTGCTCCAACCATGTACTGTACTGCTGACTCAACTAAGATGTGTTATCTTCCCATACAAACAACGGCTGTCAACCTGTGGGTTCTCATTTCATTCTTGCCTCTGATTCAAAAATGGGCAAAACAAGGAGATAATAACCCTTACCCACAACATAGTGGCCACCTGGGGAAATAAACAAGGGAAGATAGAGGAGAGGAAATGTGATTCCACTTGTTATCAATCTTCCTGGGTCCTAGAAGTTCAGCCCAGCCACCATTAATTAGCAATATCCTTTCCGTCTGGGACTGTCTATTTGTGAATAATAATCCCATATATCATCTATTCCACAGACACAGGTTAATGAGTCATATTCCAAAGTCAATTATATCCAACTCAAGCCTGTGGGAGTCACCATTGAGGAAATTACCCACCACACTCACCCATATAGCATATGATTGTATGGACTAATTGGAGACAAAATGAATGATGGTGTGCTGTGACCTGTCTCGCTAAAGATCCTCTCAAGATGGAGCGCTCGTGGAAATTTGCTCATTTAAAATTAGATATTGACAGAGATTTCCATCTCCATCAGGGTTCACAAAAGATTGTCTTATCAGCGCAGAGCAGAGGTATGAAGGGGGGTTATTCTAGCAGTGCCGCCATGAACCAATAAAGAAAGTCAGTCTTTCCTCATTTATGCACAATTGTGCCTAATGGAAAATGTGGGCTGTACTTTAAAAAATGTATGTACAAAATGTTGTAAATGTTGTAAATACTACAGTACGATACAATAATCCAAACTTTATTGAAATTTTACACACAGGATTTGCGATTATCTACTATCTATACTCTAAACCATTGCCTCTAAAAGACTGAAAGACTGTGCTGTGGTTATTACTGTCATAATAAAAACATCCCAGCTCACTGCTGTCTGTGACAGCGCTAACCTTTGGCAGTGTTGTTAGGCGGGCAGGCAATACAGCGTTATCATCAGGTCTGTCTCCTGGAGCCTCAGAGCCCCAGGCTAGGTATTCTCTAGTCCTAATCCAACATTTAATGCAGCATTACTGGAGCCCTATCTTAGCCATGGCTTTATCCCTTTTTCTTTATATATAGTGATCTTTTTTTCTGCAGGGAATGGAAGAAGTGGGAGGGGGGGGAGTTTGTGGAGGGAGGTGCACGTCGTGTTCCTGACAGGGCATTCACCCGCTATACAATCCGCCATTTCAGGACAGCATGAAAGAGACAGAAAAGAAGTGTAGCTTCATTGTGCTTTGACCTGAGCTAAGCTGACCAGGCTCCAATGCCCAGAACGACTATGCTTTTTCAACATAAATTGCAGAAATTAATAAAATATTAATATGACAGATATCAAAGGCAGCAGGGAAATCCTCTTTTTTTTCATTCTTGCAAGCAGAGAAATTAGATTGTTAATCCTCCAGGGCTTACATTTGTTTTCTGTATCTCAGAGTTTGATTCCTTTGGGATTTATGAAGCATGGTAATCCTACAGGAAGTGAGTTTAACTTTGCACAGGGGCAGTTGCAATATTAGCTTGAGCTGTGTCACTCTGCTGCCTGGCAAACGTTTGTTTTGACATTTGGGCACATTGACTGAATTCAAATTACTCCAGGTGGCCTTGATACAGAGTCGATCAGAAATCTATTGTGGCAAAATAGTACAGTTTGACCTTGCTGTCAGGATGTCTGGATTCAGATGATGGATCGTTATAAGTCCTGCAGTGCCTTAAGTCTGTAGGAACTAAATTAATGTGGTTAAATAGAGAAATAATTATTTTGAGAAAAAGGATTTAGCTAATCTGTGTTATTCACTAAATTGATCAAAGTGGCACAAACAACTTGCTACTTAAAACTGCGAGATTTATATTGATTTGTAAATGTTATAGCTCACATTTTTCAAACCACTTGCTAAAATCAATAATCTTGTTGGGTATAAAACACATTGGTGACACAGGAAAGATCCCAGCAAATCCTTCCCCAACAAGATGGATTTAACAACCCAGTCCGACAGGACTTTAGACACAGGAAGAGACCATTAAGCTATTTATAGTGGCAACGTAAAAACTAGCCCAAAGAAAATCAGTGTTCTACCATGGCAACAAGACAATAAATGTAGTCATTCCACAACATGGCATATGAGTAGACCCGTAATCTGCATCTGAAAAACCCCTACGCTAAGCGCTTTTATTCTTATCCTGGGTGAGCACAGACGCTGATGCTTCACCCTTCAGTTAAAGGTCTGGCAACAATAGAAGATCATCTGCATATAGAATGAGTTGAGGCCTCAATAAATGTCCCCATATATCTGACTGATGTGGCTTTTGGGCTTGGGGTCAGAGAGGTAAAGCTGAGAGGGTGGGCCCCACTGCTGAAGATGTTGACATTAGCATCCTACTACCACGCTTTGAGTTAGAACAGCCACCATGCTTTTTTGTTGTCTTTTTTTCCACGTTACAGAGGCACTAGTACTTTGACATGAGGTTGTCCTGGGACCTAATGAAAGGGATGGCCCATTGAGATTATGTCATTCTAAATCTTGACTTCGTACATACAATATATATGCATATGTCATGCTGTGATTTTGTCATGCTGGGAATTTGTTCTGAAGTTTCTATTACAAATAAGTACACATTCTGAACATGATGGGCACAATGAGTTAGGGAGGGGTCACATGGCTTTCTTGATTTGGGATGTGACTCAGAGAGGGAGAGGGAGAGATAGAGCGAGAGAGAGGTCACAGAAAATATTTAAAAAAAATTGTTCTAGCGATGTTCAAAAACATGTGCATATTGGGGCTACCAAACTTTGAATGGTATTATTGGTCCTTTGTGCTGCGTCCTCTCTCCACATGGTTTGATCCGGCTGCTCGTGTATCTTGGCGCCCCTTAGAGGAAAACATTGTCCATCCTCATAGGTTACAAGATGTAATATACTCTAACATTTCTATTAAACAGTCCAAATTGAAATTCGGCTCCATCATCACTGAATTAATCTCAGTTTGGTGATGCGCAGAAAAGTTCTGCAAAATCTCAACCAACTGGTACCTCCATTCGCCTATATTTAAAAATTAAATTCTCCAGTTGGGAGGGCGTCCAATCTCATTTCCCCAGTGGAGTGACAAGGGAGTTCACACATTCTCCGATTTATTTGGGGCTGAGGGTCTCCGCTCATTCCAAGACATTCAGAGAAACTTTAATTTACCGGGTACGTCCTTTTCTTTCTACCTTCAATTACGTACAGCTATGCGCACATACGGGGTACCCTGGAATAGCTCATTAGACATGCATCCATTTCACATAGCATTCACCAGACCCAGGAGTCAGGTCTCAGCTCTTTACTCCATCCTGGTTAAGGCTTCTTTAAAACCATTACACATTGACAGAGTATGGAAAGACACTTTATCACACAATAACTTAACTTGGCAATTAATTTGGCAAAACATATCCCTTTCCTCCAGAAATCCCAACCACCAGGTTATCCATTTCAATTGTACTCATAGGACATACTTCACTCCATATCTGCTACATAAAATAAAGACCATACCTTCACCTAACTGTACTCTTTGCACCCGAAATACAGTTGGCACCTTTTTTCATATGGTATGGGAATGCCCGGGAGTGGCTGATTTCTGGAGGACAGTTTGTGATGCATTGTCCCTGATCCTGTCCAAACACATTCCACACTCACCAGTAGTCCTATTGTTAAATGACAGTTCAAACCTAGATTTAAACATCAAACAAAGACGCATCTGGCTGGCCGGCCTTACAGCAGCCAAAAGGCTTATAGCTTGCAGGTGGAAGTCACCCCATTTCTTGACCACGCAGAGGTGGATATTAGACTACATAGACATAGCCAGCATGGAACACTGGATAGCCAACAGGCATCATGCAATTTCGGAATGTTTCATGCTGGGACCAAACTATAACCATCCTCAAGACACTACTATAGGCTAATCGATTTGCTCCTTCCATCGGGTCCTGTAGGGGGGGGGGGCTGTGATTGGGTGGGGGGCGGGGGGCTGTGATTGGGCGGGTGGGTTGGAGGTTTGTGGCGGGAGGGACATGTGTGGGAGGAGGGGGAGGTAGGGGACTGCTGGGGTAAAGGGAGATTGGGAGAGGGGGGGGGGGGGGAGGTTTCTACTGTATTTTTGTTATTCTATTTCTCTTTTGTTCATTTACATGTTACCACTCCCTTGTACCATTCCCTGAAGAAAAATCAATAAAAAATTGATCACAAAAAAAAAAACATGTGCATATAGTTCCTTATACTCAAAAAGTGTCCATTCTGACCTCTAAGTCATATCATCCACATACATACAGCAAATTATGAGACGGATCTTTTACAAAAAATATATTTTAATATTTTTAATCATTTGTATTGTCTGTTTAAGAGAAACAAACCATTGAGAAACTCTTTACATTCTTTTTAACAGCACCTAACTTTATTAGTCATATAACATCCATCTCTCTCTCTCTGAAATAAATTGCATCGCACTAAGGCCACCAAAGGAACAGACTAACACAACTGAGTTATGCAACGCTGCATTTTCTAGCCTAAAGCAGTCTCCTTTTCTTGTTCTCTCTTTAGTTAAAGTTGCATCCAAAGACACACACAATGAATTACCAAACACATAACAAGGGATTTTTCACCAAATGTTGTTTTCTCATTTATGACATCAGCCCTGAAGACAAAATCATCCACATAAAAAAAAACTAGAACATCTTCACTGTCTATTTTCATGAACATCCACTGACGTCTAAGAGACCAAATAACTGCCTCCTTTAAATGCAATACAATTCTGTATACTCTATCTTTCTGAAGGGAACAAATGGTAAAAGTTATATTTCGTGCTTCAGTCATTGAGACCATGTCCTGACAAAGGTTCTGTCACTGGGTTAAATTCTCCACCCAGGCTTTTGTAGCCTTGTCATGACATGGCTTTCACACTTGATTAAGGTATCTTGCAGCCCATTCGAGGTGACAGTCTGGCCTTTTTTCTCCTCATGTTTAACTACTACTTATGGCTTGGTTCCAGAATTTGTAGAGCACCTACTGTACAATATGTGGAACGGTGGACACAATTGCATGTGTGACCAATACATTGGCTAAATGACTTGAGATGAAAGACCCCTTTTATCTTTAACTACTGACAGAACAAGATGCACAATGATTGTGCACTATGATTGTGTTGCAAATAAGGTTTGATGGTTGCCACAGTGAACCATTCACATTTCCAACGTTTGTTATGACAAAGAAGAACTGCATTTCATAATATTGTCATAACCCGGACCACTCGGCAGCCTTTGACACAGTCTCCCATACCATCTTCCTCAACCGCCTAGCTGACCACCTTGGCCTCACCGGTACAGCTCTCTCCCAGTCCTACCTCTCCAACGGGGAACAGTTGAAGGAACACCATCAACAGCTCCAGCCCCAGTCAAACAAGGCATGCCTCAAGGCTCTGTGCTTGGACCCCTTCTCTTCACTGCCTATATGCTTCCCCTCGGCCAGATCATCCGGCAGCACGGCCTAAACTTCCACTGCTACGCTGATGACACCCAACTGTATCTTAGCACTACACCATCCTCTCCGCTTCCCCCTCCATCTCTTGTCTTGTCGTGAATCTCAGAGGAACCTCCAAAGAAATTCATTGATCCAGCAGAATTCTTTCAGAACATTGTCTTCAATCTCAACAGAGGAGAGCATTGACTGTGAAAGCAACCCAACCGAGGCTCTTCCCCAACCTACGATGCATGGACACATGAGCAGCATCTACGAGGAGTTCAGGCAGAAATAGAGTGGATACAGCTAGAATTATATGTGACACGTTCTAGTGTTTTGGTCCGCATGTCAAATCCAATTTAATGTTTGCACTTTCCTTTTGAAAATGTTTCATACATTTCCACGTTGTTGAAAATCAATGACACATCGCTAGTCAACTAACACAGCTTGTTTTGTGAGCCTGCTAACAATGTAAAGTAGTGTTATAGTTAACTAGGTAGCAGTGGGGATTACTCGGCGTTGCGTGATTTTGGCTCGACTAGCGAGCGAGTGTGTGGTTTGATCTTCAACAATGTTGAAATGTATTTCCATGTTTCAAAAGAAAAGTCAGAACATTTTGACTGGTTGCCGACAGGCGGACCAAAACACTAGAACGTGTCACATATTACCTTTGAGCATCAATTTGCAGATCACAGCTGTGTGCCACTGACAGGTGGCACCAATCCCAATGTCTCCATGCCTATTACATACACATGACCAACAAGTCTATTGACTAGACACATATACAGAGCCAACAATGACGTTCCAGAAGTAATTAATGCATTCTTGAAAGTTCAATTGAAATGACTTGTTACAAGCTGGTCTCAGACAGCGCTTCCCCATCAGAACAAGCTTTCTGACAGCTTATGACACATTTTTCCAACGTTCTACATTTAGATCTGACACATTCTAGTAGACTAAAATATTGCTAGTGAGAATCTTAGGTCACAGTCCTGGGTAAACCACAATAATATCATAGGACAAACGATAAACATAGGACATAACTATCACCTTTTCCTTGTAGCAATAGTTCAGTTCGTAGAACAATTGTGTTGAAGAGAAGACAATGGAGAAATCATAATGATGCACGTGTTTGGCAAAGAAAATATAGTTTTTAGCTTTACAAAAAAAACTGGGAAGAATGTGTCATATGTTCGCAAAACAATGTAAGACATACAAAAATAGATGTAATGATCAAGCTGGCAAGTCAATATATGATGAAAGTAACGCAATAATAAGCACCTTACAGAAAGTCTGCACTGCCACGTGTTGTCATTCCCTGCAGATGTCTGCATTATGCGTTATTATTCCTCTCACTTCAAATGAAACTGCGAACAAACTGAATGAATAAGAATCCACAAACAAAGTGCAAAGGTAATAGAATAGGAATCACGGTAAATCTCGCAAGAAGAAATTGATTTAGAGACCCAAGAACAACAACCAAAATATATATTTATCTAGGAGTTTTGACAGATCGGTCTGTGTGTGCGTGTGTTTGTGTGTGTGTGTGTGTGTGTGTGTGTGTGTGTGTGTGTGTGTGTGTGTGTGTCTGTGTCTATGAGTCTCTTGTGTCTGTGTGTCTGTGTGTGTGCATGAGAAATACAGCCTCAAAATAAACAACAGTTTTCATATTCTGTTACACACGGCTAGAGGAAAAACGGTGGCTCAAAACAGCTTGGATGAAATCCAGTATTCAGCTCGGCTTAATATCGGTCCCTCAACAGAAAACAACATCATCGCCATCATAGCATACAGGGCACATAAAGAAGGTCATTGAAGAGAAAAGCCTCTCAGTACATCAGCTGTGACATGCATCATTCACGCTCTCCGCTTCGTCCAGAGTCACTAGGACTTTGATAACAGTCCGGCCTTTGTGTGCTCGCCTATTTTACTCCTCCATTGAGCTGTTGATAAGAACAAATTAGATCATTCAAGTCCTCTTATGCCATCATTCTCTCACTCTATTCAGCAGCTCTATTTTGTTTCTTACCCTTTAAAAAACATCAAAAAACGAGAAATGGAAAGAAGGGAGGGAAATTAATCACCAACCCTTTAACAATGCCCAAGAAGCTTCTTGACTTATTTTTGTATTAGTCATAACAGAAGGGCACGTCCTAATAATGAGTTTCTTAGACATTCTCACCCCCCCCCCCACCCCCTTTCCTTTCCTTATCAACGATACTCAGCATTTCTTTCCTCAGGTTGGAGAGGAGATTACCTATCCAAGGTGAGTGAGTCTGTGTGTAATCACTGTAGGAGAGCCAGAGTGGAATTGCACAGGTAATACATTCTGAATCAAGAGCAGTGGTGGCTATGGGGAGGAAGGAGGAGGAGGAGGGGCCACATATGAAATGGGGCCTCCTTGGCAGTTAGCGGAAAGCCTCGCTTCTCAGAGCTAGGTATACTATTTTCCATACACGCTTTTTGATATTCAGAGCACCTCTTGTGGAAGGATGTTTATGGAATATGTATCGGTCAGATTATGAGCCTTTGGCACTGAACAACCGTCCTCTATTTCTCCAGATAGAGGTCAGTGACTTCCCGCTGCTGACGCTTGCCCTACTCCTGCACAAATTAAATCACTCCACTTTGCCCTCCTTGACTACAATTTGTTTTGAAGGAGAGGCTGCGACTTCATCAGGTTACCTGTGTGAAAACCTGCAATTGAGGGAAATTCAATATATGTTCAACATGCATTTAGTCTTGCCAGCATGGGTTTCCAGTTCACAATACACGTGATAAGAACAATGTTCCACTGAGTAGAAAAAAATAAACATCTAATCATTCAAGGCCACATCCCATTTCATAAATCAGCGTGATATCTGAGTGATTCAATCTATTTCCATAAATCAACAGCGATGGAGTAGAGAACACATGCTGTGAAAATTATGAAATGCTATTGAGATGAGGTGGTGAGGCAGTATAGAATTACAGTTGTGTCTCAACAGAGGAGATGTTTTCTGACATACTGTAACTATGCATGTAATAGCGATGCAATGCACAAGCACACAAGTGATAGACAGGCAGATAAGCAGTAGGACTGGAGGACATTTGAAGAACTCGTCCTGTTCAAGATCAAACAACTACGTTTAATGAGATAAGCCCTTGGTTAATCTGCTCTGCATACTCTACATTCTACACAGCTTTGCCGTATTTGACTACAGTAGTCAATAAAAAAATGTTGAGGCTGATTTGCATTACTATTTCCACAATTCCTCCCACATGTAAGGAAGCTGTATCTAAAAGCTGGGGGAATCATCAGTCCTCTAAGATAAGGCATCTTCCCTTTCTAATGATAAGGAAGAGCAATTTCTCTTCTTAGCTTTTTTTGTTGTCATTGGTAAGTGACCTATAGTATCTCTCTATTTTCATTTTTTTTTCATTTCTCGGAGTATAGTCAAAAGAGCCAGGGCCGCTGAATGGTTATCTTGATAAGAGTCGGCTCTGAGCTAGATGCGCTGAGACATCCTCCAATGAATATCAATTGACATTAGTCAGAGAGAGAGGGAGAGCAGCTCCGAAGAAGGAAAAAAAAAACGCTCTTCTATTAGAGTGGCCTTCTCCATTTAAACAGCCATTACCTCACAACACACTGGCCAGAGGTGAGGCGGGGGGCGCTGACATATACCCGCTGTCGCTAGCCAAATTAAAAGAGGCTCCGGCCTACTTTGGTGAATACTAAACACAGCTTGGCTCCCTCTCTATGGGTCTGATTCATTTATTCCCTCCGATTGGACTTTCGACCATTTGCCCCCTACATGCACACTTCAAACTCATCCGCAATTCCTTTAACATGGGACGAGAGAAATCGATATCCTTGGAATCATTGACAAATATAGCTTTGGCCAGGCTTTATTTACAGACATAAATGACAAGAGTCATTGGTGCAGACTAACGTGGCCGTAGACGGTGGTGAGGATGCTAACAGACTCTTTTTCGACCCCCCTTTCCGCTCTCTCTGCCTCCCCCCACTCCCTCTCCCTTCTCTCTCTCGCTCCTTTGCAGACTCTCTAGGCCTGTATAATCGGACCTAGTTGGGGTCCATTCATCAATGTTGCCTGTCCTCCTCCCCCCACACACGCCCACTCACTGAGGGTACCAGGAGATGTAACTTTCACACTGTAACGCTCTGCTCTGCCGCTAATGACTAAATCTGTCATTTTCAGTGTTATGAGGATTTCTCTGCGTTCTGCCTACAACTCCATCATGGCTGATTAGTTCCGGTGTGCTAGATCCACTGTGAAATAAGCTCCTTCGCTCTCCGACTCGACCTCCCTCACTTCTCTCTCTCTCTATCTCTCACTCTTTTACCATGGCCCTCGATTATTGCACAGACTACAATGTGAAATAATTTATAACATAATGAAAATGGTCTGAGCAGCCAGCTCGACTCCCCACAATTTAAATAATGCATCATTCAATAATTTCCATTTGAAGTGCACTGCACTTCATCTTTTGATACATAATGGTAGCAATATAATATACATATTCTTGGAACAAAACAGGAAAAGATGGACAACTTCTGAAATAAACACTCATTGTACTGTATGTTTCATGTCATAATATCGTATGACTATTCAGCAGCTGTTGGAAGACTAGTTTGTATTCCTAATGCCGTACTTGCAAAGTGAAATCTAGAATATATTGTATGCTTATAGCAAGAGTGAATCAATAAGGTGAATAGTATAACAATCTAGCAAGATGGTATTTGAATTGGAATAAGATGGTATTTGAATTGGAAAACCCTGGAGCCTCTAGGTTTTTCCATTAAAAAGCTGAGGCACACACTCACTCTAAATGTGTGAGAGAGTCCAGACAGCACAGGGCAGCTTGGGCCACATCCAATCTAACTATAATGAATTGGACAAAAAACACAACAACGCAATTCCAAGAGGAAACTTCATAAATGAAGAAACTGGCCTTAAAAATAAGGGTAAAGACAATCAATTAATCAGTTAGCTTAGACTTAAATGTAGATTCTGGGATATGATGTCACAGCCATGAAAACAGAGAAACTTTCATCGAAGATGTTGTAGTCAGCAAGAGCGAATGAGAGAGCCCACTCGTTTCATTGCCTTCTGTTTCATTGTTTTTCCTCCCTTCTCTGACATGTCTTTGGTTTGGGTTTGGATTTTTAACTTTGTATTTTCACTCAGTCTCAAAATGTTCTATTCTCTAGTCTCTTGCATCTCTGGCAGCGTTGTGCCGCTCGTTTTTGATTTGACGTCATATCCCAGAGTCTACCTTTATCTTACAAACACACGATCACACTCTTTTTCTTTCTCTCTCGCAAACACACACCTTTTTTCCATCTACAAAACACTACTGGAAAATCCCAGCCCCCATCATGTGGACAAACTTTCCACTTTTTTACTGTTCAATCTTTATTTTTCACGTTTGTAAGTCAAACCCTGGACTGCCACTGGCCACTCATAATCTGTTATTGTTTCCCTGAAGTCATGTGTGATTAATTTTTCTTTTAAATGAACTGTCGAGGCTGCTTTGGTGTTGGGGGCCAAGATGGAGCTGCACTATAAATGGTTTATGTCATAGCTTTTGTCAAGAGCCTTTCCTCCGTAGACCCACTATGTAATTGAAAAGCCACTTCAGAATGGGGTGGAGGGGCTGACTGGTTGCATGCTGAAGACTGAAGCTTGGGGGGGAATGGACCTTGAGCCACAGTGGTCAACTTGCACTGCCCCAGCCATCACCGCTGGGGGTGTGTGTGGGGGGGTAGGCCTACTTTAGATGGTGGATTTTTGACATGGAAACTAATGAAAAAAATAATAGCTTCCAAGACTGAATAGAAAGGTGCAGGGGGAAAAAAATGAGGTCAGTTTAGTATCAATGTCTGTGCAAATCCCTCCAGTAATCCCAGTAGAGGCCTTGCAGTTTCACTTTCTAATGGCTTCAGCAGACACCCACATTCCTGTCTCTGACCCTGTCTATTCTCTCTACCTCCCTCCTTTTCTCACTCCCCCTCTTTCTCCATCTCTCCTCCTTCCCCGCTTTACCTCTCTCCTCCCTCCTGCAGAGGCCCCCAGGTGCTGCTTTGCTTGCAGAGCGAAGGCTGGTGATGAATGACCACATCTGCCTGTCTTTACTGCCACGTGCAGCTTGGCTCCCTAATACCACTCCACAGTGGAAGAGCCTATTGCACGGGGACACAGCTGCCCCATGTCAACTCTGTATGAAACACCCAAACTCAGCCTTCACACTCTAATCATGCATCTACAGTAGTTGTGCATTTTTAAGAACAAATGTAGTGCGTTTATGAGTTTATTGGCTTGTAAGAGGGAAAATACCGAAATACTTGAGTCCCATCTCACCTTAACCTTAACACTACCATTTTTCTTGTATTTAGAACTATAATATACTGGGATCGGTATGAGCTGGTATGGGCCCGGGCATATTTATGGTGGCCAACAGGTGAGCCTTTTACATTTTTTATCGAGTTTGGTCTGTCCTTTAGCTATTTCTATGGCAACCTGCCGAGCTCTAGGGAGGAGATGGGAGCGGATAAAGGCCTCCAAGGACAAGGGTACGAAGAAACGTCAGCGTTTCTGCCAAACACAAATCTAAGTGTGAGGCATGCAAGTACGCCCCTCCGCCTCCCTTCCCTCCTTCAAAGCCATGTTGGCAGATTGTTTTTGAAATGCTTTATTTGTGTGTATGTGGCGAGACCAAGGCTGCAGCCGTGCTGCGTGCACCTCTCTTGACACTGGCTCTACTAAAACCAAGAGTGAATGTGATCAGATCCCATTTAGAAATGTTTTCAAAGTCATCATACCCCTTCACTTTTTCCACATGTTGTTGTGTTATAGACTCCATTTTTAATTGATTAAATAAAATAAAAAATGTGTCATCGATCCACACACGACACCCCATAATGACAACGTGATTATTGTTATTTTTTAAATTTCAGCAAATTCATTGGAATTGAAACACAGAATTAATGTTTATTAAGTATTTATACCTTTTGCTATGACACTTAAAATGAGCTAAAAAGCAATAATGTCATCAAATGACATGCACTTTAGCTTATTTTAGGAGTGTCATTGCAAAGGGTATGAATACTTATGCACATTATGTACGTGTTTCAATTGTAATAAATGTGCAGAATTAAAAAATAAATAATAATAATGTTTTCACTTTGTCATTATGAAGTATTGACATGATGTTTTTCTTTTTTATTGAATCCATTTTAAATGGAGTCTATAACACAACAACATGTGGAACAAGTGAAGGGGTATGATGACTTTCTATAGGCGCTGTAGGCTATATCAGAAGAAACAGACAAACACCTACAGTATTGATGTAGTGTAATGTGAAGTGTGATGAAATCGATTAGCAACATCTTCCTTTGACTGTGCATTGCACAGTCACCAATCTCGACAGCCATTCTGTTTCTAAGGAGAGAGTGGTTCAAATGGAAGCAGCTGTCTGGCCTTACAATCATGCATCTGTCCTTGAAAGAAAAGTAGGTTTGCTCCCAGTGTAAAGACCTAAAAAAGGCTTGATTGTCATGAAAAAGGGAAGGTGGGTCTGTATACATAAATTGGAAACAGGGAGAGCACATAAAAAGGCTACAGCTTTACATGACAGATAGTGGAAGTAGGTTTTGGGGGATCAGCAGAACATCCCCCCCACCCCTCCAGCATCCTTCCCACCCCCCATAGCCATAGGAGTGTCATGATAATGAAGACCCTCCTGGACATCGCAAGCCCCATGTCCTTCAGGATGTGACAGCTCCTCCTTGTTTAGCCTCAGTCATCTCCATTGAGCTGGGCCATAACATTCCTAGTCCTCCACTAGTTGTGGTGCTTATGCTCAACTGCCTCGGTTATAAAAGGAAACAATTGCTTCTCGTAATGAGTACCTCCCCGAGGGCCACCGACAATGTCAGTCACTCTAGATATGTAATTTCCTACTGTAAAATGCAGGACCAAAAGGCCTTTGAGAGATTGTCAACCTGCTTTCAATCACTCATAACATAATCATCCTTGCTCAGACTATTCACACAAAATGGTTTTGAGACAACGTGTTACAAAAAAGGCTCTAGACATGAGAGAGTTTATAGACGTAGGAAATGAACTGAAACCTGACGTCATACCAATCAGCAAATATTTTAATGCACTTTCCAAACACAGAGGGAGAGAGCGGGAAGTTTGACAGAGAGATGCCTGAGAGGAGCCCCCAGCCATGGAAAAAGCCATCTCATTGAAGTCAGAAAAAAACAAACAGCCCTGGGACAAAAAAAACAAAATGGCTTCCTTGCAGACAAAGAGTAGAGCTGGTGGGTTCTAATAGGTGCCAATTCAAGAGCCGTGAATGGGTTCACTGATGCAAAGCTACCCTGACAGTTTGCACCAAACCAAGCAAACAATAATAGCGAGTGGAATTCCCCCCCCCACCCCCTCTTTCTCCTTTTAACATTGTTTGCCATATTTTACACTGCAATGAAATGGAAAGCCACATCTTCAAAAAAATGTCAGTGTGTCCTTTGAGTAGACTGCACAGGGGTCATGTGTGGTCATTACTATTGACCATTCCACTTCAAAGTGTCCTGAATTAAGGGAGCAAATTGGCTCTGGAGAAACAAGAGAGGCTTAATCCTTCATTGTTGCTGCCTGATAAAGAGATTAGGGCACTGTGAAAAGAGGCAGGACAGAATCTCCCAGCATCTGAAATTCTTGGATGAAAAGCGCCATTGGGGCCCGAGTACACATCCTGGCTTCCCTTAGCACTTGACAACCAAAACAGTGGACAACAGAATTCCGGTGTAAAACAAAATGCCCCCCCCCCCCCCCCCTTGAATTCTCTATTAGTAAAGCTACGAGAAGCAGAACTAAATAAATTATTCACAGATTCTCTGGTCTTAAAGACATAAAATGATCACATGACTCTCACATGAGTGTGAGAATGATGTTGCAGAAAAATAAGTTGATCAAAAAAGAACCCGTAGTACGGAAACATGTGGTGGCAGTTTTTCTAATTAGTCTTTCTTTCTGTCTTTTGGGTTTGTGTGGTTTGAATCTGCACGTCAAAAGCAAGGGAAACCATTTGAGTGGGCCACCAGATGTTTCAGCGCAATGGGCTTCACACGCACACAGCCGCTCTTTCTTTCCTTTCCTTTATTTTTATTTTTTATCATTCACTGCTATTGATTTTGCTACAATTTCCCCTGGAGGAAATGAGAACTTTAGAAGTGCAAAATTAAATAAACAAATGTAATCAATGACACTCCATTTCCTATTATAACAAAACACACGCACACACACACCCACACCCACACACACCCACACACACACACACACACACACACACACACACACACACACACACACACACACACACACACACACACACACACAAGAGAAAGAGAGAGAGAGGGGAGGGGGAGTGGGAGAGAGAGAGAGAGAGAGAGAGAGAGAGAGAGAGAGAGAGAGAGAGAGAGAGAGAGAGAGAGAGAGAGAGAGAGAGAGAGAGAGAATGATTTGCATACCTATTCAATTTTAATGCATCCTGGGTGGAAGCGGAGCCCACATTCTACTATAGTACACAGCCTGCATCCTTCTTTCCTGAGAAGTAAACAAACTACTGATGATCATCTGCAGGGGTTATATTTGTTTCATAATTCATTTGAGACAGATTTCCTGCCACGAGTAATTCCGAACCTCTGAAGATCGCTCGGGACGAGGCTGTGAATGCCAAAGACCGCATCAAGGTTTCCAATGACTCAATAGACTGTGACTGCATCCGTGGTCTCCCTGTTTCACTCCATTATGTTTCATCTTTTGATACCATGACCTATAATTTGCTTAAACAGTGGTTACACATGTGCTGATTGCATTTGCCCCCCCCCAAAAAAGTATTGAGAATCAATACTGACATCACTCATCATCTCGAGTTTCCTTCCTCGGAAATCAAAGACCATAAGTCTTGCATGTTTTTTTCTTGAATATTATGTCAAGTCTATCTAATTGCTATATTGGATATTGCATTCTCCAGACAACAGTTCCTAATTGGTCTCTGGTTTAGAGCCTTTTATTTGGGCTTAGAGCGGTTCCCTTTTGTGTACCTTGCGCTGACATTGTGACCCCCTCTGAGGGCGCAAGTGGCCAGGGGACAAGGGACAACACAGAGCAGATCGTGTTTATTCACACGCCATTGAATGAGACAAACGGGGGATAGAAAGCATTAGTATGCATTACCGAAGCCTTTAATACCGTATGCCAATGACGTCACGGGAGAGACTGGGAGGACTGGGAGGGAGGCCATTGTTTTGTCTTACTCTCCTCCTGCTGTGACTGACAATGATGATGACGTCTGCTCTGGTCAAGTCTAGCTATTGCCTGTGCTTAGCCTAACTTATGTTGACCTTGAATCTCTCAAACCGAGACAGGTCTACATCACACTGACAATAAAAACGTGTTTTTTGGGGGGGAAAGGTGCTGAGAGTATAACCTGGCTGACTGGCAGGGTGCTAACAGGGTCGATGAGGAGGTAATACTATGTGAAGGAGCATCAGACTCCTCTGCCGAGAGAGAGAGAGAGAGAGAGAGAGAGAGAGAGAGAGAGAGAGAGAGAGAGAGAGAGAGAGAGAGAGAGAGAGAGAGAGAGAAAGAAAGAGAGAGACCTGGGATGAATTCTGACTGAAGTTTGCCAAGAGGGAAGGATGAATAGCCCGTAGACACGTAGAGCCAAGCTGAGGTAGATGGGTGATATCTTCATTACAGACAGTCTGATATTTACTGTGTGTGTGTGTGTGTGTTTAGATTGGATGGGGAGGAAGCTGGGCAGTGCTCTGACCTTCCCTTCAATACCAGCAGCCCATCCGTCTCATACATTTGTTTCAAAAGGAATGCAGGTATGCGGACGCAATTAAATAATACTACGTATTATTAAAATAATAAAGATGAAACCGTGAAGATGAAAGGCTTCTTAGAGATCAGGGTTGCATTCTGCCCCCTACAGTGTCAATCCATGTTACACTTACATTTAGCAGACACTCTTATCCAAAGCGACTTACAATAAGTACAATAGTCTAAAGTAAGTGAATCAACTATCCATCATCACAAGTGAGATATTCTCTAAGAATAAGTGCATCAAGCAGTCACAGCAGTAGGGAAGAAAACTAATGTAAGCTCTGGTGTAATTTAAAGAAATTGGTCTTTAGACTACGGTGAAAGATAGGCAGTGACTCTGCCATATCAATCTCCTCTCAAATTCTACAGAAATGTCTGCTTAAAATGTACGTCCGTAAGTAGTTTGCTCTTTCTAGCTCATTTAAAAGTCAAAACAAAAACATAGAGCCAGACAGTCAATCGTGCTGTCCAGAAAATTTCACAGACTGTCGAAACAACAGATACCCATTCAAAAGCAATATAGCTATATGTGATTAACATGGGTCCTTTCATAGCTCGAGACAACATTCAAATAGCTACACTACGAACAGAAAACAAGCAGGTTACCGTTCTGGGTTTGGTTCCCTCCTTTCTGTTATTATCCTCCAAGTCTTAATTACAGTCTGAACAGTTTAATTGCATAGAATCTAACACTGTATAGCGCAGCAAAGGATAAAAGGGAAAGAGTTAGTGTAAGCATTAGCTGATTATGCAAACGTATCACCGTATGTCAGCAGCTAATGGATGAACCTTGTGCACTTAGCACTCTGATTGCAGACTACGGTTGATTTATACATCTAAAAGTTGTTAGCTTTGTGATAGAGCAACGGGTGGATGGACTGCACATTTAGTGACTGCATGTTCCATCGTATTGGTTACTTTGAATCAACGCACTACAGCACTTTGTGTTCTTTTGGTTTTCAGCGTTAGGGGCGAGCTGCTGTGGAGGAAACCAACTATTATGTAAACCTCTATGTAATATTATTTGACTTACCCCTGACCTACAATTGACCTACAATTACTTTCAATTTAAAGTGCAAAGTCACACATAAAAACATATGCATGCATTGCCAATGTGTCAATAAATGAATGGAACCAGAACAAAGAAGAAGCAACAATTGAGTTGTCATAAAATAAAAAAAGACTGCTACCCATCCTACAGAACAACATCTCCAGCTTTGCAATGGAACATTTCTGTGCTACATACTGTCACCTCTGCTCTTTGGCAAGTAGGGCTAAAAAGGTCTCCAAAGGCCCAGCAGAGAATGCGTTCCTATTACCATACACATATGGAAGCCAAATCCCTTATGGAGCATGTTTTCGTTTTAAAGGTCAGCTTAGCAGTAGCTCTTTACACAAGCGATTCCTTTAGATTCTTTTGAGAAAATGGCACTGTATCACAATAACAATGTACAGGGACGGATGAATCATTAGGAATCTAGTTTGAGCATAAAACCCATTATTTCAGTGCATAGTTTTATGTATTTTATACAATATATACTGTATTGTATGTCTAGGCACTCTATTGTGGTAGTAAGGTGCCATAATGGTCAAAGAAGCACACATACATGAAGAGAAGAATAGCCCATAATGAAAAGGCCATCCAGAAAGTATGCAATTTTTGCATTGCTGTCTCTAGGACGAGTAAAGGAGATAAGCGAACTGTCACACAGATAGCAGGTTCTATTACAGAGAGGACATTAGCCCCTCTGATCAGGCCCATGCTTTTGCAACTCCAAGCCTTCCCTGAATACACACTTCTACCCAATGTGTTCTTAGATGAAAAAAGGGAAGAGACAATGAGCTTCAAAAGATTTTTGAAAGAGATGCAGATATGTCACGCAGCAGAAGCTAAATTGCACTAGAGCTCTACATCAGTCGTCTACCATCTCATAGCTAAGAAATTAGCCTACAAAACAGGCGTTTAGTGTTTTGCAACGTTCTGGAGGAAATTAGACTAAACCTTCTCACGACACAATAGCATCCATATTACAGCAGATGCTCAGATAACAAAACATACGCTAAACTATCTAAAAATGTGAGAATTGTATGATAATGGAATATGAGACATAAAAACCGGAAGGGGGAGAACGTTTGGTAAATCATGACAAAGCAACTCTTAAATAAAGGCAATAGAATATGCACCATTTGATCAAAGTGTGGATTTAACATCAGAGAAAAGATATGCGTGCTGCTGTCTGGGAATCTGGTTCCAGTCCTACCAACATGTTCATTCCAGGAGATGATGTGGAAGTTAATAAACACATGTGAAGGTTCCTGAGAGGCCTGTTTTAATGAGTAGATAACTCATTAGAACATAGTGTAAACGAGGCCCTATCGAATACACCTGCATAATCAGATAAGCCTCATGCAACATTTGGGCATTATGGCTGGACTTCAGGCCAGGGATGCTAACCTTGTGGTTTTGACATGCATATGAGCACATGGGTTTGAACATGTGTGCACATACAGTATCTGCATATCCACACACTTGTGTATATGCACATGTGTATACATGTAAACAGCTTGTCTATAGCTTTAGGGGTTGATCATCAACAATGAAGGATAAAATGATAACAACTATTCATGATTCTTAATCTGATTTGGCTACACAATAGCAGTATATGAGTAACTCGTGTTCATACTAATGAACATTAAATCCTCTACCATTTTGACTCCTCAGGGCTTGCAACGATGCTCCCACATTCAGTAGTGATTGACGTAGCAATGTGACACGGTCTGGTCATTTGGGCCACCAGTCAATAACCAATCAGAATGTTCAGACTTTTATTTTGAAACACGGAAACACATTTTAACGTTAAAAATCACAACACAAACTCGCTAGTCAAGCCAAAATACTGCAATGCAATGGATTTGGTGAGTAATCCCCACTGCTACCTAGTTAACTATAACACTAGTAGGCTCACAAAACAAGCTGTGTTAGTTGATTAGCGAGTGTGTCTTTTCAACAATGCTGAAATGTGTTTACATTTTTCGAAAGAAAAGTCTGAACATCAGATGCCGACTTGCGGACCGATTGACCTGACCGTGTCACATGTGTTGTGAAACAATAACAGTTTTAAATAGACATGAAAGTCCTCCGTTCTCAGTGTCAAGCACAGTAGTAATTATAATGTTTCATAATACTAAAACTATTGTCCCTTCATGCGCTGCTAATGAGGCAACAGTGTACATAGAATTGTATTATTGCGATCATGTCATAGCACTTTAAACAGTATTAAATACAAGTGGAAAACATATCACTAATCCAGTGGACTCTTTGACCACCAATGTAGAGAAGAATACAGAAACAAATAGTATAAATGAACCATAACTGAAAAAAGAGAAACAAATAGAAAGCACCGTTATTAATGTGTATTTTCTTTCACCCTTTTAGGTGAAAAAGTGTGAACAAAGGACAGATGTTCCATATTAACATGAGCTAAGAACCTCCAAGAAACATGGGAGTAGGAGGAAGAAATGGCATGTCACATAATAGGCTACAGCTAATGTGAATTCAGACTTACACCTGAAGAGGACCATGCGCTAGCTAGGTCATACACTTATCATAGTTAGTACAATTGTTTTTGAAAGCTGTAATATTGTTGTGAAGGTTCATGACAATGCAGGAACCAATGTTCAAGCGCCTACCTATATGACGAAACAAAAACGTCCTGCATCACTGCAGGAATCTGTGCCAATGTAAACCTCTTTATAGAGTTCAAGGTCTGCATGTAAAGGCTGGGGAGTTGTTTATTTGTATTTGCTAGATGGCAAACTGTGCATGAACCTCCACTTCAAAAAGGACAAACTTTTCCACATCAACCTCCCCCCACCCTCCCCCAAAGTAGAAAAATAACTCCTTGAAAAGCTCTAGCAGTCAAAATAACAAATGCCTTTATTTGTTGAGAATGATTGAGTCTCTTCCTCTATCGACCCACAGTAATGTGGAAGTGGAATAGCACAGCAGAACAGAGCAGAGCAGAGCAGTGCCTCATTTTTTCTCTCTCCCCCCTTCCACAGAACTCCAAGGTGGTAATGTGACACCGAAGGTAACAGAAGCCACTGACTAGAAAGATGTTAATCCTGACAAAGTGCCACAGCATTAGCCAGAGCCTCTGTTAGATTGAATTCTGCATCCCCTGGGACCGTGGGCAACACCGGCGGTGGCGCTCCATCTCCCTGAGTGCCCCTTGGAGACTAGTGCGAGGTAAGCAAACTGGGTCAGCTCTCCAAAGAACAACAGCACCCTCTATTGATTTCTTCAATACATTTATTTTCTTATTTTTTATCTAGGGTTTTTAGGATTGGTGCCCTGTAAGCATAGAGGTATTTTCAGTTGTTGTTTTTTGCCATGTAAGTAATTATTCAAGTTTGGTAACTCACTAACTTTAAGAATGGCATCCTTTAACATGGACTAATAGATAGAATGGATATAGTTATTTTTCTATTCTAAACATATTTCTAAATGTTTGAGTTAATTTGAAATATTCTCATGTAAAAGACCCAATATCATTGATGGTCATTGTATGACATGAACCCACATCAAAACTGTAGTTGCTGTATGCCTGTATTTGTTTTTGATAGGAGTCAAGTAGTGTCTATGAATGTGAACATCTTCAGACATGATCATGAAACGGTGGCAATTCCCTTTTTAGTTTTGGAAACTACATAGAGGCATATAATCTATTCGGATGATATCTTTGTCCACCTCAAATATGCTTTACAGACGTGTCACACACAACCTATGACTGGAACGTATGTGTTCTCTGATGCGAGTCTTGTATCTTACTTGGTTCTGTTGCTAAAAAAAATGCATCACATGCAAACAAAAATCAATGTGAAGAGTGTGCAGCATACATTAAATAAACATTTTGAAAATGAGAGCTACAAAATATGTACAAAACAGGTACAAAAGCAATGAAAAACATTGTTGGGATCATAAACCCAAGAATGTGTCTCTTTTATTTTCAAAGTACTCAATCAGGCATAGCAATGATCAGTAATGTCTGAATCTTGAACAAAGACAACATGAAATGAATGTATGACTGGTTCCCACCAAAGCTCACAAGGAGGAGCAGACATTTCACTGAGCAACAGTGTGGTGGGGGTAAAGGAGGAGCGGGTGGAGGGGGAGATTATTTCCATCTTGAAAACAGCAATCTTGAGCTGTGGACATGAATACTGAGGTTTTTGTGAATACAGTCCAAGGCAATGGACCAGCTACTGATGTGCTCTTTACTTGAGACTCACCCAATCTAAATGAGACTTTTAGACTGCATTTCTCTGTCAATATAGCTGAGCAATTATGGAAGATAGTCCGCAATCAATGTAATCGACTCAGATATTCAATGTTTTAGTAGGATAGCCAATATTGCAAGGCACTGAATAAGTTATTCCAGTTTTAATGTTTAATTGAATTAAACTCTCGTGGAAAATGATGAATGATAACAACCTCAACCTGTAATCTAAATGGCAATAGGTGGCAAAACACCTTTTGTGTAAAATAGGTGATTTGGCCATGTAGAGCAATTGCTGAAAATAATTATAAAAATAAAATAAAAAAAACACAGTAGGCAATGAATGCAGGCAACCAAATCGGAAAGTACAGGTCAGGATATCGCCCCACATTACAATAGAGTTGATTCCCTATTAAATAATACAATCAGCTATTTGGCCATACACTCTCCCACATAAATGTATCCTTATACTGTAGCCCAAGAGATGCTGAGAAAGTTTGCCCATCGTCATTCTAAAACCTGTAAATGGATTGAGGGGCGAACATAAAATACCGTTATGTCAAACTGTCCGTGCGTAGTCGCCTGTATACGTTTGGACCGACAGGCAGATAACGGGATCTGGAAAGATTGACTGTATGCGAGAATGCGATATGAGGCTATCCATAAGATGATTTTGGACGCATTAGGAAATATCCACACATGATCCATACATTCAGATAATTCCATTATGATGGACACACACACTCGTTATATTTTCTCTCCTGGTAGTCCTTTGAACTTCACAATATGACGCTTTGGTGACATTGTAGCGGATTGCTTTTTAACATTTGGAACACCAAATTCGGTCCAAATACCAGAACTATCCCAAGAAGGTGAGTTAACATTTAGAGAGAAATACCATAGAGGCCAACGAAACAAGTCATCACAACTATAAATCCCTTACCTTTGAATGAGACTAAGTGTCATTAACGCCACTGATTGTCCCATTAGCGGCTGTAACAGACAACGAGCGCTTCTTTAATGCCAGGCTCTGAACATCCAACACGATCAGTCCGTGCGTATCCCTCCGGGTCCGGGCGCCTCTCCAGTGCGTTCGCTTGGAGAACAGGGGTACTGAGGAGCTATTTGAAAGGCAGAGCAACTAGGCGCCTATGGCAAATATGGAGAGGAAAAGATCATGTGTTAAATGAATAAAAACGTAGCATCCCCACGATCAATCCTCTGCAACCGCGCAACTGCTCAGGAGCGCGCAGCCCTGTCCTCTCCAGAAACGAAATGAGGCTCGCCGATCTTAGCAGCAACGTAACGGTAATGCAAGCAGGATGTGTCTCAGAGCCTAAGTAGAATCACCCCCTTCTCCTTGCGATGCCAGATGGAGGCAGTTTCTCAACTGTCATCCGTTCCCAGCCAGTGCAGGAGAGCGACCTGAATGGTTACTAGGTCCAGAAATCTTCGGCCAATCAAAATAGGCGGATGGAAGTAAAGCCCTCCCAAGGGAAGACGCAACAAGGGAAGGATAGGGACAAAAAATATTCAAAAAATACTGTACATCCAATGAAAACCATACTTTTCGTATGAGTCAGTTGTTATACAAACTCAGGCTTTTAATGGCAATTTAGTGTTTCCAATTAGGTGATGCCCCCCTCATAAATGTCTGTCAATTAGTACAGGAATATTTAGGCTATATAAATTAAGACTCCTCTCAATTGAAAATAATGTCCACCATCCATTCAGTGTTCCATAAACAACTACACCCACAATTGCTTGCATATTATGCCTACACGGAAAATATTGAGCATGTCCTCAACCTCTCGAAATATATGCCAATGATTGAAATGTTTGAAAAAAAAAAAAAGATAAATTGTCTGCATGTAATGATTTAGTATTGTTATATAAGCGCCTATGTCAATTACTATGTGCATAACAGATGCACAAATCATAAGTGAATTGAATTGGCCTATACTGCACAGTAAGTGATTATCAGTAGTTTTATTTTAGATTAGAACATGTCCCTATACTCAAGGCACTAAAAACTCATTTTCAGTCACAGGGTGCTATTCCTGGCCTAACAGCAGAGCATCTTAAACCTGATCCTTCCCGCAATGGCCATTTGGCTGAGAATATAGTGAACAATCAATTCCGTAAGATTATTAGCCCGTCTAATAATTGAATTGGGCTGTCGCAGGGGTAATGGATTCACTGCTCTCACAGTCAGCCACATTTAGCAGTGACTTTCTTAAGAGAGAAAAAAACACTTCTGAGGTGACACTGCCGGATGGCATAGCAATCAGCAGTGTGTCAGGTTTTAATCAATTCTCTAAAGGCACAAATTAGCTATTGGTTGAAGACAACATCCTCCTTCTGTCCTTTAAATCACTCATGTGTACCAGCAGTTTGTTTCTTTTTGGGATCTGGAGGGAACTAAACCAAGCCAAGTAAAGCAGTATGCAAAAGTCAATGGTTTACATGCAGATCCACACATAAGTCCAACAAACAATACAAAACATGATATGGGGTATACAGTACAGAAAGAAATGTCAATACACAGTGTGTAATTACATGATGGGTATAGTAAAATATTGTCTAATCTGATTTATATATATATATATATATATAATATAATATTGGATTTCACAATAGGTAACATATATAACTTTGACATTCTCTCAGCTGGATTCAGACAGGTCATTACTTTTTTTTAAATAACATAAACGTAGTGTTTAGTTTAGTCTCCTATTTTCAAAATATCCATCTTGAAAAAAACCGATTGATGTCTGCTCTCCAACATCTGAGGCATCTGCAGGCAGTCAACAGAGCATGTTAAGAGGGTGATTAGAATGGTTGATGCAGATGGAGCTCAGATGAAACACAAACAGAGCAGCTCCCATGATGCGGAGAGAGAGCAAGATATCTGACACCTTATCAGTCAGAGATGAACATCAGAGCTGGGGTCTGTGTTTGCTCGCATAGAGAGAAAGAGAGACTGGCGATGGACAAGGAGGAGGTCCCACCATGGGAGGAGATGGTTAAAAAAACACAAGCTGTACTGCATCGTTGACTCAACCACACCAGGGTGTAATTGTTAAAGAAAACAGAAGGGTTTTCTTAAGGAGCAGAACAAGGCCTGCATTGACCAAGCCAATGGGTAGGATCTTTCTCTTTACACCATGTTATAACAGCTTAAAACGAATCAACTAATTCATTGATTATGTCGAAGTTATTGCGTAATGAATCACAGAGCGTGCCAAATCACAGGAACACCAAGATATTAAAATCTCATCGTGAACCATTTCGCTATGTGGGGAAAGAGTACAAAATGCAGAGTTTGTATGAATAATTAAAAGCAAACATTATTAGCAGGGAGGGCCCATCATACCGTCTAGGATGTTCTGTTCTGCTGGTGTCAGCCACTTTGGATCAAACTACGGCTAATTGCTGTCTCAGTTAAGTAGATGCACTGTTTGACAGCTGTATGGATGAGGTTTCTCTGAATACTGTGGGACAAAATCATTTCTAAATGCATCTACCTGCCAAGAGTAACCAAAGTTATGTATACTGTATAAACAATGATATACAGTATGTATGTATGTATGTATGTATGTATGTATATATGTATGTATGTATGTATGCACTCTCGCAGTCAAATATTCATTTTGTATGCAGATTAGCTCAGAACAGACAAAAAACCCATTGATTTCATCTGACATGTAATTAAACAGAATATTTTACCTGAGTTAAGTGACACTCCTAAAATAATAAAACTGTCAGATAACAATGACTGGGACAGCGTCAGT